>NW_026585689.1:18569392-18661184 GCF_907164565.1 Psammomys obesus
TATTCTTATGTGCACATTTATAGAGCATTCATATTTTTTTGCCTATATACTATTATTTTGATTTATAATCAAATAAATGCAAAATATTTTCATTTTGAAGAAAATCTTAAAGAAAAATGACAGTGCCACACAGGAATATGCTAAAATCAGAAATGCCGACTTAGACCAACTTTAAAGGAAGTGGCTTTGCGGTCTTCTGACCCCTCACAGCTTTCCTCAGCTTCAGTTGCATTGTGTCCAAGAGGATCTTTGCAATAGACCTAGGCCCAGACAAGTTCATTAACGCTCACTGTGGGGGACATTCAACATTATTTGCTGTAGAGATAAGAACTTGGGAATTTGGAGGCACAACACAAATCCATAACTTAATTAAATGATGGTGGTAAACAGGTCCCAATATTTATGAGCCAGCACAGACAAAAGCAACTTAAGCAAAGCTCTTGTTTGTCTCATGCAAAACGGGCTGCCATCTAAATCCTTTCCAGATGAGCAACCCTTTCTGTGACAGGCTGTTGTAAAATAGACATGTAATGAAGCAAGGTGGGGGTGGGGTGGGGAGTGGGGATGGGGAGTGGGAGGGTGGGCAGGCACACAGGCTCCATTTTATCCTTATAATTTTCAGGCCACAGAGTTTTATATGAAGTTAGGTAGATATGCTCCCTCACTTTTGCAGCAATGTTTGCCTCATAAAAACAAACTTCGTTGAATTTATTTAAGGTATATGACAGGATGCTGAGATAAATGTAAAGTAAAGCAGTTATTAAAGGGAATGAATGAATGTACTCATTATCCCACAGGATTACCTACCTTGTTTCATTACTGTCTAAAACAGATATAATCAACTCATGTCGCAGAAATTGTGAGCAGAATCCACCACCATGAACTCTAGTATTCAGTTTGTCCAAGGTCTTTTAGACTTCTTCATCCTGTGTATCAGCTACTTGCTATCCTTTGTCCCATGTTTTCCCACTTCCTCCTATCCACTATTATCTGTGTATTTGTACTCTTTTCCTTTTTTTGTTTGTTTTAGTATTTTTAAATTTCACATATCACTATGCTCATGCCAGCTTTTTTTTTCTTTATTTTTCTTTCTGGCCTCCTATTGCACTGGCCTTCTTGCATACCTTTTGATTGGCACATTTGCCATTTGTTTTCTTGCCTTAAAAAAAAAAAGCCCCGAATAATATCTCAGTATATGCTCTTTCTCTCTGTCTCTCCCCTCACAGTTTGTTTGTTCATCTATTCATGGACACCCAGGTGACTTTATCTTGACTATTGTGAGTCACACTGCAATAAACTGGGGAGAGTTGTTATCACTTCCAGACAAGCGACTTCATTTCCTTAGGGTGAATCCTCAGAAACAGGAATTTTAATTTCTTCAGGTATTTCTGCACTGTTTTCCATCGTGCCTAGCTCTAATTCCCACCAGTAGTATGCAGGAGCCCCTGCTCTCTCTGTATCCTCACCAACATTTATCTCTCATTTTCTGTGCGGTGACAGCCACTCTAATGCCTGAGAGGTGATATGGTAATTTTTATTTACATTTCTCTGATGATGAATGATGAGGTTATTTTCATATACTCTTTGGCCAATTTTATAACTTCTTTCAGGAGATGTCTGTCCATGTCCTTTGTTCAGGCTTTAATTGTACTGTATGTGATCTTGATGTTGTATTTATGAATTCTTTATATATTTTGGGTACTAATCCTTTATCAGATAATACAGCTATCTCACATTTACTTCAGTCAGTAGGCTGGCATTTCATTCCATTGCTTGATTAACTTGTCATGCTGAGTTTACTTTGATGTAGCCCTTTTACTTATTTTTGCTGTTTTAGCTTGAACTTTTGTTTTATCCAAGGATTCCTTGTGAAGGACAAGCAGAGAGGCCAGATCTTAAAGGTAAATAACTTGTATTCATTCAGGTAACCAATTTGGATAAAGATGTAGGGAATATTTTATCTCAGGCAGCATGATAGACTGATAAAAAGATAAATACCTGTCATAGTCCCTGACATATAGGAGGCACTCAGGTAAAAGAGCAGATGGACTCCATAAGCCCTATCCCCGCTCTTCAGAAGTATGTCAAGGCTGCTGCTGTTGCTACTAGCATATGCATTTAACAAACAAAGGCTTTTGCTGCTTATATCTCTGAAGCATAATAGAAAGGGAACCATCTGTGGCTCCCACAATGTCATTTGTCCTAACATGGAGGAGATTGATGATTCCGGTAGTTTCTCTGTCCTGTTTTATTTTGAAAAGCATCTATAATTTAGCAATATAGGTGACATTTTGAAGCGCTCTCCTTGTAGATTCATTTTTGGAAGGGCTTCAGTTCATCACTACCGTAATTCACTTACCCGTACACCACCTGTCAGTGTTTCTCCTCCAGCCTTTCTCTCCGCCAGCACGATTAACCCCTATCCTACTTGCATCATGTTTTGAATTGTTTGAAAGATGTCAAAAATTCACCAAAGTCAATTTCCTTATGGAGAACTTAAAAACCTACAAATGTTCACTAAATAGAAAGTTTTAAAAATTACAAGTCTGATGTGTTGCACGTGTAATCTGCTAAATAATGATCAATTTAAAGATAAATCACTGTGGGAAATATTAAGGAAGATCATACGAAACGAACTTGTTATTTTTTTTCTTTCTTTTTTTCAAGACAGGGTTTCTCTGTATACTCCGGCTGTCCTGGAACTCACTCTGTAGACAAGGCTGGCCTCTAACTCACAGAGCTCTGTCTGTCTCTGCCTTGAGTTCTGGGATTAAAGGTGTGTGCCACTGCACCTGGCTATGCTGTCACTTCAGTAAAATCCAAAAGTATACTTTGCATGATAGGGAAAATAGCCTCAATAGTCAAACAGCTGTTGTTAGAATTCTACTTGATTGGAAATAATTTAATTAGTCATTAAGGAAACTGAGCATGGGGCTGGAGGGATGTTTCAGTAATTAAGAGCACTGGCTGCTCTTCCATATTTGATTTTGAGCAACCATAGGATGGCTCACAACAGTCTGTAACTCCAGTTCCAGGGGATCTAATGGCCTTTCCTGGCCTCTCAGCCAATGCTGTGGGTGGTTGGAACAGTCTAAGGAGATTGGACAGGGCAGCAGATTGACGTACATGCTCACTGTAGCATTTACCTTGTGTCACAATGCTTGAAGCAAATGGTGTGAAGTACCATTCACTGTTCACAGTAGGGGATGCCTCTGGAGGCTTATTATTTTTAAATAAAAATGAGAAACTGAGATACAGCTTTCAATTCAATTAGCACTTTACATTTGGGTCTTTGTTGCATATTGTCTGAACAAGTTAGAGAAGAATGTTTTTAAAATCAAATCCAAATTGTGGATAAATCTGAAATTACACATACAGCTTGATCTGTGTTCTTGAAGACATGAATACTAAAAAAGGAACATCCAGATCTAGTAAGAGCTGGAGTTAAAAGATCTGCTCTTTAGACACCGATCAGCACAGTTCTCTTCTGGGGAAAGTGTTTTTATCCAGGTTGTGTGGCTTAGTGAACGTACAGTCCAATTGGATCCAGATCTGGATTCACTAGCAGATTCACCATAAAGGTTGAAAGGATTGACCCATCTCTGATTTTGTGTTAGCTCTTTTGTGGCAAGTAGGAAGAAACTCTTGAAGATATCTATCTATGAATCTATGTATCTATGTTTATATATAAGTATATAAACAGATATAAATATATATATTTGTATCTTTAATTTCTATATCTGTGTCTTAAAATACATACATAGAGAGCCAACTACAGATACATATATAAACATAAAGATGTGTGTATCTATATGTCTGTATCTTTATCTATATATCTATCACATCGATATTTATATACACAGATATCTATCTCTGTAGAAATCTGTATTGGCTCTCTGTGTCTGTGGCATCTTTCCCTGTGGACACCACTAACAGTGGGTGAAGAATCCTGGGGAAAGATACTACATCTGTACTGAACAGGTCAAAGTTTCCTCCTATCATTGGTTTTATATAGTACAATATGACAAGTGTTTATACGATGCTTGTGTGCATTAATGAGTATTCGGAAATGACTGAAAGTATGTGAGAGGTGATGCGTATGCACATTTTACAGTGTTTTGTGCGAGGGACTTGAGAACTCCAGGATATTGTTATTTGTGGAGATGTCCTAGAATCAATATCCTTGGCTACTGAGAAAAGTGTGATGCTTGAGTGCATGCACACGTGTGCGCGTGTGTGTTTGTGATGTTACTAGCTTCATTTTAGGGATTTGGTCCAATATTCTGACAAAGATATTTCTGACAGATAATGGTAGCAAACTGTTCGTTATCAAAGAATTCAGATACTAGCTACATCACAAATATTTGCTTATGTATATATTTTTAAATACAAATTTTTGTAAAATACTTTTTTTTTTTTTTTTTAGAGTTTCAAATTCACACTAACTGATCTTTATTTTTGGTATATACAAAGAGCCAGTAAAGTTAACAGTGTGATTCTGTATTTGAATTTTATTCATTTAAAATGTTCCATTAGCATATGCAATATTTTGTATACAATTAAAACTGAAGTAAATATAAACTAAAAGGGTAATAACCTGAAAATTACTAACAACTCTGAAGCAACTACTGTGGAGTAGTGTTTCCATGGGGTAGCTTTGCAGACAGAGCATTTCAAGGTAGATCCTATCTGTATTGATGATGAGAAAACTGAAGGATGGAAAAGTTAACTGGAAATATCTGAAATTTGAATTCAGGTTCCTTGACTATAGTTCCTGTTCCTTCCACCATGACACATTGCCTTTGCAGCAATCACAGAGGCAACCAAAATATTACAGTCACTCTAGGTATTGAAATGAGAATTCCTACTGATCATTGGAAATAGAAATTCTTCATTAAGGGACTTACCTGTTTAAATTTTCTAGGGAAAGTACTGATAACAAAATTAAATAAATTTTATTTACTCACAGCTTATTCTATTACGTCCATCTGTATGTATGTATGTATGCATACATACATACACTTAATATATATTACTATTTTTCAACACTTATCTGTTGTTTCAATATTTTCCCTGATCTTAAATCTTTGGCTTACTAGTAATTAAATACAATTTTATCAATTAAAATACAATTTATCTCTTTTCAGTAATCAGTTATATAAGCTGAAGTCACAGATCTATTAATGAATTCTGATGTCAATGAAGGGGTTGAAACACTGACGTGAGTTCTATATCTTTCTTCCCCTTCCCATTTCTCCACAATTTAGGAAGAAGAGATTTTTGTGTGCGATACTGAAAATATGTTTTGAGTTGGTAGCTTGACAAGGAATGTGAGACTTATATTATCTCTCCCTGTCCTTGAATCCTCCCACCAAGGTATTTTACAGTCGTCAGAGAGATTTATTTCAGTCAGAATCATAAAGTTGACAACTGACTTTGAAAACATCCTTGAAATAATTATGTCTGAAGGAAGCAAACAAAGAATTTGATATTCAGAGCAAAAATCACTAATTGGGAGAATGAAGCATCTAATCTATGGTCGTTCTTTCATGAGAAAAGGTCTAAAGAGTAAGACACACTGAAAAACATCAAGATACCATTCAAGTGATCTAAATGTGGATACATCTGACAAAAGGCATTTCTGTGTGCAGAAGGATTTCAGAAACTTACCAACAAGGTAAGAAGCTGATTGTTTTCAGTGTGTGAGAGAATATAGACCTCAATTCTTCTCAGGTATAGCCATGCAAGGCTTCTTTGCAAGAAAAGGACAAGTTCCTTTTTTTTTTTGCAAGTATTTGGCAAATTCCTTTATTATAAGAAATGATTCATAAACATGTCCTAGCTGAATGATTTTGAACAGTGAACTCAGATTACCTCGTGCTGGTGCCTTTAGTTACCCTTAGTCTTGTCTGAGATGCCATTTTGCTCCCCGAGTCATTTTGCAACAAAGAAATGTTAGTACATCAGTAAGAGAATACATGGAAACCAGGAATAAGATGTGCTTTATTTAGAAATACACTCCATCATCCGAATGATCACTCAGGTGTGTTTGTGGATGCTAATGGTAATTTGACAAGAGGATTTATAATGTTTGATTTATCATTTTGAAAGTGTCTGAGCAGTCTGATACTAAATTTGGAAATTTTAATTTGGGGGATCAAGATTAGTTGATGTTTGATATTGTGATTTTTAAAATGAAATATTACAGTGATATGTTTTGCACTTGTGATTTCAAGTGGATGACTGGAGAGAGAAAAGGTTATCTCTGTGTCACACAAGATGATTTGAAATAATGCTTTAACATTCCAGAATCAACCTTTTCAGTCTCATAAGTATCTAGTTGACTGTTTAAGAGCTTGTTGTTTATTAGATTTGTAAATTATTCGTACTAGCTATTTGAAATGCTTGAGAAATTAGGTTGTGTTAAAATTTGCAATTGTAATTTAAAGTGTCTAAGGGAATTGAATTAATTGTGTTTATAGGTGGTGGAAAATGTTTTGGGGAAATTAATCTGTCAAAATTATACGTCTATTGAGGGCCTAATCAAAGATGAAAGAAGTAAATTTTTGTATTTTCCACAAAATATCAGACTAGATAGATATTGATACTGCATTGCTCAGCTTGCTCTGTTGCATTCAGACTCAGTATGCTGCTGTGTGGCTTCTGGAAGCCAAATGGGGATCCACTGCAGGAGCAGCCAGGGCTCTCAAGTGCTGAGCCATTAGTCCAGCTCCTACATGTTTCTTTTTGAAATTAATTTTTAAATTGATTATTTGGATGTCTCAAATAATGCATCTTGATAGAGTTCACCTCCCAGATAGTCACTTTCCATGTCGGATCCCCTGCCTCGTGCCCCCACCCTCAAGAAAAAAAGGAAAAAGCAAGTCCATTTTGTGTTGCTCATGCATTCACTGGAGCATGGTGAAACTCCTAGTGGCCAGCCTGCCCAGGCAGGATGGGTCTTCCTCTGCCTGTAACCAGGGCAAAAGCGTTTACTGAGAAGAGCTCTGTTGTGTCTAGAGAGGGGTAGGGACAGCTCTCCTACCTTCATGCCACTGCTAGGACTCCCATTCCTGATTTTGTGAACGTAAGTGTTTTGTCTGCATGTATGTTTGTGTACCACGTGCATGCTTAGTGTCTAAGGAGGTGTTGAGCCTCCATGTGGGTGCTGGTAATCAATCCCTGGTCTTTCATAACAAGAGGAAGTTCTCTTAACCACTGAGCCAACTCTCCAGCCCAGGGAAGTGCCTTTCTTATCTTATTATTCTTATCTATTATTTTAACATCATATCCCCAGTCATATCTTGATTTCTGTAAGGTATTTTTGGAAATTTCCCCAATGCATAAAGGCTACCCTTCCCTTTTGGTATTCCTCCTCTTATGGTTGAACACAGTCTAGTCTATACTTAGAGAGATAGAGAGAGATGGAGAGGGAGAGGGAGAGAGAGAGAGAGAGAGAGAGAGAGAGAGAGAGAGAGAGAGGTCAGCAGCCAAGCCCCTCCTTCACCTGCATATACAGTTAGAAATTCTTCTAGAAGGAAGATTTCTCTCCTTTCTCAATTATTTATTGGATCTCTTAAGAACTCCAACCTCTATAATTACCTGTTAATGATTTAGTAGTGACTTGGACATGCTAGCTGTTGATTCCAGGTCACTAATCTTACACCATGTACCTTTGTTGAAACTATAATTTGGATTTCAAGAAACTAAGAAATATAATTTAAAAAAATAATTGGTAATTTTTTTTCTGATTTTGAGAATTTGATACCAGGAAATTTTTATGTAATTCATATAGTATTTTCTGAAAAAAATTGTGTTCATTATTTCATCAATACCCAAATGATCTTAAAATTATAAATTGTAATTGCAGTAAAATTGTACGGTTTGTAATCGAAATGTGAAAGCTACCATGTCTAGCTCATTGTTAAATTCCTAAGCTCAGTTTTCCTTGTCAGGCAGCAATTTAGCAATTACAGAGAGAAATACATTTCTGGCCGTTAAATTATCAGATGGTAAACGCCAAGTTCAACATGGTTTACTTAAGGAAGACAAGACAGTTTTTTTGGTAGTCTGGATCATGAGATAGGCCAGTCCTCATCTGAAAGAAAATTTTAAATCCTTGCTATTTTTTCTAGTTGTTTTTTAAACTTTGATAAATAATTAAAAAAGAACCTTCAAACCTTAGTAAAAACTTTCCCTAATTTGTGAGAAAAATAAAATATGTGTTCTAAGGCTTACAGTGATAAAATTAGGTCTTTTGTGTTTTAGAAGCCTGAGACTCTTCTCTGAGCACCCCAAACTCCATAAATCAGCCTTCTATTATAATTGGGAAATGGCAAGTAGCAAGAAAGAAAATATGATTTTTTTTTATTGTACCATCAGTCATCTATACTTTCATGAATGCACCTTCTGCTCTTTCGAAAATAATAGTAATTGCAGTGCTTATTTTGAAGACGTATCATATTAGGAACTTAAAGCTCAGTTTCTTATTTAAACTTTGAAACAATCTTGAAGCAATGATGCTTGAGATTAAAGTAAATCAGTAAAGGAATGAAGGGCTATGAAAAGCCCACTCTCCCAGTTATGTTTATGTGGTAAGCTTATAAAACCATTTAGCGGTCAGACTTCCTGCTAAGAAAGGTTTTGAGATTAGATATAGTTTTTGACAAGCCACTGAATTCACACCCTTTGCTTTGCAGTGTTCTTTTCTTATTGGTAGGACAGTTCACTTTTCTATTTTAATGACTTGTAAAGTCATTGCTAATGTTCCCTAGGTAGTTCAGTTTCAGTGAATTTCATCTTCAAATTTGATGTCTCCAGTGAAATTTTCCCTCAACATGTTTGCTCTGAAAATTTTAAAACTAAAGTAGAATTGGAAATACAGTCAAATGCAAACCCCTGCAAGCTCACTTAGCTTTAGTCTTTGTCTCTGCTTCCTTTAGTACCTCTGTCCCCACTCCTCTCTTTTGTGTCCCCTCTGAGGTCTTCTGCACTATGTATGAGTGTACATGCATATGCTTCCCCCATCCCCCAACAGGGTCTCTCTGTGTAGTCTTGGCTGGCCTGGACTTGCTTTGTAGACCAGGTTAGCTAGCTTTCATCTCACAGAAATTTGCCTGCCTCTGCTTCCCTGAGTGCTGAGATTACAGGCATTTGCACCAACAAGTCATGGGCATGGGCATGATTTGTTCCTGAGCTATCTAAGATAGGCTGGAATTTTAGGTACCAATGAGTAAGTTACATTAATTTGCTGAGTTTATTCCTGATAATAGAGTAACCCAGTTATTTCTGACTTCTTTAAAAATCAGGTTTCTAATGCCTTCGAAGCTCCTCCAAGCTCCCTTTTTCTATTCGACAAAATTTGTTTTGACATTTTGTTTCTTTTATTGGTGAGACCTTTTAAAAATTTGATTTATTTTGATAAAAAGTTTATCTTTTCTTTTTAAAAAATATCTTATTTTGCTTTTTTTTTGCATTTCTTTTTTAAATTTTTATTTTTTTAATATTCATCACAGGTTATTTACTTTGTATCCTAGCCGTAGCCCCCTCCCTAATTCTCTCTCAATCTCACCCTCCCTCCCTCATCTTCGTCCCTTTCCAAGTCCACTGCTAGGGGAGGTTCTCCTCTCCTTCCATCTGACCCTAGCTTATCAAGTATCTTCAGTACTGGCTGCAATGTTGTTCTCTGTGGCCTAGCAAGGCTGTTCCTCCCTCGGGGGCAGGGGGAGGTAAAGGAGCCAGTCCTTGAGTTCATGTCAGAAATAGTTTCTGTTCCCCTTAGTAGGGAAACCCACTTGGATACTGAGGTACCATGGGCTATATCTGAGCAGGGGTTCTAGGTTATATCCAATCATGGTCCTTGGTTGGAGAAACAGACTCATAGAGGATCCCTGTGCCCTGATATATTTTGTTTCTTAAAGTGTGTGTGTGTGTTTGTGAGAACAGCAATCCGAAGACAATGCCAGATCACTTGGCACTGGACTTGGAGGCAGCTGTGAGCTGCAATGTCGTTGCTGGGAGTTGAACTTAGGTCCACGGGAAGGAGAGCAAATGCCCTTAACTGTTGAGCTTTCTCTTCAGCCTCCTATGTTTTCCTTTAATCAACTTTATTAAGACGTGGTCTATATGCTATATAACAAATGACATTCATTTGAAATGTGCAATCCAATATTTTAATTTTTTAAAATTAGTTTACATACTAATAGGCTTTCATATGAATTTTCTTACACATGCATTTTCAATAATCACTTGACTGAAAACCATGCTACAATAAGAAAATTAAACTGAAAAGCTTTTGTATGAGTCTCCTAAGTTTCTCTGTATCATTTTGCAGTCATTCAGCCCTTTGCCCTTGACTCAGACAGCGATTTATTTTTTTTTATTACACTACCATTTGCATCTTTTAGAATTTATAAATAATTTCATGCTGTATCAATTTTGATGCCAACCTCTTTTACTAGAAGGAAAAGTTAATCTTAACTGGCCTTAGCTTTTGTTTTATGTTTTACATGCTCAATCGTCTTTTCCTTCAAACTGAAAAGAACTCAGTTAGAATCACCAGGAACGGAATTCTTATGAAAAACCAAAGAAAATAGTACCTTTTCTCTTTTCTTCTTTTTTGACAACTAAACACAGGCTAGAGTTATCTGAGAGAAGAACTGCAATGGAGAAAATGTCTCCATAGGACTGGCTTGTAGGCAGTCTCTGGTATGTGTGTGTGTGTGCGCGCGCGCGCATGTGAGCATAACTTCTTGATTAATGATTGACGTGGGGGAGCCATCCCACAGTAGGTGGCGCCATCCTTAAGCAGGGGATTTAAGAAAGCAGGCTGGGTAAGACGCTAAGCACTGTGCTCCGCTGCTTTCTTCGTTCTCGGGTGACATGTGAGTAGATAGTGAAGTACACTATTTCAACAAAAGTTTGAAATATTCTGTTAATATATTTTACTTTGCCTTTGAAATAAATTTGTAGGCTACGTCAATAAGGTTTCCTTTTTTTACCTTAAAAAAAGAAAGGGAAAACAAGCCAAAACAAAACAGAAATGACTATGACTTTTCCTAAGTCCAGACTGACATCTAAGCAACAGGCTTTTAATTAAACTGAGTGTGTCTGTTGGTCTCTTCTCTGTCTGTCTCCTCTGTCTCTTTCTCTTTCTCTCCTGTGTGTGTGTGTGTGTGTGTGTGTGTGTGTGTGTGTCTGAGCACAGGTGCCTGCAAACAAACGCAAAACAAACTGTGTAGCTGACCAGTAAGTCTGAAAATATAAAAACATAAATACATGACTAAAAACACTTCTGTCACATGCTATATTTAGAAGTTAAATAAGAGGACAAGAAAGAAGAAGAATTTTTTAGTTGTGAGGCACAGAAATTCTTTTTGCTATCATTTTTCTGGTGGAACTCATTATCATGAATATCTCTTGTATATCTACATAGCTCACAAATAGGTCACATGATTGATCATCTATTTCCCAGCTCTTTCATGGTCCTTCTGAGACTGTTGCTCATGAAACTTGAAGCTGGGACAAGATTCTTTTTTTTTTTAATTTTAAATTTTTTGGTCACAATTTATTCATTATAGATCCAGATTAAAGCCCCCTCCCTCAACTTCCCTGTCCCACCCTCCCTCCCTTTCTCCTAGTCCACTGAAAGGGGGAGTTCTTCACTATTGCCATGCGCCCATAAGTCTCATCAGGACTGCCTGAATCCTTTTCCTCCGTGGCCTGGTAAGGCCTCATCACCTGGGGCGAGTGATCAAAGAGCATTCAAGCAATTCTTCTTCAAGGTGATCTGACAGCTAATGATCTGGGTCATGAGTGGTCTAAATTTGTACTTTGGATTCTTTCCATATTTCCATTTAATATTTGAAAGCCAAACCTCTGCTCTAGAAAGTCTAATTTTATTATTACTCACAAAGCAATTCTCCTATGTCTATCTCTGAGCCCACTCCTACATTCTCAGTCTATTCAAACTCAAGTCATTTCTCAGGACCCAATTCATTTTCATTCTTCAATAAAGCCAATATCAATAACTCAAGTCTATGCTTGCTTCTTTTTGAGAACATCTTTCAAAGTCTTAAGCATTAAAGTATCAATATTGAGAGAAAAATAATAAAATATTATTTATACTCTGAAACAAGAAGAAAATTTATCAGGGTAAAGGAAAGGGAGCCTTGCTACTCATTTATTTTTCTGCTTATTTTCTCACCAGCCCCCAAGAGAAAGATAAGACCACTCTCAATTTTAGTGATTGCTCTGTGCAAGCCTGCTTCCCACATGTAAGTTCATCTTCTATGTACCATACGGTACAAGACTAGTTAGAAATTTTTACTATGGAGTCAATTTGGTCCCTGCTTTCACTATTTCCTTGGATGTTACTTGGAGTCTCAGTCTCAGGTAGCTCATTGATAACAGGAAGAGCAATGAGGCTCTCCTCATGTCTGATATCAAGGATTTGTCATAGAAGAACATGACACATCTGACATGGACAGCACAACGTAATAACTTAGTGACTATTACCTTTTATATTAAAATTAATATTTTAAAATACTTTGCTAAGTAATTAAAAATTCTTTGTTAAGAGTTTTGAAGTGATGTAGCTGAGTCTTGAGGTAGAGCTGTTCCCAATTTTCTCATTAAGTGCCAGATTGATTTGCAAAGTGGTTGTACAAGTTTGCACTCACACCAGCTATGGAGAAGGGTTCCCTTTTCTCCACAACCTCACCAGCATGTGTTGTTACTTGAGTTTTTGATCTTAGCCTTTCTGATGGGTGTGAGGTGGAATCTCAGAGTTATTTTGATTTGCATCTCCCTGATGACTAAGGACATTGAACATTTCTTTAAGTGTTGTTCCACCATTCGATATTCTACAGTTGAGAATTCTCTGTTTAGCTCTGTACTTCATTTTAAAATTAGATTATTGTTTCGATGGTTTTTAATTTCTTTATATAGTCTGGATATTAGCCCTCTATCAGATGTAGGATTGGTGAAGATGTTTTTCCAATCTGCAGGCTGTTGTTTTGTTCTATTGACAGTGTCCTTTGTTTTACAGAAGGTTTTAGTTTCATGAGGTCCTATTTATTAATTTTTGATCTTAGTGCCTCGTCTGTTGGAGTTCTGTTCAGGAAGTTGTCTCCTGTGCCAATGATTTCAAGGCTCTTCCGCACTTTTTCTTCTAATAGCTTTTGTGCATCTGGTTTTATTTTGACGTCTTTGATCCTATTGGACTTTAGTTTTGTGCAGGGTGATAAATATGGATGGGCATATAGTCAAAAAAATGTTCTACCATACAACAACTATGCTCACAACAGCTTTATTCGTAATAGCCAGAAACTGCAACAACCCAGATGTCCTTCAACAACAACAACAAAAAAATGGATAAAGAAAATGTGGCACGAAGATGGTGACTAGCACACACAGTTTCCGAGCTGTGGAAGAGATAAAGTTCTGAGCTGATGTGTGGAAGAACTTCTGAAGCCAGGGAAACAACGGAGAGACTTTCTAAACAACAGGGAACATCGCAGGAGGTGAAAACCTTGGTCTTGGGTCACCCAGGGACTTGTTTGGGGAAGGTGAGAAACAATCTCTCCGGCACTCCCCTCCCCCAGACCTCCCTCCTCCTTGGCACAGCGGACTCGCCTTTCTCAGCACAGACCTAACTGCCTGGGGCCTGCAGCCACTGAGGCGGAGCCCCAAGCCCTTTATCGGCAAAGGCCAGCAGTACTGTGTCTCGGAGCCCCAGATTCGCGCGCAGCGGCTGCACCATCCTCCCAGGGCCCGAGTCTGCTAGACGCCATACTAGCTCCGCAGGAGCGCCATCACTGACGGTCTGGCCCGCCCAATCCCACAGTGACAGAGAATACGCTATATACTCACCAAAACCAGACAGAAACGCCATACAAGCTAGACACACCAGGCGCTGGGCCTCCGAAGCTTGAAGAGCACAGTGAAGAGACCCCAGGACTTCCCAGAAAGCATCTGTGCTAGCAACCCAGTCTCCAGTTACAGCAGGACTTTCTAACCTGGCGGCAGAGCAGCACGGAGCTGGTGGGGCACATCAGCCCTCCAATTTAAGACTAACTAGGGCCAAACCAGAGAACAGAAAGTCTGGTTACCCCGATTCCCACTGACGTGACCACCCTGAAACCTCCAGCTGCAGCAAGACCTCATAACCTGGCAGTGACAGCAGCACGGAACTGGCGGAGCACATCAAAGAAGCAGGGCCAAACCAGAGAACAGAGAGCCCAGATACGCCGATCTCTGCCAAGTGTCCTGATTGTAAGTGAGTGCACCCTTGAGAATCTGCAGCTCCACTGATCCTGGGTTCTTCTAAAACAGAAGCCAGGCATCGAACCCCCTCCCACCCATATACCCACTTTGGGAAACAGAGGGGCACTTGGAACATTGAAGTTCCTGCTCTGTGGGTCTAATTGAGGAGTTAAGGCAGTTAATGCCAGAAATTGCGCTGCGATCATCACTAGCGCCTGCGACATATACATTGCAGAGCCCCTCCCACACACTCAAGGGTTCAACATTAGCCATCACTCTGTCCCTCGAGACACACGCCCACACCCACTTACACACACACACACATATACACACGCACGCATGCACGCTTGCATTTGCCTCTGTTTGCGCCTGCGTACTTTCCTCCCACAGGTACAGCTAGTCCTCAGCATACGCTAAGGACACGGGACCTCTCTCAACTTCCTGAAGAATTCTCCAGACTCGAGAGAGAGACAGTACCAGTCTGATCGGCAGAATCCAAAAACAAACAGGGAAGGTCTCAGATAAGCCAATGGCCAGGGGTAGGCGAAAGAACACTTCCAACATAAATCAGGACATCATGACTTCACCAGCAAACCCCAAAATCGATGGATACTCCAATTCATCAGAAGCACAGGAAAATGACCTTAAAGCCATGCTTGCTCAATTATTTGAGGCTCATAAGGAGGAAATGAACAAATCTTTCAAAGAGTTGGCCAGTCAATTGGAGGTAAAGAAAGAAGAAAGAGACAAAACCCTTAAAGAAACACAGGCAAACATAGCCAAACAAATAGAGGCACAAGTAGAGAAAAAATTAGTGGCATACAAAAAGGAAATGAACAAAGAAATAGAGTCCATCTTAGAGAGACAGGAATCCAAATTCAAACACATAAAAGAAATGGTGCAAGGCATGAAAACAGAATTAGAATCAATAAAGAAAACACAAAATGAGAAAACTCTTGAGCTGGAGAATTGGAGAAAAGATCAGGAACCACAAAAGTAAGCATCACCAACAGAATACAAGAGATGGAAGAGAGAATCTCTGGAGCTGAAGACACACTTGCAGAAATTGATACTTCTCTCAAAGAAAAAGTAAAATCAGAAAAATTCCAATCACAAAATATCCAAGAAATCAAGGATGCTATGAAAAGACAAAATCTAAGAATAATAGGAATTGATGAAAAAGAAAACTCCAGGCTCCAAGGTCCAGAAAATATTTTCAAAAAAATCATAGAAGAAAATTTTCCCAACTTAAAGAAAGAGATGTCCATAAATATACAAGAGGCCTACAGAACACCAAATAGACTAGACCAGAAAAGAAACACATCACATCACATCATAGTCAAAACACTAAATCTACAGAACAAAGAAAAGATATTAAAAGCAGCAAGGGAAAAAGGCCAAGTAACATATGAAGGTAGAACTATCAGAATCACACCAGACTTCTCATCAGAAACTATGAAAGCCAGAAGGGCCTGGGAAAGCATCATGGAGACTCTAAGAGATCACAAATGTCAACCCAGACTACTATACCCTGCAAAGCTTTCAATCAACATAGATGGAGAAAACAAAATATTCCATGACAAAACTAAATTTACGCAATATCTATACAGCAAACCAACCCTACAGAAGATACTAGAAGGAAAACTCCAATCCAACGAAAACGAATTCACCCAAGAAAACAGGGCATACAGATAATGTCCCAACAAAAATGAAAAGAAAACAAGCAATGAAACAGGGTAAGATCATCGACTCCATTACAAAAGGAACTAACATGCATTGGTCAATATTATCTATCAATATTAATGGACTCAACTCACCAATAAAAAGACACAGGCTAACAGAATGGTTACGGAAACAGGACCCAACATTCTGTTGCATCCAAGAAACACACCTATGCAACAAAGATAAACACTACCTCGGAGTAAAGGGCTGGAAAAATGTTTTTCAAGCAAATGGTTCCAGAAAACAAGCTGGAGTAGCCATCCTAATATCTAATAAAATAGACTTTCAACCCAAGTTAATCAAAAAAGATAAGGACGGCCACTATATTCTCATCAAAGGAAAAATCCAACAAGAGGACATCACAATTTTGAATATCTATGCCCCAAATACAAGAGCACCTACATTCGTAAATGAAACAATATTAAAGCTTAAATCATACATTGATCCTAATACCTTAATAGTGGGAGACTTCAACACCCCACTCTCATCAAGGGACAGATCAACCAGACAGACACCAAATAGGGAAATAAAAGCACTCACAGAATCCCTAAATCAAATGGACCTAATAGATGTCTACAGATCTTTTCACCCAAACTCAAAAGAGTACACCTTCTTTTCAGCACCACATGGAACCTTCTCCAAAATAGACCATATAGTTGGTCACAAAGCAAGCCTCAACAGATACAAAAGGATTGAAATAATCCCTTGTATTCTATCTGACCACCATGGACTAAAGCTGGACATCAACAACAACAGAAACAACAAAAAGCCGACACGCACATGGAAACTGAACAACTTACTACTCAATGACAGCTGGGTCAAGGAAGAAATGAAGAAAGAAATTAAAGACTTTCTAGAATTCAATGAAAATGAAGGCACAACATACCCAAATTTATGGGACACATTGAAAGCAGTGCTCAGAGGAAAATTTATAGCACTAAGTGCCTACAAGAAGAAATCCGTAACATCACATACAAACAACTTAATGGCCCAACTGAAAAACCTAGAAAAAAAAAGAAGCAGATACACCCAAGAGGAGCAGACGGCTGGAAATAATCAAACTAAGGGCAGAAATCAATCAATTAGAAACAAATAAAATTATCCAAAGAATCAATGAAACAAAAAGCTGGTTCTTTGAGAAAATCAACAAGATAGACAAACCCTTAGCCAAACTAACTAAAAAGCAGAGAGAAACCATACAAATCAGCAAAATCAGAAAGGAAAATGGGGACATAACTACAGACACTGAGGAAATCCAAACGATTATTAGGTCATACTACAAAAGCCTATATGGCACAAAATTTGAAAATCTAAATGAAATGGATAACTTTCTTGACAGATTCCATCTACCAAAATTAAGTCAAGATCAGGTAGAAAGACTGAATAGCCCTATATCTCCCAAGGAAATTGAAGCAGTCATTAACAGTCTCCCCTCCAAAAAAAGCCCTGGACCAGATGGCTTCAGCGCAGAATTCTACAAGACCTTCAAAGAAGTACTAACACCAATTCTCCACAAACTATTCCATAAAATAGAAACAGAAGGAACACTACCAAACTCATTCTATGAAGCCACAGTCACTTTGATACCTAAACCACACAAAGATCCAACAAAAAAAGAGAGCTTCAGACCTATCTCTCTTATGAACATTGATGCAAAAATACTCAATAAAATATTTGCAAACCGAATCCAAGAACACATCAAAGATATCATCCACCATGACCAAGTAGGCTTCATCCCAGGAATGCAAGGGTGGTTCAACATACGGAAATCCATCAATGTAATCCACCACATAAACAAACTGAAGGAGAAAAACCACATGATCATCTCCTTAGATGCTGAAAAAGCATTTGACAAAGTCCAGCACCCATTTATGTTTAAAGTCTTGGAGAGATCAGGGATACAAGGCACATACCTAAAGATAGTAAAGGCAATATACAGCAAGCCTATAGCCAACATCAAACTCAATGGAGAGAAACTTAAATCAATCCCACTGAAATCAGGGACAAGACAAGGCTGCCCACTCTCTCCATATCTCTTTAACATTGTACTTGAAGTCCTAGCCAGAGCAATAAGACAACTAAAGGAGATCAAGGGGATACAAATCGGAAAGGAAGAGGTCAAAGTGTCACTATTTGCAGATGATATGATAGTATAAATGAGCGACCCCAAAGATTCAACCAGAGAACTTCTTCAGCTGATAAACACCTTCAGCAAAGTGGCAGGATACAAAATCAACTCAAAAAAATCAGAAGCACTCTTGTATACCAAAGACAAAAAGGCTGAGAAAGAAATTAGGGAAACAACACCCTTCACAATAGCCACTAATAACATAAAGTACCTTGGTGTGACTCTAACCAAGCAAGTGAAAGACCTGTTTGAGAAAAACTTCAAGTCTTTGAAGAAAGAAATTGAAGAAGATCTCAGAAGATGGAAAGATCTCCCGTGCTCATGGATTGGTAGGATTAACATTGTGAAAATGGCCATCCTGCCAAAAGCAATCTACAGATTCAATGCAATTCCCATCAAAATACCAACTCAATTCTTTACAGACCTTGAAAAAAAGATTCTCAGCTTCGTATGGAGAAACAAAAAACCCAGAATCTCCAAAACGATCCTGTACAACAACAGATCATCTGGAGGTAGCTCCATTCCCGATCTCAAGCTGTACTACAGTGCAACAGTAATAAAAACTGCATGGTATTGGCATAGAAACAGAAAGGAGGATCAATGGAATCGCATAGAAAACCCAGAAATAAACCCACACCTATGAATACTCAATATTTGACAAAGAAGCCAAATCCATTCAATGGAAAAAAGACAGCATCTTCAACAAATGGTGCTGGACCAACTGGATGTCTACATGCAGAAAAATGAAAATAGATCCATATCTATCACCCTGCACAAAACTAAAGTCCAAGTGGATCAAGGACCTCAACATAAAACCAGATACTCTAAATCAGCTGGAAAAAAAAGTGGGAAACAGCCTAGAACTCATTGGCACAGGAGACAACTTCCTGAACAGAACAGCAACAGCACAGGCTCTAAGAGCAACAATCAATAAATGGGACCTCATGAAACTGAAAAGCTTCTGTAAAGCAAAAGACACTGTCATCAAAACAAATAGACAGCCTACAGATTGGGAAAGAATCTTCACCAACCCTTTATCTGACAGAGGGCTAATATCAAGTATATATAAAGAACTAAAGAAGCAGAAAAGCAACAAACCAAGTAATCCACTTAAAAAATGGGGAACAGAGCTAAACAGAGAATTCTCGAAAGAGGAACGTCGAATGGCAGAGAAACACTTAAAGAAATGCTCAACCTCATTAGCCATTAGTGAAATGCAAATCAAAACGACCCTGAGATTTCACCTTACACCCATCAGAATGGCCAAGATGAAAAACTCAAGTGATAGCACATGCTGGAGAGGTTGTGGAGAAAAGGGAACCCTCCTCCATTGCTGGTGGGAATGTAAACTGGTTCAACCACTCTGGAAGTCAATCTGGCACTTTCTCAGACAACTAGGAGTAGTGCTACCTCAAGACCCAGCTATACCACTCCTAGGTATATACCCAAAATTTGCTCAAGTACACAACAAGGACATTTGTTCAACCATGTTCGTAGCAGCTTTATTTGTAATAGCCAGAACTTGGAAACAACCCAGATGTCCATCAACGGAGGAATGGATACAGAAACTGTGGTATTTTTACACAATGGAATACTACTCAGCAATCAAAAAGGAGGAAATCATGAAATTTGCAGGCAAGTGGTGGGATCTAGAAAAGATCATTCTGAGTGAAGTATCCCAGAAGGAGAAAGACAAACTTGGTATATACTCGCTTATATAGACCTACAAGATATGATAAACATAATGAAATCTACACACCTAAAGAAGATAATCAAGAAAGTGGACACAGGCGAAGGTGATTAATCCTCATTTAGAAAGACAAATGGGATGTGCATTGAACTTATGACAGGAGTCTACCACAAAAGGCATCTGAAAGACTCTACCTAGCAGTGTTTCAAAGCAGACACTAAGACTCATAACCAAACCTTCGGCAGAGTGCAGGGAATCATATGAAAGAAGGGAAGTTAGTATGATATGGAAAGGATAGGAGCTCTACAAGGACCAAATATATCTGGGCACAGGGTCTTTTCTGAGACTGACACTCAACCAAGGACCATCTATGGATATAACCTAGAACTTCTGCTCGGATGTGGCCTGTGGTAGCTCAGTAACCAAGTAGTTTTCCAAAGTAAGGGGAACACGGACTATTTCTAACAGGATCTCAAGGGCAGGCTGTTTGACACCCCCCCCCCCCAGGGGAGGAGCAGTCTGTTAGGCCACAGAGGAGGACTTTGCAGCCAGCCCTGAAGATACCTGATAAAACAGGGTCAGATGAAAGGGGAGGAGGTCCTCCCCTATCAGGGGACTAGGAAAGGGGCAGGGAGGAGACCAGGGAGGGAGTGTGGGGTTGGGGAGGGAATGAGGGAGCGGGATACAGCTGGGACACAGAGTTAACAAAATGTAACTAAAAAGAAAAATAAAATAAAATAAAAAAATGTTAAAAAAAAGAAAATGTGGCACATCTACACAATAGAATATTATTCATCTATTAAAAACAAGGACATCATAAAATTTGCAGGCAAATGGATGAACCTGGAAAAGATCATGCAGAATGAGGTAACCCAAACCCAGAAAGACACACCTGGTATATACTCACTCATAATTGTATATTAGCCATAAAATACAGTACAACCATACAATCCACAGATCTAAAGTATCTAAGTAACAAGGAAGACCCTAGGAAGGATGCTTAATTCTCGTTCAGAAGGGCAAATTGAATAGACACCGGAAATGGCTGAATGTAGGAAACAGGACTGGATCCTACCCCAGATGTCCCAAGAAAGATCCCACCCATCAGGGGGTTGAAGCAGATGCTGAGACTCACAGCAGAACTTTGGGAAGAGCACAGGGAGTCTTATGGAAGAGTGAGGTATCCAGATAGAGGGACCAGGAGGGGGCAGGGGGACCACAAAAAAACCAACAGAGTCAAAAAAATCTGAGGCCTGTGGAGACTGATGCACCAACCAAGGAACATGCATGGAGAGGACCTAAACCCCCTGCTCAGATGTAGCTGACAGGCAGCTCAGTCAAGTGGGCTGCCTAATATGGGGCGTAGGAGATGTTGCTGACATGGACTTGGCTGCCTGCTCTTTGATCACTTCTCCATGGCTAGATGGTCTTTACAGGCCATAGAGAAAGAATTCCTGCAGTCTTCATGAGACTAGATAGGCTGGAATCAATTGGTAGGGGAGAAGGCCCTCCCTGTTTCTGAAGACTAGGGGAAGGGGTCAGAGAGATAGTGAGGGTGGAGCCAAGAGAAGATGAGGAAGGGAGTGATGATCAGGATGTAAAGTGAATAAATTAAAAAAAAAAAAAAAGAAAATCAGGAACTAGAAAAAAGTTTTGGAGTTGTTTTCTGGAACCATGCATGAAGGATGCAAACAATGTTTAGTGAATTGATAGGAAAAAGCACAAGTAGTGTCTATAATCAAGTGAGACAACTCAGAGATCTGATCTCATGTGGAGGTAACACCATTCTATTTATTATAAAAACAAAATGATGATATCATCATCATCATAATCAACAACAACAACAACGACAACAAAAACTGCCCTGGAAAGGTACTGTCATTTAATTAAAGTTATAGAAATTTCGTGTGGAAAATTTTTATTTGAGACTGTATGTAGCTTGGGCATTATAGACATTTCAACAGTTTTGATATATCCTCAGATTGGTAGGGGTTGGAGGTTTTCCCATATTTACAGCTTAGAAATGTCTTTAGAAGGAGTCTACTGCAGAAGGCATCTGAAAGACTCTACCAAGCAGCGTTTCAAAACAGATACTAAGACTCATAACCAAACCTTCGGCAGAAGGGGAGTTAGTATGACAGGGAAAGGATAGGAGCCCCACAAGGACCAAATATATCTGGGCATGGGGTTTTTTTCTGAAACTGTTTCTCCAACCAACGACCATGTATGGATATAACCTAGAACTTTTGCTCGGACAAAGCTCGTGGTAGATCAATAACCAATTGGTTTCCCATAGTAAGGGGAACAGGGACTATCTCTGACAGGAACTCAATGGCAGGCTCTTTGACCTCCCCACCCCCCAAGGGAGGAGAAGTCCTGCTAGGCCACAGAGGAGGACTTTGCAGTCAGTCCTGAAGATACCTGATAAAACAGGGCCTGACGAAAGGGGAGGAGGTCCTCCCAATCCTTGGACTTGGAAAGGGGCAGGGAGAAGCTGAGGGAGGGTGGGATTGGGAGGGAATAGGGGAGCAGGACACAGCTGGGATACAGAGTTAATAAAATGTAACTAATAATAATAAACAATAATAAAAATATGAAAAAAAGAAGTGTTTCATAGTTTTCTTTGTACAAGTCTGTTATCTTCTTAGACATGCTTGTTTCATTGTATTTTATTCTTTGTGATGCTCTTGTGGGACTGTTTTCTTAATTTCAGCTTCAAACTATTAGTGTTGCTAAATTTTTTTGCATGTAGAATTTGTATCTCATAACTTTGCTTTATTCAAAAACATGGTTTTTCAAACTGGAATAGTTTAATTCTTATGTATATATAATCACATTATCTGTGAAAAGAAAGTATGTTACATCTTCCTTTCCAATATTTTTTTCTTGCCTAATTTCTCTGGTTCATAATTATAGTATAATACTGAGTAAAAGTAAGAAGAGTGCATATTTCTTGTACTTAACACAATATTTAGGAGAGAACTTTTTACCTTGCTTCCTGTTTTTATAACATAAGATTACTGAAGTTTGTCATGTGCACTTTTTGCGTCTACTACATGTGCTATTTTTATTAAGCATTATGTATCATAGTGATTAAGATTTGTTTTGGATCATCCTTGCATTCTAGGAAGAAAGCCAACTTGTAATGGTATATAATAATTTTAGTATGCTGATAAATCCAGCATGCTGGTATTTTGTTGAGATTTTTTTCCATCAATATTTGTGGTGATTAATTTTTATGTGTCAACTTGATGGTATAAAAGATGCTCGCGTCGCTGGTAAAGTATTATGTCTCAGTGTTTCTGTGAGGATGAATATGGAACAGATGCACATTTGAATTGAGGAACTGACTGTGGTGAATTGCTTTACTTAGCACAGGCATGCACAATCCATTCATGGAAGCATGAAACAAAAAGATGGAGGAAGGAGAATTTTGCTTCCTGTTTGATTTGAGTCATTCATATGTTCATGCTCTTGGGAATCAGTGTTTCTGATTCTTCAGTCTTTACACAGAATCTGACTTTCATCATTATCTCCAGTCATTCATAGTTTCATGCTTTCTGCTATCAGTGTTTCTGGTTCTCAGAACTTTACAGAATGTATGTTTCATCATAGTCTCCATCCATGCTTTTTTAACCAGTGGATTTGGACTGAATTATACTATGGGATTCTATAGCTCTCCAGTTTGCTGATTATGACACTTCTTGGCTTTCATTATCATGCCAGCTAAATCTTTGTAGAATCTTAATTCAATACTCATCAGAGATATTGGTCTACATTTTTGTTTTACTTTTTTTTTCCATCTTACTGACTATCAGGGTAATAATTGTGTCATAAAGAGGCTTTTTAAATATTTATTCCCCTCCAATATCTTAT
Source organism: Psammomys obesus (assembly GCF_907164565.1). Classification (NCBI taxonomy): domain Eukaryota; kingdom Metazoa; phylum Chordata; class Mammalia; order Rodentia; family Muridae; genus Psammomys; species Psammomys obesus. Next base: position 18,593,074 of record NW_026585689.1, read on the forward strand.
AATAGTTTGAGAATAACTGGCGCTTACTTTTTTCTTATGATCATATAGGTACACATATGTGTGTGGAGGCCAGATGATACCCTCAGATGTTATTTCTCAGGTAATGACCACTTTTTTGAGGCAGGGTCTCTCACCAGAATTTGTCAAGTAGGTTAGATGGGCTGGACAGTGAGCCTGACGGCTCTGCCTGTCTCTACCTCCAAGTGCTGGGATTACAAGTGCATATCATCACATCTGATTTATTTTTTAATAATATGGTTTATGAGGATTGAACACAGGTCCTTGAGTTTACATGCCAAGAACTTACCAACCAAGATTTCTCCTTAGACCTAGTATTTTGTTTTATGTTAGAAGTTTTATAGAATTGTCCAGCAAAGCTATTGAAGGGCTTTTTTTTCTTTAAGAGTTTTATTATTTTTCTAATCTTTTAACTAATAAGTAAGCATGGTAATACCATTTTCTGAAAATAACCTGTGCATACAACTTTAATAACAGCACTTAGGAGGCAGAGACAGAGAATCTCCGTGAATTTAAGGCCAGCCTGGTGACGTCGAGAGTTTCAGGACAGTCAGGGCCACATAGAGAGAGCCTGTAACAAAAAGAAAAACAAAAACAAAAATATAAATTAATAAAAAAACAACAGAAAAAAGAAAGAAAAATGAAGAGAGATTTTAATTCAGCAACATGGCTACTCTGATCCCATCCAAAGACCTAGGTGTGTGGCTCTGACTGGAATGCAGACATGCCCTTTATATACTTTTAATCCCAAACAATGAAGGGAAGGTTAGCTTGTAGAAAGTAGCATCTGTCTTTGAAAGTGATCTCTAGTTGAGAGTCAGACAAAGTGACAAATCAGAGAAAGATCTGACAGAAAAGGATATGCCCAACTCTTACAAGAACAGAGAGGAAAAAGAAGTGGCATAAGAGAGAGCGCTCAGAGGGCGAGAGGGAGAGTTTTACATAGACAGGTTAAAGAGAGAACAAGATAGACATAGATGAAGACAGAATGAGCCAAAGAATGAGAAGGAGCCAGAAGATTAGAACAGATGACTAGAGTTAGTTTGAGGCCAAATAGAACAATACAGTCAGAAACTGAAAGAAGCCAGACTGAGTCAGTCAGCTTAACTTTGAGCCGGAACAGCTGGATTGAATCAGCTAGCCAGAGTTCAGAAAGAACTAGAAAGGTTGAGCTTATTCAGCAATAAATCTCAGAGGCTGAAAACATCCTAGACCTATGTTAGATTGTACAGAGGCTGGAAGCCTCAGGACTAGGCCTAGGTTAACAGAGGGAGGCAGTAAGCTTCAGAGACGACAATTAAATCTGGCAAATAAAGGTACTTTTTCAGAAAAAAAGAAAAATAGAAAGAAAGAAAAAATAAAACAATGCAACTCTCTTACTATATCTTGGACTTCCTGTCTAGTCAGCTTCTATAAGGTGAGCTAATATGTACCTTTAATTTTTTTTAAATTTAGAAGTTTTTAAAAATTATCTTGTAGTTTTTTTGAGATTCTGTATACTTTTTATTTATTTTATTTTTTTTCTGATTCAGGGCCTCTTTTTCATTCGTTGAATTGATGCTTATATATGTCTTTATTTCTAAATACATAAATATGGTCAGTCTGTATGATATTACTTGCATGTTTTCATAGGTCGACTCTTGGTGTGCTCTTTCCTGGGTTAGAATATTCCCCCATCTCTCAACAATTCTTAGTTGCCTTGCATAAGGCAGAGGCCCCATGTTCTTTCTCATGCCCACTTTGGCATGTCTCTTGTTATCCTTATTCAGCCCATGTTTTAATCTTAAACTATATACCTTTGACCTGGAAGAACCTATGTGTTTGTGTGTGTGTGCTTGTGTGTTGCTTAAAGTAGCCAATAGGCTGTAAGCAACCTTAAACCATATAACTCATGAATGTTGGATATAGGTTGATAACGTCTGTGTGTGGCTTTGAGTGCTGTTCAGGGTTAGTTGAGGTCAGAAAGTAACTCCTTCCCTTGAGAAAAGGAATGTTTCCTTTTTCATACCCACCTACTCCAAGACATTGTACTGTGTTCTCTTTCATGGCTAGTTTTTGGTTTTCATTGTATAGAGGGCTGGATAGTCTACATTTGCTTGAGTATTTTCAAATAATGGACATTAAAAAAAAAAGTTTCCTCAGAAACCCAGATTACTGACTGGAATAAGAAAAATTCTGGATTAAGGAAACTAGAATAAGAAAACAAATGAAAATAAATCTTGGTTTTAACTTTAAAATACAAAAAAGATGCCATGTCTGAATATACATGTGGCTTGATGTAAGAATTGAAAAAAAAAAAAAAAAGGTCAGAAAGGACACTGGAGGAATTCTTATTAAACTCACCTCATCCTCCAGAGTTTGACATAGTCTATATTTGTCATGCATCACTTAAATAACAAAACTCGTAACCACGTCTTCCAAGTCACCTATGCCTCTACATATTTTAGATACACCCTTATACTTATTAACTTATAGAGTAAATTAAAATGTGTGGCTATTGTTCTCAATGTAGAAAAGAGGATGATAAACCCATTACTGTAGTGGAGACAAGTTATATCTAAAATATTATTAATGCTAAATAATAATATTCAGATTATTATGATACACAATTCATAACAAAGTTCTATGTAATAAATCTGAACATTCTGAAGTTATTAAAGTGTCTACTGTATATTTTTCCTAAGAAGTCATTTTTGAAAGATTACATCTTTAAGGATCACATTTTTACTGAAAATTTATGTGAAAATAAATATTCATATTCTTCCTGTTATTGTCATTTTTGGAGTTTTGGTCTGTAATCTATTGGCTTTCTGATGAGGCATCAATATGGGACATGCTATAAATATTCATAATTTTGATTGCTGTATGAGAGCACATAGAGTGAAATATTTACTCCCAACCCCCACCCTGAGTTTTGTGGAGGACCAGACGTGAAATTTGAATTTGGATTGCGTTTATCTCAGGCACCATCCAGCATCTGTTTGTGTTCATCAGGATACGGCTGAGCTGGTGGAATGAAAGTGCAGTGGTGCCTGTGTAAAGACGTGTGTGTGGGGGGACTCCAGTGGCGGGAACAGCCAACCTGCTCTGCTGGGAACCTGCTTCTTGTCACACTGTAGATGTTACCTCTTCAGCATGCCGAGTCCCAGCCACGTGCTGGACCGCTCCAGCCTGTTCCCTGAGTACAAAGACGACAGATTTCTTCTCTGGAATGCTGACATTTTCTTTTTCACAAACAGACTTTCATTGTATGATAATAAAAATTGTACTTGGTATATATCAAGTGCCTTAGTATGGCCAAAGCATGGAGGAGATTTTAAAGATTAAAGTTATAGAAGTCCCTCCTAATGAGCCGCCAAGACAGTGAGAACTGCTATACCAGGTGAACTTATGACAGTTAGTTACATGGCTAGCAAGACGGTTCATGTAAAAACACTTCCTGTGCAAGCCTGGTAACTGTGCTTCAGCCTCCACGATGTACATAAATGTGATGGAAGAGAACAATTCCTCAAAGTTGTTCTCTGACAGCCACAGATGGGATGTGCCATGTGCACACACACACTGATAAAGACTTAAAAAGAAACAAAGATGGAAGTTACAGCAGCTTAAAATCAGTATAAACTTAGCTTCATGTGAAGTAGCCATCTCATTAACTAACTGCATCATTAATTACTGTATAACTAACATAATTTATACAGTATCTTTGAGGTATTATCTCAGGAACATTTAACAGGTGTGAATGAAATAAGTAAAAATAGCAGAGCAGCATGGAAGGGAATTACAAAATTAATTGTGTGCAAAATTGCTAGAAAATAGAACTTTAAAGAGAAATGTGTCCTTTGGGGCAAGTATAAAACAACACAAAGTTTGTTTTCTCTGGTAGAACAACATGGAGTACAGGTCCAGATATCCTAATACAGGTCATCAGTTTTTCATTTACACATGGTTAGTTGTATATACTTACGGAGTTCAATGTGGCATTTCAGTGTGCGTATGTGTGTGTGCACAATGTGTGATAATCAGATCAGAGAAAATGCGTATCTGTCACCTCAGATATATCACTTCTTTATATTGGGTTAACTTAAACATACAAAACAGACTTCTTGGGGATCTTGTGATAACACAGATTCTGATTTTGTAGATCTGGGTTGCTACAGAGACTTCAACTTTAAGGAGCTCTAAGTGATATCAGTGGTGTGGGACCCGCAGTCTACATTACAAACAACTCCTTTAAGACCACCCCTTCTTAGACTTCACATTGTCTCTAGAATATTTTAGGTAGAGTCTTTTTCTCTAGGGGTAAATATAAAAGCAGTAGGTGACCCATCCACTATTGGAAGGTTCTCTGCACATGAACAGAGGAAAAAGGTATATGCCAACCGTGGTAGACTTTGGTCTACAATGGTGACCGGCTCGCCGTGTCATGTTGGGGAAAAAGTGGCACAAACATTGTGGGGGATGACAATCCATTCTCTTGTTGGATTTAAGGCCTATTCTATGAGATGGAACTACTTAGTGGCCAAGAACCTTGAGACTAGTTAGGCCATGGACCTAAGGAAAAACCAAATGTTATTTTTCTGCTAAAAGAAAGTAGCAATATATTGACTCCCAATAATAGTCTTCTATACTCACAGATCAGTATCTCACTCAGCCATTACGAGAGAAGCTTTATTCTTCAGTAGATGGGAACTAGTACGGAGACCCGTAAGTACGAAATGTGCAGAGAGTGAGAGATCTTGGAACAATCAGTCCTAAATGGGAAGTCTTTATCAAATCTCTCTCCTCAGGGCTCAAGAAACTCTGTGGAAGAGGATACAGAACAATTGAAAGAGCCAGTGGGATGAATGATACCCAGGAAAGAGCGTCTTCCAGATACAACAGGACCGATGTGTATATGATCTCACAGAATGTGGCAATATGCATAAAGCCTGAACAGATCCAAACCAGATAGGGTCCCACTGAGATAGAGAAGTGAACACAAGCTCCTGCCCCAAACACAAAGCTATCTCCATCAATAACCCCTCACCAAAGGAAAACTTAGTTTCTTCAAGGGAGTCTCACTGGGTATACAAACTATACTTAACGGCTGGCCCCATGCCCAGCAGATGGGCAATATAAACTATACTGACAGGATGTTTTGGAGATTGTATTTTATTATTTTTGTCATGGTTTGAAATAAAATGTTCCCCATAGGCTCATGGGGAGTAGCCCAATGAGGAGGTGTGGCTTTGTTGGTAACTTCCTGCCACCTGCAGATCAGAATGTAGAATTCTCAGCTACCTCTCTAACACCAGGTCTGCCTGGATGCCGCCGTGCTTCCTGGCATGAAGATAATGGACCAAACCTCTGAACTACAAGCCAGAACCTATTAGATGCTTGCCTTTGTTAGAGTTGTTGTGATGGTGATGGTGTCTCATCACAGCAATAAAACCCTTAGGTGTCTTTGTTTCATATGGCTTAAAAACCTTTACTGGTCTTTTGTATTATGATGTTTGATTCTGTGTTTTTATGGGTTGTATGTATGTGTTTGCATGTGCATGCATTTCTTGTGATCTTACTTTGTTTTCTTCCTTTTTTTGTTTTTAGTTTATTCCTTCTGTTTTATTTTTGTTCATTTTTCTTTTTTTTTTTTATTTGCCTGTTCGTTTTCTTGAGAGAGAAAGAAGATGTGGAGTTGGAAGGGTGGTGAAGTGGAGAGGATCTTGGAGGTGATGAAGGAAAGATGATCAGAGACTATGATCAGAATATATTGTATGAAACTACCTTTATTTTCAATAAAAGTAAAAAGAAATAAAGCATCATGAGAAATAGTGCCTCACCTGCTGAGCACAAGGGAGTGTCTTTTTCCTTGAATTTTTAACACCGGAGATCCCTTAGGATTTTGGCTGCAAACAACCAATCACTGTCAGATGTCTGTAAAGGAGAAATTTCGTGGCTCTGCTGCAGCAGTAGCATTCTATTAGTGTCTCATTCGTGCTGGCGTCTGTGATGTGACATCCTGCAGGCTAAGAAACCATCTGGCCTGATTGGCCTGTCTCCAGAAATCTGGTTCAAGCTAATTTAGTGGTGTGCAGTATCCTTTCAGACTGATTGACCATTTAGTCAAGACTAATGTGCTACTGTGATGAGCAGCAGTAATAGACCCTTGTGCCAAAATTCCTTGAACTCAATGAAAGAAATGCATTGTTGGAGAGGGAAGTTCACAAAAATCTATTTTGTTACTGCTTGTTGCAGATCTGTGATATTTGCAGCTCAGGCAAAGGAACTAGATACAGTTAGCTAGCAAATTTAGTTTTAGCTATATGAAGGCCACTCAAAATGACCAGTGAGAAAAACAAAAGATGCCAGTATAAAAACACAAGATGTCTGTATTTCTCAGATAAAAATTAACTGTGGAAGTAATTACGGATACTTGCAAAAACTAAACCTTATCTGCAAATATGAGTAATCTGATTCAGTATTTGAAGATATATGTAGTAGTATTCAACAAAGAGTTCATGAGCCACATGGCACTGGTATGAATCTTTCAGAAACAATTACACATCACCATTTGTATTTATTATCATTATTAGTTATTATTATTAATACTATTTTGCTTTATGCATTAGTAAGCCATATAGTGATATATCTATGGAAGATCTAGGAAGCTGATAGAAAGACAAGATGAAGAAGAAAATCACTGGTCAAATCAACAGGCTTTTTGGCTGAGACTAAAGTTTCATTGACTTCCATAGGCAAGTAGGTCTCTGAAGACACATAAAATGTCATTTTGACTCCCCAAAAGTAATTAGCACAGGGTTTGAGTTAGAAGCAGGAGAAGGCATGGTAGATTATGTTTCCTTTTCTCCTTTTACAACTTCTTACCAATGGAGAGTTTAGATCAATTAGGCATTTCATTATTTATAATTATTATTGTTGTTATTTTATTTCACATCATTAGTTCAGTAAAGAAATTTATTTGGTTAATAAAAATAGTAGTGATATTATCACTGCAATTTGAGTAGCAATCAAGTTTTTCTTAAACTAATCTAGCATTTGTTGGATTTCATCAAGCTGTAGACTATATTGACCAAATTAAGTTGAAGCACAGTGGTCCATGCCCGTGTAAACGTACCTCGTAGCATCAGAGTAAAATCTCTCTCCCATGGCAAGTCTGTGTATTGTATGTGATGACATAAGAGATTTGCCTAAGTGTTAAGGTATTTGTGTAAGTTACAAATCCTGAGATGGGATGATTATGATGGGTTACCTAAGTGGGCACAGATTTATTTCATAGATAGTTTTTTGTACATAGAGTTGTTGTTGTCATTAAATGACAAAGATGAGAAGAAAAGGGAGAAGGAGAAAGTTAAGTGTGGGAAGGATACTTGCCTTGTGGATGTAAGAAGCACACATATCAGAGAAAGTGGATGAGCTTTAGAATGTGGAAAAGACAAGGAAATGGACATGTGGTCTCTCTTAGAGGCTTCAGAGGAAAAACAGCTCGAAATACCATCATTTTAGTGCAGTGAACTGTAAGTTTCTGAGCTTTTTATAAAGGAATTTCAATCCAGCAACATGGACATGGCTGCTCTGGCAAGGGATCACAACCAAAGACCATTTATATGATCTGGCTTGAATAGAGATCATATGGCTTGAATACCCATAGCAAACACCTTTAATTCCTCAAAATGAAGGTAAGAGTAGTTTATAGAAGGAAGCATTCATTTTTAAAAGTGACATCTAGTTGAGGGGCCGACATAGTGACAATTCAGAATAAAGACTTGACAGAATGTGTCAGAGATAGTATACACCCAACTCTCATGAGAACAAGGAGAGAGAGAAGAAGTTTTTTTTTTTTTTGTCTTGTTTTTTTTTTTTTTTTTTTTTACCAAGAATTTATTACTGGTACAGTTTTACAGAGACAGTTTGCAGAGAGAAAAAGCTAGCTAGGTGAAGACAGAACAAACTAGAGAATAAGAAGGAGACAGAAGATTAAAACATATTACAAGTATTAGTTTGAAGCCAAGTAGAACAATTCAATCAGAAGCCAAGAGAAGGCAAATTGAATCAGTTAGCCTGGAGAGGAGTTTAGTCGAAAACATCTGAGTTGAACCAGAGGATGAGAGTTCAGAAAGAGCTTGAAAGCTTTGGGAATGGCTCTCGTCCATCGTCTGAGGGAATAAAAACAACATTTGCAGTTTTTTTTTATTTGCAGTAACAACTGAAGACTAATATACACTCTCTCACCATATATGGTCTAAATAGAGAAATTTATATTCTCCCAAAATTATATATATATTTAAAGATATATATCTGTGTGTGTGTGTGTGTGTGTGTGTTTGCCTGCATGTACTTATGTATAAAACATGCATGCTTGGTGCCTGTAGAGACTTGAAGACAATGCTAGATCACCTGAAATGGAGCAACAGATGGTTGTTAGCTGCCGTGTGGGGGCTTGGAACGGAACTTAGGTTCTGGAGGAGAGCTACAAGTGCTCTTAACCTCTAAGCTAGCCCCTAGCCCCTAAAACTGCATTTTCTTAACTATACTCTTCAGTTTGACCTCTTAATATTGATCCTATAAGATGTATATATTAACACCTACAATTTAAAGATAAAGAAAATATGTTAGTAACATGTCTAGCTTTCATTTTCCAATTCACGTATTCCACAAAATTAATAGTCTGTAATCTACGAGATGATGTGATATAAAATGATGATGATCTATAAGATAACATGCTAAGTACTTACAAAGAATAGCAACATAGTTTCTTCTCATTGCCATTGCGTTTTTGGGTAAAGAAGTACCTGAACGTGTGATAAAGCAAAAGGACAAGGAGAGGAAACACAAGTTTCTGATTTTGTCCACGGGTGACATTTGCCCACATAGATAATCAGAAATTCTTTTTTTTTTTTTTTAATCTAAGTGAACTAGCATGGCTATAAAACACAGATTAATGTACACAAATTATTAGCTTTTCTGTACAAGAGAAATGAATTAGGTGAACTCAAATTTTAAAGCCCAATGGGATTTATGTTAATGCCACTCATGTTTAAATAGTTTTGGTATAATTCTAACAAAATACTCGTGAGTTATACATGACTTATACTACAAAACTATGATAAAAAATTAAATAAAATACAGAGAGATTTTATGTTCATGAATAGGAAGATTTTGTATTGGCAAGTTTCAAATTATTTATGATGTCAATACAATCTAAATCAAGACATCCAGAAAACAATTTTTGTGGCTCCTGACAAACTGATTCTAAAGTGTATGCAGGTTTATAAAAGATACGGAAGAGCTAACAGAATATAGACTAAGAATGCCATTAAAGGAATAACACTCCTTGACTTCCATGCTTGCTATAAATTACAGTAGGAAAAACAATGTGGTCTTAGTAAAAAAATATATACACACAGATGAAAAATTTTTTTAAATATTTATCTTGACCTGGGAAATGACTCTGGTTAGGAGCACTGGCTGTTCTTCCAGAGGTCCTGAGTTCAATTCTCAGCACCTATATGGAGGCTCATGACCATCTGTTTATAGTCCCATGGGAGCCAATGTCCTCTTCTGATGTGCATACATACAGACAAAACACCTATATACATAAAATATATAAGTAAATAAATCTTTAGAAATACTTATCTTAATTTGTATGTTTTTCTCTGTCTCTCTGTTTCTGTGGTCTGTCTGTCTGTTGTCTGTCTGTCTGTCTTCTGGTAGAAGCCAGAAGAAGATCTCAGAATCTCAGAATCCCTGGAGCTACAGTTACAGGTGGTTGTGAGCCACCAAACATGGATATTGGGAACTGGATTCAGGTCCCCTGGAAGAGCAGCAAGTTCTTTTAACTGCTGAATCATTTCTCCAGGTCCAGATAAATAATTTTCCTTGACACATTCCACATGGATGCCGAGTCACCATGTGGTAGGTAGATTTCAAACTCAAATGATAGGCTAGGCTTTGAGGGTGCTACAGGGGTAACTATCAAATAAGACAATGCTTGTGCCTGTGGGGAAACACCATTCCAGGGACAGTGGAGTGAAGGTGAGAAGCTGACAAAACTTCAGACACATGAGTCAAGATTTACAGCCGAGTGTGTAGAACTCTCAACTCCCGAATTCCATATCTAACTCTTACCCTGTTTATCATTCTGGAAGGCTTTGAGAGATTCTGTCTTTGGAATGGAATAGATGCCATGGACATTTAAAAGACATCAAAATACTTTCTTCACAATGCCTCCTCACCTTTCTGTTTTTGGTTTGTCTATTATTGTGAAAAGAAAGAAGAACATCATTGGGGTCACCTTTTCTTTTCGAAGTTATTTACCATATGATATGAGCTGTTTTTCTGAGTTTTGCTAGGGAAATGTCAATTTTAAAAACCGAACTTATCCTGCCCATCAGTTAGCATTTGTCACAAGAGTTATAGTGGCTTAGTCATCTGTAGCCATTCCTTTCTGTAGCCACACAACTTTTCTTGAGTTTTTCTCCCTTTACTGGAAAACATTTTAATTTGGCACAACGTTGAGTGATTTGCTGTTTTTTTTCCCTTTTAATAATCTACAGTTTTCTCCTCTTGTCTCCTATCTGACTAATATTAATTGTTCTCTTCAAGAAATAAGAGTTAGCATAGGGAAATAATTGCTTCATTGCACAAAATAGTTCCCAGTAGAGCAATATCATGAAAAATAGGATAAGACATAAAAATACTAATGAGTGTAGAGAAACACAGGGGTAACACAGACTGTATCTCTAGACACAGTCAGGATCCATAGAAATTGACACATCAGCCCTATGGCTGCCTTCTGAGACCTTTTCAGGGCAAAAGCTAATGTGGAAGCATACAGATTGAATTCCACAAGAGCAGTTTATGGGACTTCTATTCCTGGAGAGATGGATGAAGACTGAATCATTTTATGCCATATAACATCTGTCTAAATACAAATATTTATATTGTACATATTGAGAGAAAAAGTGGTTAGTTGAATATTGTGAATATTTCTTTTTTAAGTATGTCTTTTGGTTTATTACTAGCAATTGATTTGAGATTTGTCTTTTTGGTAAGTACCAGAAGAAATTCTTTGCTGAAAGCAGCTTTGTTTATGTCCTAAAGACAGATATAAATCTGTGTTATACAGGTCAATTAATGATCGGCTTTATTATTATTATTATTATTATTATTATCATCATCATCATTATTATTATTATTTACTTTTGGAGCAGTTGTAGGTTTGTAGTAAAATTGAATATTGAGCACAGAAACATCCTCTGTATATATATTGTCCTTCATTCCTAATTTTAAAAATAATACTTTATTCTGATTATAAATGACCAAATGGATGGAAAAGAAAATTTTAGAAACATGGAAGCCTAATGTACTCCCACTTTCTTCCACTCTGGCTACCAAAAACAGATTCACTCTCTTTTCTGACTCCCCCATGCAAACTGTGTACAGTGGATAATTCTCTTCTTCTGGAGAAAGTCTTGGTTGTCTGTGGAAGAAGAACTGATCAAAGTGAATCTAAGAAGTGCTTGATGCATCAGCCCTGAACAGAAGAGTGACGTTTGGGAAAAGAAATAGTCAGATATCTAAGTTTTTGTTTGCTCAGAGAGCCAAAAGGCAGTGTTCTTTGTGCCTGTCACTGGGGCAGCTCATGGAAGAAAAGACAGCCGTCTCTAGATGCTGGGGAACAAGCCCATAGCTGGACTGTTGATGTAATGTTGTGTAGAGCATGCCAATTAAGTGTGTGGGTTTTCAGTACTGAAGGAATTCAGCAGGTTGAACAGGAGTCTGATGAATACCTGAGAAAACATAACAACATATCAGAGAAAAGAGCAGGGTGCGAGAGACGAAGAGTTAAGGAGTTTACCCGAACAACAATAATTCAGTAACAAACATAGGTTTTGTTTGTTTGTTTTGTTTTTGTTTGTTTGAGTGCAAGAAAATTTGTCGTTGTTTGAATAGCAAGTAAGTAGTTGGGTAACTAGCTAATTTGTTGGGTCTAATTCCCAGAAGAAGTTCATTCCAAGCCACAGGACAAAAATTATGTATGTAATAGTTTAATTTCATTTTTTCTTTTTTTTTTTTTTGAATTTTATTTTTTTCTTATCAGTTACATTTTATTAACTCTGTATCTCAGCCGTGTCCCGATCCCTCATTCCCTCCCAGTTCCTCCCTCCCTCCCTCATCTCCACCGTGCCCCTTTCCAAGTCCACTGATAGGGGAGGACCTCCTCCCCATTCATCTGATCCTGTTTTATCAGGTATCTTCAGGACTGGCTGCAAAGCTCTCCTCTGTGGCCTAACAGGACTGCTCCTCCCTTGGGGGGTGGGGAGGCCAAAGAGCCAGTCATTGAGTTTAATTTCATTTTTTCAAATAAATGTTTATTTTTCTTATTATAAATAAGTAAAATTTGAAACTGTTTTTTCAGATCTTTACTATTTAGTACCCTGGGTAAGATGCTCTATCTTCATTCAGAAAGGCAAATAGAATAGACATCTGAAGAAAGTGAAAATAAGGAACAAGATAGGAGGTTACCACAGAGGGCCTCTAAAGGACTCTACCCAGCAAGGTATTAAAGCCGATGATGAGAGTCATAGCCAAACTTTGGGCAGAGTGCAGGGAATCTTATGAAAGAAAGGGGAGATAGAAAGACCTGGAAGGGTCTGGAGCTCCACAAGGAGAACAATAGAACAAAAAAATCCAGGCAATGGGGTCTTTTCTGAGACTGATACTCCACCCAAGGACCATTCATGGAGATAACCCAGAACCCCTGCACAGAGGTAGTCTGTGGCAGCTCAGTCTCCAAATGGGCTCCCTAATTAGGGGAGCAGGGACTGTCTCTGTCCTGAACTCAGTGGCTGGTACTTTGGTCACCTCCTCCTGAGCAGGGAACAGCCTGACCAAGCCACAGAGGAAGACTATGAAATACAGTGCTGGGGAGACCTGATAGGTTAAGGTCAGATGGAAGGCGAGGAAGTCCTCCACTATCAGTGGACTGGGGAAGGGACATGGGAAGGAGGAAGGGCAGGATTGGGAGGGGACGAGGATGGGGATACATCTGGGATACAAAGTGAATAAATTATAATAAATAAAAAATTATATATAAAAAGAAAATTATATAGACATAAGTGGAATTAATGAAATACTTAACCCTTTACATAAAAATGAAACTAAATTTGGAAACCAAAATTGAAAGCAAAGCAAAACAAAATTGTACCCAGAAAGAGATAAAGCCCTGTTTATTCCCTTAAAGAAGAAAAACAAAATAATGATGGATTTCAGAAAAATGGTAGGACAAGTAATCAGTAAAAATATAAGTTAAAATGAATAGAAAAGTTTTAGAAATGAAGAATGAATGTTAAATGTGAATCTTAAAAGTAAAAATTAAAGTATAAAATGTTAAAAATATGTCTAAGAAAGGTGACATTAGAATATTGTTCAAATCATGTCATAGTATTAGACCAATGAAGAATATAAAAATATGAAAATTAAGTAATGCATTTTTGAAGGAAATTACAATTTGGATCAAATTGTTAAGTTTTTGTTGTTTAAAATACCTGAAACAAACAAATGCCTAACAACCATGAAGTGAATATACAAAAAAATTATTAAAGAAAGATTTATTAAATAAGTACCTCTCTATATAAAAAGTAGATCAATTGTGCTGTAAGAATGAGAAAAAGATCAACAGAATAATAACAATTCTACATATTTTAGAATATACAAATATGTAGCATATTATGTATGTAATCTCAATTTGGTGGAGGAAATATATAGCTTATCTAAGAAAGATATTTGATTATATTAGGAGGAAACCTCGTTCACCCTCTACTTCACATCATGTACAAAATAAATGTTTTAAGAAATTGACAGAAGCATTGACATACCAAAGGCAGAAGTAATAACAGAGGGAGACAAGAAGCATAAAAAACAAATAAGCAAACAACCCAGGCTAGAATGCCATATCAAGGGGATATAAATCTACTAACATTTTACTACAAAGAAATGGAAACCACTTAAAAATTATTTTAAGGAAAACTAATAAGATAAAATTGAGTGCATAGGCAGTAAATGAAATTAGAAAGAAAATTCATGATAAAAATGAGAAATTCAGCAAAAAGAAAAAAAATGGAGATGATAAATGGGTACTAAACTGATGAACTTGTAAATGAAAGAATAAATTCATTAAGAAACTCAGAAAAAGCTAATCCAGCAGAAAACTCATGAGCTTGAAGATAGATCTTTTGAAACAAACAAATAAAAATAGCCAGGTTTCATTTAAAAAAAATTAAAGAATTGAAAAGAATTTAAAAAAAATATTCAAGACAAATAGGACAGTGTTAAACAAGCAAATGTTCTGAAAAGTTTATAACTTTTCAGAAAAGATAAGGGAGCAAATGTTTGAAAAAAAGAGTTATTAGTTCTAACAGAAAGGATAAACTCTAGTATAATAATATTTGGGACTTTAGCACCCTATTTCCATCAACAGACATATGTTACAGATAGAAAGTCAACAAAAACGTATCTGAAATATACAATATGTTATCTAACATGATCAGAATCCAAAAGTGTACAAAAAAACCCCCAAAAACTTAAAACAAAACAAAACAAAACAAAAAACAAAAAAAAAAACCCAAAAATGATTACTCAAGGGATGTAAGGTCGAGGACCTGGGCAAGGGACCATCTCCTTGTAGAGAATTGGATTCACCTTAAATAATCTACTTTTCCTCCCAGAGCTCATCCCTAAGAGCTGCCATGAGGTTTAACTGGGGCTGCTACTAAGAACCCTAAGAATCCTGATTCCAGAGTATCAATGGGACTCCCCAACAAGACTCCCCCAAATTTCCAGTAACAATTCTTTCTTGCCTCCTAATTGGTCAAGACGAAGAACCCGTACTTGCCCCTCAAGGCAGCATCCATACCACCTACACTGAGATTAGGAGAGATATTCTCTATTCCATTCAAGTTACAGTATATACACTTTCTTCTGGAAAATGAGAGATACTTGAACACTAACTATTCAAAATAAAAACCAAAATGACTCAAAAAATTATAAAACAACTTTAATTTCACATGGGATTTTTTTTCTCCTAAAAATACATTTCTGAAATTGAGTTTTCATTCCAGCCTATAAATATTTTTTTGAATTTTATTTTTTTCTTATCAGTTACATTTTATTAACTCTGTATCTCAGCCGTGTCCCGATCCCTCATTCCCTCCCAGTCCCTCCCTCCCTCCCTCATCTCCACCGTGCCCCTTGCCAAGTCCACTGATAGGGGGGACCTCCTCCCCATTCATCTGATCCTGTTTTATCAGGTATCTTCAGGACTGGCTGCAAAGCTCTCCTCTGTGGCCTAACAGGACTGCTCCTCCCTGGGGGGGGGGGGTGGGAGGCCAAAGAACCAGTCATTGAGTTCCTATTAGAAATAGTCCTTGTTCCCCTCACTATGGGAAACCAATTGGTTACTGAGCTACCACAGGCTACATCTGAGCAGAGGTTCTAGGTTACATTCATACATGGTCCTTGGTTGCATGTCAGTCTCAGAAAAGACCCTGTGCCAAGATATATTTGGTCCTTGTGGAGCTCCTATCCTTTCCTCATCAGACTAACTCCCCTTCTTTCTTATGATTCCCTGTACTCTGCCAAAGGTTTGGTCATGAGTTTTTGCTTTGAAAACACTGCTAGTTAGAGTCTTTCAAATGCTCTCAGTAGACTCCTGTCAATGTTCAATGCGCATCCCATCTGTCTTTCAAAACGAGGATTGATAATCTTACCCTATGTCCGCTCTCTTGATTATCTTTTTTAGGTGTATAGATTTCATTATGTTTATCATATCTTATAGGTCTATATAAGTGAGTATATACCGTGTTTGTCTTTCTCCTTCTGGGATATTTCACTCAAGATGATCTTTTCTAGATTCCACCATTTGCCTGCAAATTTCATGATTTCCTCCTTTTTGATTGCTGAGTAGTATTCCATTGTGTAAAAATACCACAATTTCTGTACCCATTCCTCCGTTGATGGACATCTGGGTTGTTTCCAGGTTCTGGCTATTACAAATAAAGCTGCTATAAACATGGTTGAGCAAATATCCCTTTTGTGTACTTGAGCAAACTTTGGGTATATACCTAGCAGTGGTATAGCTGGGTCTTGAGGAAGCACTATTCCTAATTGTCTTAGAAAGCGCCAGATAGATTTCCAGAGTGGTTGTACCAGTTTACATTCCCACCAGCAGTGGAGGAGGGTTCCCCTTTCTCCACAACCTCTCCAGCATGTGTTGTCCCTTGAGTTTTTCATCTTGGCCATTCTGATGGGTGTAAGGTGATATCTCAGGGTCGTTTTGATTTGCATTTCCCTGATGGCTAATGAGGATGAGCATTTCTTTAAGTGTTTCTCTGCCATTTGATATTCCTCTGTCGAGAATTCTCTGTTTAGCTCTGTTCCCCATTTTTTAATTGGATTACTTGGTTTGCTGCTTTTCAGCTTCTTTAGTTCTTTGTATATACTGGATATTAGTCCTCTGTCAGATAAAGGGTTAGTGAAGATTCTTTCCCAATCTGTAGGCAGCCAGCCTATAAATATTTAGAGATATTTGAATATGTATTGTAAAATAAAAATCTAATAAATTTGTGCCAATTAACCCACTGATCATTATTCTCTGTCTAAATTTTTGTTGATTTTAAAGGCTAAGCCAAAAATGCGGTTTAATAATATATGAACTTTAATTTCTTTGATTTGATTGACATTTTGATATTTTACAAGTTAAATGACAGGTCATATTTTATCTATTTCATATTCTTCTGTTTTCTCCATTTCATTAAACATTGTGTTGCTTTTAATCTTAGTTTTTTTCAGCTATATACTTAAAAGAAGAAAAACAATATTTATTTGGAAAGTTGACATTTTGAATATAGCAACTAACCAGCCATTTTAAATTCAATTACAAGAAAGCAGCAGAGCAATTGGTAATAAAATAACCTTTCATTATCTGTTAGAAATTCCTACACAATCACTTTAAAATTAGAATTGAGCCAGGAAACCATGGAAGTTCCTTGCAAAAGCCACATAACTTCTTATGTAATTAAGATATGATTATTATCCTTAAAGAATTTGAGTGAAAACAAGATCATGTTATGCCCAGGAGGAATTTGTGATGCTGCTGAACAGTGTCTTCCAATTATAGCACAAAAAGCCCATACTAAATTGTGAAAACAACACTGGATCTATAGCTCAGAAAGCAAATGGAATGCTGATGGTCCTTTAATTGAGTGCCTTGGGAAAGTCACTTGCCAGTTTTGAGGCTTCTTTGTGCCATTTATTAAACCGTAATGTTGTATAGAGTTTGGATTCTCTATCCTTTGTCCACATACTATTTTAACATGACATAATATCTGTTTACTGCCTTCTACCCTGGAGAATGTCACCTCCACTGCTGAGGGCCTGGATTGCTGCTTGAGCCCCCTCTAGAAGAAGGCTAGCATTTACTAAGATCTCCCTTTGCAAAGGCCCAATGAATCAGTTGCCTGTTTTAGTTACATGCTAGCATTTTGATGGATAGATATATGTTTCTGAGGATGTAATCATGAAGGGATATTTTCTGAGTGAAATGGTCAATATAATATTTTCTGAGGGTATATATTTCATTGCTATGTAAAAATCAGTATTTTTAAATTTTTCTTTATTATTATTATTTATTTTAATTTATCACTTTGTATATTGGCTGTAGCCCCCTGCCTCATCAACTACTGGTCCCACCCTCTGTTCCTTTTCTCCCCTATATCACTCCCCTAGTTCACAGATAGGGGAGGATCTTCTCCCCTATTATCTGACCCTAGCCTATCTGGTCTCATCAGAACTCTAGATCCTCTTTCTCTCTGGCCTAGTTAGGCCCCCTTGCCAGGGGCAGGTGATCATAGAGCTAGCCAATGAGTCCATGTCAGAGACAGCCCCTGTTCCCCTTACTAAGGAACCCACATGGAAACTGAACATGGGCTACATTTGAGTACAAGGTCTAGGTCCTATCTATGCATGTTCCTTGGCTGATTTGTCAGTCTCTGCAGGACACCCTGAGCCCAGACTTTTTTTTTTTTTTTTTTTGGCTCTGTTGGTCTCCTTGTTGAGTTCCTGTCCTCTCCAGGTTTTTCTATCTTCCCCTTCCTTCATAAGATTCCCTGCACTCTGCCGAAAGTTTGGCTATGAGTCTCAGCATCTGCTTCAATACTATGCTGGGTAGAATCTTTCAGCGGCCCACTGTGGTAGGCTCCTGTCCTGTTCCCTGTCTTCTCCTATTTCTGATGTCTATCCTGTTTGCCCTTCTGAATGAAGATTAAGCCTCTTTCCTAGGGTCCTCCTTCTTTAGGACTATAGATTTTAGTATGTTTATTCTTCATTATATGGCTAATATTCACTTATAAGTGATGCCTTTCTGGATTTGTGTTACTTCACTCAGGATGATCTTTTTTAGTTCTACCCATTTGCCTGCAAATTTCATGATTTCCTTGTTTTTAATAGCTGAGTAGTATTCCATTTTGTAAATGTACCACAATTTCTGTATCTGTTCTTCAGTCGAGGGACATCTAAGTTCATTCCAGATTCTGGCTTTTATGAATAGAGCTGCTATGAACATAGCTGAGCAAATGCCCTTGTTGTATGTTTGAACATCTTTCAGACATATGCCCAGGAGTGGTATATCTTGAGGTAGCACTAGTCCTAATCTTTTGAGAAAGAGCCAGATTGATATCCTGACCAATCTTGCTTATGAACATTGAAGCAAAAACACTCAATACAGTACTGGCAAACCAAATCCAAGAACACACTAAAGATATCATCCACCAAGACCAAGTAGGCTTCATCCCAGGCATGCAGGGCTGATGGTTCAGCATACAGAAATCTATCAATGTAATCCACCATATATACAAACTGAAAGAAAAGAACCCCACATGATCATCATACCGAAAAAACATTTGACAAAATCCAACATCTATTCATGTTTAAAATTTTGGAGAGATCAAGGATACAAGGCCCATACCTAAATATAGTAAAGACATTATACAGCAAGCCTATAGCCAAAATCAAGCTAAATGGAGAGAAACTTAAATCAATTCCACTGAAATCAAGGATAAGGCAAGGCTGCTGACTCTATCTTTATTTTTTCAACATAGTACTTGAAGTCCTAGCTAGAGCAATAAATCAACTAAAGGAGATCAAGAGGATTCAAATTGGAAAGTAAGAAGTCAAAGCATCACTATTCTCAGATGATATAATAGTATATATAAGGTACCCCAAAAATTCTACCAGAGAACTCCTTCAGCTGATAACCACCTTTAGCAAAGTGGCTGGATACAAAATTAACTTAAAAAAATCAGTAGCCCTCCTGTATACAAAAGACAAATGGGCTGAGAAAGAAATTAGGGAAACTACACCCTTCACAATAGCCACAAATAACATAAAATACCTTGGTGTGACTCTAACCAAAGATCTGTATGAAAACAACAACAACAACAACAACAAAACTTTAAGTCTTTGAAGAAAGAAATTGAAGAACATATCAGAAGATGGAAATATCTCCCATGCTCATGGATTGGTAGAATTAATAGTGAAAATGGCCACCCTGCCAAAAGCAATCTACAGATTCCATGCAATTCCCTTCAAATTGCCAACACAATTCTTTACAGACCTTGAAAGAACAATTCTCAATTTCACATGGAAAAACAAAAAACCCCAGAATAACTAAAACAATACTGTACAATAAAAGATCTTCTGGAGGTATTTCCATCCCTGATTTCAAGATGTACTATAGAGCAACAGTAAGATAAACTGCATGGTATTAGAATAGACACAGACTGGTCAATCAATGGAATGGAATTGAAAATCCAGAAATAAACTGAAACAGCTACGGATACTTGATTTTTGACAAAAAAGCCAAAACCATTGAATGGAAAAAAAAAAAGACAGCATCTTCAACAAATGGTGCTGGTCTAACTGCATTTCTACATGTAGAAAAATGCAAATAGACCCATATTTATCACCCTGCCCCAAACTAACATCCAAGTGGATCAAAGACCTCAGCATAAAACCAGACATACTAAACCTGTTAGAAGAAAGAGTGGGGAAAAGCTTTGCCCTCATTGGCACAGGAGACAACTTCCTGAACAGAACACTAACAACACAAGCTCTAAGATCAACGATCAATAAATGGGACCCCATGAAACTGAAAAGCTTCTGTATAGCAAAGGACACTGTCGTCAGAACAAAACGACAGCCTACAGACTGGGAAAGGATCTTCACCAACCCTATATCTGATATAGGGCTAGTATCTAGAATATATAAAGAACTCAAGAAGTTAAAAATCAACAAATCAAGTAATCCAATTAAAAAATGGGGTACAAAAATGGGGTACAGAGCTAAATAGAGAATTTTTAACAGGGAAACACTTAAAGAAATGCTCAGCATCGTTAGTCATCATGGAGATGTAAATCAAAATGACCCTGAGATTTCATCTTACATCCGTCAGAATGGCTAAGATCAAAAACTCAAGTGACAACACATGCTGGAGAGGTTTTGGAGAAAGGGGAACTCTCCTCCAGTGGTGGTGGGAATGTAAACTTGTACAACTACTTTGGAGAAATTATTATTTAAAAACAGAAAATAGCATACAAAATATCAAAAGAAATTTGACAAAATATATTTATGCAAGTAGCAATTAATTGGGAAACACCTATATTTGCAAAGCAAGTCTGGACGGAGAAGGCCCAGTGGTTTGCAGGGCAGAATATTGACTATTCTTTTTCATATACATGGCAAGATGACATGAAAAAATACGAACACCAGAAAATCTATAAAATATACTCAGAGAGATCACATGTATGCATGCGTACTATCCTACAATGCAAAATATGAAATATTAAAAAGTAGCAATCAAACAGGAATCCAGTTAAACATATCAATGTATCTTCAGAAAGCCAAAAGTAGCTTGTGACTGATACCACAAAAAGGTTTTACAAGTTACTTTCACTTTTGTTTTGAAACAGGGTTTCATTAGGTAGTCTGACTAGCCAAAATTTTTCTATCAAAGAGAATACTAGATTTAAATAATTATTCCATTGATTATTTTCATAATGCACGTGAACAGCTCAATTGTTTCTTCCGCTCATTAGTCATATAGCAACAATATAAATGTAAAACTCTTGAACTACAAGGCCACAAATAATCACTCAAACAACAAAAATTTGTACACCCTACTTATGTAAACAAAACCTTAGTTGGATCTGAAATACATCATGCTGAGTGCAAAAATTTCATCTAAAAGTTTCATGTACAGCATTGTTCCTGTTAGAGAGCCTTGGCTAAATGGAGAAACCAAGGAGATGGAATACAGAGAAGGGTTCAGGGCTTGTGGGAGGAAGAACAGTTGTCATTATGAAAGGGAACATCACAGAGGCTCATGGTGATGTAATTACTCTGTGTCTCATGTGCAGTGTTACGTGAGCCCACATTCCTGAACAAAATGGCAGAACTGTGCAAGCATACTTGATTGAAACTCGTTTTCTGCCTCTGTTATTGAATTATAGCTTCATAACACACAGTCCTGAGGGGAGCCTGGTAAGGTGTGCAAGAAAACTCCTTTGTACTATTTTGAAACTGCATAAAATTTTTTATTTTAAAGTTTGAAAGAGAACACAGTATTAACAATTTGTTTCTAACAAATTGATCAGGTAGAATGGTGTGAGGAAGTGTGAGAACAGAAAGGAAAGGATTACAGTTACATTATGAAATTTACTGGATGTCATGCTTAGCCATAAATGTCCCTGTGTCAAGACTAGCATAATAGAGCTTTTGTTGTAATGCCTCTATACAGACTGAGGATGTATGATGATGAATGTGATAAGTTTTTTTTTTTTAATAGACAAAATAATAGAGCCGCATCCATTCTGGATGAGCAAGTTGTGCTCAGCTTCTGTCTGTATGATGTGCTAGCTGAGAAATTCCTTTGGACATATCATGTAGAAATCCATTTAAAGTGGTTGGAGGGCATTAGGACATTCGAAAAACATGGCATTAGAATTAGTAATTTCATTTCTATGGAAATCAGTAATGAAAATACATGAACAGATCAAGAGGATATAATAGAAATAAATATACACACACAGCGGATTTCAAGTCATCCACGAAGAATGAAATCGTCATTTGTAAAAACTGGATGTAATTGGAGAGTGTCGTATTAAGTGAAATAAATCAGTTTCCAAAAAGCAAATATCATGTTTCATCTCATTTGTGGATTCCAGATTTTGTATAGTTGCATAAAATCGTATTTGTATGTAGGACATGAAAGGAGAAATGAGAAAAAAAGGCAGAATAAACAGGAATGATTGGAAGGTAAAGGGAGAAAGAAAAGGGAGGGATGAATATGATCAAAGTAAACATCAAAATATAACAAATACTGTAGAAATGTGTTTATGAAACCTATTACTATGCACAACATATATGATGAGTTTTAATATTAAAGATACATTAGTAACACACATTAAGGCTGAATATCTGAGGAGTTCAAATGGTACATGGACTCATAGCATCTGTAGCCATTGGCAAATTTATAATTTGTAACCATAGCTGTAATTTTTATAAGTGATTTGATTTTAATAGTGACAACTTCTCAGCCACAAATGAAAGATGAAAAAGTGAACTATATCACATTAACCCACTCTTAAGACTATAGATGCCAATGAAAGGAGTCACACTGGGCAGAAGTTATACAAACCCAGGCATGATGGCATGTACCTTTAATATGAGCATTAGGTAAGCAGAGGCAGGAGGATCACTGAACTGGAGGCTAAGCTGATCTACAGAGTGAGTTCCAGGCCAGCCAAGGTTCTATAATGAACTTTGGTACTTACACAGTATTAAAAACAAAAAGCGATGCAAACTCATCTATTCTTGCCTATCATGTCTATAAGACGTGTCCACCATTGAATGATATTATAAAAATGTAAATGTACAGCAACTCAAGTAGCAAAAGGTCACATGAACAGCAGGGAGAGCAAGGCATTGGCATAAACAATAGCTTGGATGCTCTTATGGGCATTACATTGAGTTAAAAAAGCCAATCTCAGAGTTTATGTTCTCCATACAAATTTATTTAAATAATGAAAAACGTAAGGATTGAAACAAGAACAGTTTTCAGTAGCAGGGAAAATACATGGAAGGAGACTGAATGCAGAGATGGATATAAGGAAGACTGAAGGCTTGCCGGGGCCAGGAGGGTCTGGCTCCAAAGCCAAGGCACTACAAGGGCCTCCGCCACTGAGGGAGACAGAGAACTCAGGAGATCATGTTTTGACTAGAAGCCTCTTGCTCTGTCATTTATTCCAGCTAACTTGGCCATTCTCCTTGAATGGACAGGCTGACTGGGAATATCATATCACTAAGCATCTTTTTCCCTTTTTATTTTATTAAACTGGATTATGTAAGACAGCTTTTACAATGGTATATTATGCACTCTCTGCATTGATTCTCCCCCTTCTCTTATACCTTGTATCCATTAGTTTCCTTTAATCCCTTAGATAATGCTTTTTTTTGTTTGTTCGTTTTTTTAACTTTCATGTCCTAGGCATGTACGTAATTTTATGTACTTTATAAAATCCATTTGTAAGAGGCAGAGGATCAGGGATTTGGCTGTGAGACTGTGTCTGCTAGCAATGTCCCATCAACATGACTGCCCAAACATGAGCTGAAAAAGGAACACACCAGCAAACAGGCCAAAGAGCCTGAGGAGCCATGGATCCTGACTTACGTCAAGAGCTATAGGAAACGTAGTAAAGATGGGAGTGGGAGAGGTGGTCCACCCTAAAGAGAATCCTATCATTCGGTTGTGGGGTGCCATATGGTCAGCCCCCAAAACATACATACAAGTAACATTGTATAGACTCAACATATTATATCTGAGGACCTAAATCTACATACAAATACATATATGCATACAGTAACAATTGATAGGCCATGAATTTGATGGAGAGCAAGGACAGGTAAATGGGAGGGGCTGGAGAGAGAAAAGGGAAGAGATATATGTTATAATTAAAATACATCTTAAAATTAAGCAAAAAAATCTAAGATGTTTGACATGCTAGCTGTCTTTTTGAGAGTGACTTAATTCAGTTAATATGAATATATCCTATTGCATTCATTTTCCTGAAAATGACTTCATTCTTCTTTCCTTTTGGGGCTAAAACAAACAAACAAACAAACAAAAAAAAAAAAAAAAAAAAAGAAAAACCCACTCCATTATGTATATATACCAGATTTTTTAATTGATTTTTTTTTTTTTTTGGGTGCGGGAAATAGCTTTATTGTTTCTGGGTGAAACGTTTTTGAAATTTGAATATGGGGATCTCAGGTGAATATGCTTCTTGCTGACTCAATGAAATGTCTAATAATTTCAAGAAATATTTTCAGACAGCATTTATACAGGCTGAATCAATTTTGTAAAAATAATAATAATCAAACAGAAATGCAGAGCTAATTATGGTTTAGAGATAAAAGTATTTTATAGTAGTGATAACTATAATGTGATAAAATAACATTTAATCTACTTTAAGTCACAGAGATGAACTTATTCAGTGTAATTTAATAAAAGTTATGTTAAGTAGCTCTTAATTGAAAGATATTTAGTACTTCCAAAAGAAAATAAAGGGTGAACTTTAGTAAATAGTTTTATAACATGTAACATACTTTCAAAGTAAATAATTCAAGAAAAATAATTTACAATTAAATTATCTCGATGGGGTGTGGTATTTTTAGAGTCATCATTTTCTGCTGTTAAATTTCAGAGGCCAAATCATTATCCTTCCCTGTATATAGTTCAGGTTCCTCCCTCTTTGTGACACAGTCAAATTTCCCTCTCTTTCCTCGTCACCCCTTTTCCTTAGAGACTGGTCTTTCTTTCTTTTTTTTTTTAATTTTCATTTTTCTTTTTAGTTACAATTTGTTAACTCTGTGTCCCAGCTGTATCCCGCTCCCTCATTCCCTCCCCCTCCCCAACTCCCTCCCTGGTCTCCTCCCTGCCCCTTTCCAAGTCCACTGATAAGGGAGGACCTCCTCTCCTTTCATTTGACCCTGTTTTATCAGGTATCTTCAAGGCTGGCTGCAAAGTCCTCCTCTGTGGCCTAACAGGACTGCTCCTCCCCTGGGGGGGGGGGTCAAAGAGCCTGCCCTTGAGATCCTGTTAGAAATAGTCCTTGTTCCCCTTACTTTGGAAAACTACTTGGTTACTGAGCTACCACAGGCCACATCCGAGCAGAAGTTCTAGGTTATATCCATAGATGGTCCTTGGTTGAGTGTCAGTCTCAGAAAAGACCCTGTGCCCGGATATATTTGGTACATGTAGAGCTCCTATCCTTTCCATATCATACTAACTCCCCTTATTTCATATGATTCCCTGCACTCTGCCAAGGTTTGGTTATGAGTCTTAGTGTCTGCTTTGAAACACTGCTAGGTAGAGTCTTTCAGATGCCTTTTGCGGTAGACTCCTGTCATACATTCAATGCACATCTCATTTGTCTTTCTAAATGAGGATTGATCATCTTCACCCATGGTCTTTCACTCCTGGCTTCTGGATCTGGATGGTGAATACACCTGAGGTTGACCAATCAGGTAGATGAATCATGCTCAGTTGCAGGTTTTTTGTTTTTTTTTTTTTTTTCTCTGTTGGAAAAGAAATTTCCATTGTCTTGGCCTTGTTAAACTAGTGTAAAGAGAACTGGGGGCTGTAATTTGATGGGGAATGTCAAGAAAGCCTGACTCCTCGCTAGGATTTGATGGGGGATGTTATGAAAGCCTGAATTGCTGGGAACTGCTTTATTTCTACAAAGATAATGAGGGTTCAATCATGAAGCTGTTGTAGAAACAGAGATAAGAAACTGTGACATCATGTAAGATTCTAAAAATTTTTTAAAATTGATTTATTTTTTTTGTTTACAATTTGTTAAGTCATTTAATATGCTATGATTGCATTTGCCATGGGAGAAGATAAAGGGAAGTTTATCTTCCTACCACATTATCCTAATGTGGTAGGAAGTCAAAACTGCCATTTTGACTTCAGACTCTGTTTTATCTAAGCAGAGCGACTCCTCTGAGTGACAATAGTTACCCAAAACATAATGACTGTCCCTAAAAACAGAAAGAACAAGTGAATTTGATTGGGCAAAAATTGCTTACATTCAGTGTCAGTTGACAATGATGGAACACTTGGGGAAGTTCCTAATCCCCGAGTTCTAATTGGTTAAAATTATAACTGCAATTTAGCTCAGATGTTTGCAGTTTTTATGCACATAAACCTTGCTGTAGCCCCTGCTGGGGCTGCTGGCAGAAACAAGGCTTCCGGGTCCTTGTCTGGTAGCCCTGGCCAACCCATGACTCTGCTAATGTGGTAGGAATAACAAAAAAGTTTGTTGTTTCACGAGCCCACTGGTGTTTTCTCTCTCCTTCCTCGTGGCACAAAACAGACATGGTATAACACTCTCTCCTACCCTTCTCCTCACCCTCTGACAGAACTTTCCTTCTTTGCAGCCACGGACGCGGAAACCCATGTTCCGTTATCAAAGTCAAATTCCCTTTCCTTCTTTCTTAAAACAAGATAATTTTATTGCTATTTAATACTATAGGAAATTCCAGTTATGGAATTACGATATTCTTATAATCTGTGCTAAGGGACATGTGCCATGCTGAATTCTTTATAAAATATAATATACCTGAAAATATTTTTTATTACAAAATAAACGTTGTCACACACTCCACTGACTTAGCATGATTTAGTAAGAACTTTAATTGCAATGATTCTGCATTAACAATGTAAATGTAAAACTTAAGCTAGGCATGGTAACACAGGTCTTTAACCCACAGTCCCTGGGTGTTCACTGCCAAAGAGGCAGGGAAAGCCTTCCCAGCAGCAGACTCTCTCTGTAAATTTTATAAACCTTCAAGGCAGGAAAGTGGCCAGGCCTCCCCACCTGAGGAGCCTCAGTGGCCAGTGCCCCAATATGTTTTTAACGGTCCTAATGGTATTTCTCTAATAGCTGTAACAGCTATTCCCAACCCCTAGATGGGAGAGTGGCCAGGCCCTGCACTACAGCCCTCACCTCCATTCTCCACTAATTTCTGGACAGGACAACCCACCAATCCCTAAGTTTCCCCAAGTTCAAGCCTTGAAATCCCACTAATCCTCACCCTGGAGATCTCTTCTCTGGCAAGCTCCTCCCCCAAACCCCAGAAACCCTATATAAAGCCCTTCCCCCTATGCATGCAGCCGGACTGCTCAGTTCCCTGCTGTTTCTCAACTGAGCAGGAGCAGCCATCCTCCTGGGTTTTCCTCCTCCCAATAAATCTTTTGTGTGAGGTGTGTTGTGGGGTGTGACTCTGTGGTGTTCTTTGGCTCTGGAATGCCAGGACACCTTTCTCTTCAGAGCTGTGACATTGAGCAGCAGAGGCAGGCGGATCTCTATGAGCTTCAGCCAGCCCTAGTGTACATAGTGAGTTCTAAGACAGCCAGGGCTGTGTAGAGAGACCTTGTCTCAAAACATCTAACTAAGCAACCAACAAACACACCCTTAAAAACTAGCATCATTAATTTATAAACCCAGAATTGGAAGATAGTAATGAGTAGTACTGAAAGAATAAATGAGTTTGAAAGCTTTGTTTTGTTCTATTTTTTTTTCTCCCCAAAGCTTAGTTGAAACCCTTTGGCTTTTAGTTGTAGAAGCTATTGATAGGATAGAATTGATCCACATATTGATTTTTCTCAGGGATGTATCTAGAAGATCAGAGGATTCCTTCTGTGCAGCCGCTGTTTTCTTTGGGATAGGGGCATCAGTAGGAGAACTTGGAGGTATAGTTTGATAGGTGATATTGGCAGTCTGGGTAAATGCCAGTCCTTAGTAAGTTACAAACTAATTAAATTAAAAGTGTGAAAGAATTCCATGTGTTCACTTTAAACACTTGATTCTAATTTTTTTTTTACTTCTATTATTTACAACGAATTATAGGGTTTTATTAATGTAAAAAAAACCCTAAACTTCTTGTAGATAATAAATCATTTTCTAAATAATTGAGATTGATTTAAGGTTTGGAAAGAGAAAATCTTCTGGGAGATCATTATTCACCAGGATCCAAGATTATATAAGTCTTAAAGCAAAATGCAAAAGCAGAAATCTCATTCTCAAATTAAAAATAAACCACAGTTTCAATGAGTTAAAAAAAAATCTAAGCTTGCAACAGGAGTTCTGATTACTTAGCATTTATTTCCAATCTTATTTCTCTGCTAGGCAGAGTAAAGTATTGACATCTCTCCTCAAGCTGTTAATTGGTTGCCCAGAATCACAACTTGCCTCCAAAGAAGCTGAGCATAGGTATTAAATGCCTCACAAAGTGGTCAGTATATCCTTTGCAGTGAATACACATCTCAGAATCTTTTCCTAAGTGACAGGAATGGTGAATACTGCCTTTATTGCTGGTAGAATTATGGAGAATGACTTCTAGGAATATCACAGGTTCTATGAAGTTTCTGTGTATTTTTGGTGTAGGTTTAGTTGTTTGGACCATAAAGTTTTCAAGCCAGGATCCTTTTCACAGTCAACACAACAAGCAATATAAAGCTCTGAAAATGCCCCTAATATCGTTTCTATTTTGGCTAGGTGCAGAGCCTGAGTGTGCTAGCTAGCTAGTGTGTGATCCTGCAAGGACTTACTCTCAAGGAGCCACAGTGACATCTGATAGCCCTTCTATGATAGGAGTAGCACTGCCTGACTCAGTTCTGGCAGGATGAACACTAATAATTACTACATAATTGAGGTCTACTGGGATTTGAAATTTTTGTTTTTTATTCATTTTGAATTTTTGTTTATTTTTAATCAACGTATATTCACTGTACATGGCACTGGGTTTCATAACATTCAGCTACATCATACACTTCAACCGTGTTTCTCTCTGAGCCCCTCTTGCTATCCCCTTTCTTCTCTTTCCTCAGTTTGGTCCCCTTTGTTTCCATTTTACTTTGCTTTCACGTCATGCATACATACGCTATTTTATGTAGACCATCAAGTCTACAAACAGTGAAAATATTTGTCTTTCTGAGCCTGATTTGATTTTCTTACTCTGATAGGCATCCATTCAACGGGAAGTTGTTTAAGACAGATATTCCTAGCTCCTGTCTTTAACTGTGTAAATAGGAGCTCATACTCCATTGTGAAGGCATCATACTCCATTTTGATATGTCTAAGGCTGGCTTTTTTTTTTTTTTATGTACATTGGTGTTTGACTGTATGTCTGTGTGAGGAGTTATAGACAGTTGTGAGCTGCCATGTGGGTGCTGGGAATTGAACTCAGGTCCTCTGGAAGAGCAGTCAGTGCCCTTAACCTCGGAGCCATCTCTGTAGCTCAAGGCTGGCTTCTTAAGAAGCATATCCAGAGCAATCAAATTCAGAGAAGCCCTACTGTTTGGATTTATTGCTCTGTGGTTGCTGTTCTGAGATTCTTAGGTATTTTATCTTTGAATTTATATTGTTAATGAAGTTCTGAAGGAAGCTTGAACCAGGGACCTGGGGTTTTAGTTTTTCTTCAGTGCTACTTAAACCTTCCCCATTACCTGCATCTCCTTCCCTTCTTGGTCATTGCTGCCCTCTGCTGGATATGGAACATGTACATCTATTGACCCATAACCTGGTAGGTAAGCGAACATGTATGTTTATAGATGCACAAGACATCTTATAATTGTGATATTTATTTAGGAATGTATATAGGAAGTTACATTTTGTAGAGGAACCCCAACCTGTGTTTTAGGTTCAAATACAGCTGTCCTTTGGTAAACGTAGAGGATCAGTGGTGTGCAGTGGTTACAAATGGCAGCCTCCTTGGTAGTGTACTCAGTCTGTTGCCTATATGGGTTGCCCTAAGGGACCTTGGAGACAATTTTCTGTCAGTTACTCAAGTCTCTGATCTCAATGTTGTCCCCAGTCTAGGCTCTATACAGTAAGTGTGGTACCTTTGGGAATCCTAGTCAGGATTTACATTGGCCAGGTCATCATGTGTAAAGGAATTTTAAATCAGAACATGGCTGCTCTGGCAAGAGATCACATCCAAAGACCTGCTAGAGCTGTGTGATCTCAGGCTGGCAAGCAAACAATGCTGGGCAGTAGAGGTACAGGCCTTTAATCCCAGAAGAGAGAGAGAGACAGAGAGAGACAGAGAGAGAGAGACAGAGAAAGAAAGAGAGAGAGAGAAGAGAGAGGGGTTTTTCAGGTAAAGAAAAGCTTAGATCCAGGCATGGTGGTACACACCTTTAAACCTAAACAATGAAGGTAAAGTCAGTTTATAGCAAAGGAAGGATCCACTTTATGGATGTCTATGTTATGTCTAGTTGAGTGGCAGAAAAAGGTGACAAATCAGAGAAAGATTTGACAGAATAGGATACACTCAACTCCCGTGAGAACAGAGTGGAAAGGGAAGCTACTGAAGGGAGCACCACAGAAAATGAGGGCGATAAGAGGCTGTTTTACCAGGACAGTTAATAGAGAGGTTACAAAGAGAGAAAAAGCTAGGCTCAGGTGAAGACAGAATGAACTGGAGAATGAGAAGGAGCTAGAATATTAGCACAGGTTGCTAGACTTAGTTAGGCCAAGTAGAGCAGTTCAGTCAGAAGCTGAGAGAAGCCAGTTTGAATTAGTCAGCTTGGAAAGGAGTTTGGGCAAGAGCAACTGAGTTGAACCAGCCAGCCAGAGTTCAGAAAGACCTAGAAAGGATGAGCTTATTTAACAATAAGTCTCAGAGACTGAGAACATTCTAGGTCTAGATTAGATTGTACAGAGGCTAGAAGCTTCCATGACTAGCTTTAGGTTAGCAGAGAGAGGCGGTTACATTGGGCAAATAAAAGTACTTTTTACAATCATGTTTATCTGCACCAAGCTGTAGAATACGAAACATATGATTGAGGCTCTGTGTAAAGCCAAATCAAGTTTCCTGGCTACCACAAGAATCACGTCTCAAAGAAGTGGGGCTTCATCAAGTTTAATGCAGATGACTTTGAAGACCTGGTTCATGAGAAGCTGCTCATTTGTGATTGCTGTGGGTTCAAATAAATCACCGGTTGTCAGGAACCCGTACTGCTAAGGTTGCAGTTCTTCATGACCAGAAAGCCCTGAGCTTAGCAAAACGGAGGACTCCGTTCGTTAGCAGGACTCACTCTTCTCTACCTGATCTGGGGAGCCTGAATCCCCACACCCTCTACCTTAGGAACATCACATAGTCCGTAGGGAAATTACAAGTTCAAGTCCTTTTCTCCAAATAGTACCTGTTCAGCAAGCACCTGGGATTTCTGGAATGACTCTTCATGCTAATGTGGTATCTTGGTACCTTAGTGCTTCAGCCCATTTCATTTGCTCACCCTGGAAATCCCCACGCCAACACCAAAATCTATATAACCTTTCTTCACCCCAAATAATATTGATCTGGTTCGCTTCGAAAAAAGAGAGAGAGAAAAAGAGGGTCAGTTCTAATACTCCTGTAGATACCAAAATTCTGGGAAGTTCCAGTCATTTAGTAAGTGGAATTATATTTGTATATAACCCACACATATCCTCCTATGCATTAATCACCTTTAGACCACTTACAATAATACTTTATAAAATATACATGCTTTGTAAATAGTCGTTATACAATATTGTCTACAGAATGACAAAAAGAGTGTACATATTTACTCCAGATGCTTTTTGTTTGTTTGTTTTGAGACAAGGTTTCACAATTTGCTCTGGCTGCCCTAAAACTCATTATGCAGTTTAGGCTGTCCTAGAACTCAGAGATCCAATTGCCTCTGCCTCCTGAGTGCTGGGATTAAAGGTGAGCGCCCCCATGCCTGGCTACAATGGACTTTTTAATGAGTATTTATTTTCAGTCTACAGACACAGAACCAATGGATGCAGAAGCTAGATCATAGATTGTGCCTGTTTTAGAATTACAGCTACTGAAGTAAATGAGGAAGATGGCTATCAGGTACTCTGCAATAATTAGTATATTCACTTTATTTTTAAAGCAGTTTCTTGACACATATAAGACAAGTTAATACTCCCAAGTAAAAGAGCCAATTTTTAAAGTTAGAAGATAGAACGACATAATTTCCCTTCATTGATAATAACATTAAACATGTAAATATCAATTCTAAACTTATTCATTGAAATGAAAATGTATGCTTTCTTTGGACTTAAAAAAATTAAATCCGTGTCCAAGTATCAATTACAGGAAAAGTCACAGAAGATCCTATTTAAAAGTACTGTTTATTAAGTAGGAGGCACTTGAGTTGCTTGGTGAAATACTGTTTCCCTGGCTCCAGGCTGTAACTCAGAAGGCCAGGAGCAAGACTAAGAATTCTGTGATTTTGGAACAAGTAGATTAGGCTATTTTGCTATGGCATACTCAGGAACAGCACTTGTAAAATTGCTTCACGAGGAAAACAGTTAAAGATTTTGTTTTTCAGTTCGGGAACAGTGTAAGCCCTTAAGGGAGGCAGGAGCCCCTGGCCCTATAAGCTTTTACTGAAAACAACCCTCAAAGGACACAAAGGAAGCTAGCGGAAACTGTAGTGAAATTTAGGCAGACTTAGGGCCAGAAAGGAAGATTGCAGGCAAAGACAAATGGTTGCCCCTTTGGTTTAAGAATTCTAAACAAGAGGCCCAAATGCACATACTTGATTGCTCCCGGACAGCTGGAGAGGCTGCAGCCGCTGAGATCTCACAGTATAAGGAAACTTTGAAGAAGAAAATGGAACCCAGGCACAATCTGAAGATAACAAAACACAGAAGAAATATTTGCTCTGTTCATCCAGGATTCAGAAGGTTATTAGTTTCTGACACTCCATTGTATATATTGATTACAAATAAAGGGCTTCATCGTGATATTTCTGTACATGTATGTGAAGTATTCTTATCACAGTTACCCTATTAACCTCTCTTATACTGTCCTCATTCTCAGATAGATGTCAGGTGTCTTCCTGTTACTCTACATTATCACCACCATCATCTTCATCATCTTTATAGTGCTGTTTTTTGAGACAGGGTCTCTTTTAGAACCTGGAGTTCACTGATTGGCCAGAATGGCTGGATTGTGAACTCACCTTTTCCCCTTGGACTCTCCTTTTTCTGCCCACTTGTCCTAGGATTACAATCATATGCTATCACACTTGGATTTTTACATAAGAATCTGGCCTCTCAGCATAGCCCTGCATAGAGCAAGCATTTTAACCACTGAGACACTTCGCCAAACCCTCAAATCTATCTTTTAAGTAGCACTATTCTGTTAATATGGGTCCTTCAAAATGTCGATTGCAATATAAGGCTGAAAAAGATGCATCTTGATTCTCAGGAAGAGGTGATGGTATCTTGGCTTTATTATGGATTCAATCACAGAACACACAAAACACTTTGTGTTTTATTCTATTTTAGAGCTGCTAAGACTGTAAAAATCCAAATGCAGATTTACTTGCAGATGATTCAAGTCTTTGGCTTTTGGTTACACTCTTCCAGCTACTTGCTACTTAGTGTTTACTTCACTGGTTATCATTAAGGGAAGAGTTACTGTAAATACAAATGACAGAAAAAACTCAAATTAATTCTCCACTCTTTAAGCAAAGTTAAGAAGGTCATTTGGAACAAACCTTTAATATACTCCTAAAATAGAATTTTGGCTTATCTGTAGATCCTAATTTTCCATTCTCCATTGTTATAGATAATTAAGAGTTGTTTTATGTATATTCTGAATTTGTTAAAAAATTCATCTTTTAAAGCAATAGAAGGAAGCTAAAAATATTCTTATCTTCCCCAGGGCATGATAGCAGTGAATTTTTATGCTTAGCTAATAGAACCTGAATGATACTCCCAGCTCAAGTTGTCAAGAGGTACAAGTTCCCTACTTTGTCAGTTTTTTTTTTTTTCTCCTTAAAACAAGGTTAGGGTTTGAAAAGTCATATTTCAGACACAGAGTGAAAAGGCATATTTCATACCACCAGATTTTTGGGAGAAAGACAAAAGTTATGAGGTTGTTCTAATGATGTGAATGATAAGGGCACATCATAAACTAGGGAGGAAATCAGTCCCTTCCTGTCCTCTTTCCAGACAGGACCATAGGGAAAAGCCCCAACTCTTCTTGAGACCCATCCCAGAAGCCAACTAGCAAGCCTCTACCTGCTGTGCTGTCTCTGGCCTTATCTCAGAGTAATGGATCCTGTGCAGAGTGCAGTAGCTCAAAATGAATGCATGCGACCTTTTGGCCTTTTCTTACCAAAGTTAAATACCACTTTTCAACTAGACACCAAATATGCTTAGATTCTTCATGCTTTTCCAGGTGAAAAGTCACGCAGGGCCATCATGGTAGGGCTTACTTATTTTTACTTATTTATTTAATTTGGTTACCAACTTGAGAAGAACACTGGGAAGGAATTGTAAATGTTTATTTCAAAAATTATTCACATTGTGATTGATTGCTTTCCAGGTTATTTATTCAACAAACTGGCAAAATATGATTAATTCCTAAGAGGACTTTGAAATTTCTCAACTTTGAAATATCAATTACAGAATGTTATTTTCATGCAAATTAGAGCATATATCCTCAAGTATTCATCTAGGTTTTTAAGTCTTGGTGTTCAGGATTATGTGAAAATGGTACTTGCATAAAAATCAAATTTGTTTATGATAGAGAATACAAAGCAATAACACTGTATGACAAAGAGAACTGAGATAAGAATGTGGCTGTCTTGAAAAAGAAAAAAATAGTTAAGGGCAAAAAGAATAATGATGACACCATTCATGATTTATTACTTACTTGTGGACCTTCAAACACACTTTTACCCATTCAGGAAATTTATGTGGCAGAGACTAAGATGGATGTATGAAGACAAGATATATGCTTATAGAGACATATCAGCATGCAGTGGGAACACTAAGGCAGGAAACAGAGACTTCTGGAGAGGAAGGCAGATTTTGCAGTTTTTGTAGAGGACCTCTTTTAGAAATACTGAGAATTTACTGAAATTGCAGGCAGTGAAAAGCATTATAAGGAAGGGGATTGGCCAGGCAGGGATTTGGGAACTTCATGAGAAAAAAATGTAAGTATCTATGTCTCAAAATCTATCTATCTATGTATCTATGTATCTATGTATCTATGTATCTATCTATCTATCTATCTATCTATCTATCTATCTATCTATCACCTCAATGTACAGCTAATTTCATAAAAGAATGAGAAGGGCAGAGAGGGGAAAGATAAATAAGGAAAAAAATCTTTAGTTTTAGTTATGGTCTAAGGGGAGCTGTTGAATAAAAATAACATGAAGGAAAACAGATTACAGGATTGGAGAAGTAGGATGGAGAACCTTAGAGACAAACAGATACCATATGACACAACACAAAGCCTCATCCAGGTTTCCTTGTACTGTTTGAGAAATAAGAAAATTCCATGTCTCCACATAATGGTAAAGCCAGAGGGCTAGGAAAGCATGCAGGAGTTTGAATTGCATTTGATGGTGCCTGGAAGTGATAAGAGAATATAAGAAGGATGCTATGTTCTGTTGAGCATTCAAACAGGTCAACTAGCATCTTTTAGGCCATATAACCTTAGTTAGTCCTCACAACTTCGCTTTGTCATCTGAATGATTACCCCAAAGTCAAATATGATTTACATTTAGTTCTAGAAAGGTGACTCACCCAGGGTCATGGCACTAGAACAAACCAAGGAGAAACCTGAAGCTCTGCCTGCCTTCGTCACAACTAATTTTCCTTTGGTTGCACAAGTGGTTCCCCTGTGGCCCTGTATACAACAGCAAGATGACTATTTCCTGTTCACACCACCTTTCAGAGACAAGGCTTTTGGTCTTGGTTCTGGGCTGACCCCTCTCTGGTTTTAGGTCAGAGGAAAACACAGTCAGAAGCCAAGTCTATGCACCTCTTTGAGGATAAACCTCCTTAATCTGCAAAAGAGGCTACGATGCTAAAGCAAGGAGATTAGATGCCAGAGACACTTTGTATGCAAAATTGAGAGGATGCAGTGACTCATTTGATATATGACATGAAGCAAAGTAGGCATTAAGGAGTGACTATTCTGGCATGAAAGAATGGATGCAAGGAGGTGCTGTCAACAGCATAGAAAATATGAGAGGAGGAGCAACTGTCATGAGAATAAATCTTGCCTAAATATAAGGAGATGCATTTTGTTAATTATTAGATGCAGTAGGGAGAAGCCAAAATAGTCCTATAGTGCACTTTTTTTTTTGTCATTAACTTATTATAGGACCAAGTAACACAGTGGGATACAAATTCATGATCTATAAGGTCAGATCGTCTCTGAGAATTATAATTTAAAATCATTTGAATATTTTAAATAGTATTTTAAGTTTTGAAAGAGATTCTATTTTTCTGGTGTGAGATGTAAATTACACCAGAGAGTCCATTTATTATGACTATTGTCAAAGAGTTGTTTGGGCAAATAAGAGCCAATGCAGAAGGATAGTGGCTCTACAGCTGTAACAGATTTCCACCTGCTCTCACCATGACATGGTTTGAAATAAGTTGAGGTAAAGATACTTATCACTACCGTCAGTCTGAACATCATTGTTTCACTGTGGGTGGAAACAAAAAAATATTCCCAAGTATAAGATTTCAGAAGATTGGTTAGAGACGAATAGCTCAAACAGAAACAAAGGCACTGCCTTGCTTTGCTGAACAAAACATTAATTTCTATATAGCTAACTTTAGTTGACAACAAGCAGAATGGCCTATTTAAATTGATATACCAGACTATATGTAGGACCGAGCAATGGCAAATAATGAATTTTACAAACAAGGAATCTATTTAAAAAAACACCCCTATATACTTCCTCAGCTAATCCATGAATGATCACATGCAGTTGGGAGTCTGATTCCCAACAGAGTCCTGGCCTGTTTCTGTTTAAGAAATTTCATGAAAGCTATACACCCACTCATTTCCCACTATTATTGAGTGTTTTCATTGTCTATTTACGGTGATCTAGGCGTGAATCTGAAAATAGAACCAAAACAAATTTTTTTTTACTAGCAAGACAGTGATAACAGATTAAAAGATAAATGTGATTTTTTAGAGGGATGTGTTCCACAAGGGAACATGCATATTTTATGAGATGGAATTAAAATAGGGGCCAGAGATATATTAGATGTTTTTATAAAGGCTGTGAGGAATGTACATTGATACAGCACCAATAGGACTGGCTGATGGGCTGAAGGTGAAGGATACAGAGAAACAGGGGACGAAAATTGTGCTTATTTTCAAGCAATAAAAAGTTGAGATGGGAATGAGGGAGCGGGATACAGCTGGGACACAGAGTTAACAAAATGTAACTAAAAATAAAAATAAAAAAAAAAAAGTTGAGATGGAAGATGGAGAAGTATTATACTTAAGGCAATCCTCTTGTCCTAAGATCCCAAGTCCTGGGGTTACAAATATGAAACACCACTCTTTTTTTATTTTAATTTTTTTCACAATTTATTCATTATATATCCTGATTGTAGCCCCCTTCATCAACTCCCCCCAGTCCTACCATCCCTCCATTTGCCCCCATCCCCTAGTCCACTGAAAGGGGGAGATCTCCACCATTGCCTCTATCATAAACTTGGTTGCCTGCTCTTTGATCATTCACCCTTGATGATGCAGCCTTACCAGGCCATGGAGGAAGAGTATCCAGGTAGTGGACTAGGAGAACGAGATAAGGGGAAAGAAGAAGAGAGCGTGGGACTCGGGGTTGACAGAAGAGACTTCAATTGGGAAATATAGTGAATAAATTATGAAAAAAAATAAAATTAAAAAAGATTCTCAACTTCATACAAGGCTTGTTTTTGCTATTTTGGGTTTCATAACAAGAAACAACCCTATACAATAAGAGATATTCTGGAGGTATCTCCATCCCTGATCTCAAGCTGTACTATAGAACAACAGTAATAAAAATAGGATGGTACTGGAATAGAAACAGACTGGTAGGTCAATGGAATCGAATAGAAGACCCAAAAATAAACCCACACACATATGGACACCTGATCTTTGACAAAGATGCTAAAACCATACAATGGAAAAAAGATAACATCTTTTGGGTATATGCCTAGGAGTGGTATAGCTGAATCTTGAGGAAGCACTATTTTTAGTTGTCTGAGAAAGCGCCAAATTGATTTCCAAAGTGGTTGTACCAGTTTACATTCCCACTAGCAATGGAGAAGGGTTCCTCTTTCTCCACATCCTCTTCAGCATGTGTTGTTGCTTGAGTGTTTGATGTTAGCCATTCTGATGGGTGTCAGGTGAAATCTCAGGGTAATTATGATTTGCATCTCTCTGATGGCTAAGGACATTGAACATATCTTTAAGCGTTTCTCTGCCATTCTATATTCCTCTACAGAGAATTCTCTGTTTAGATCCATACCCCATTTTTTAAAAATCTTTTATTATTATTATTTTTTTTATTAATTACACTTTATTCATTTTGTATCCCCCCATAAGCCCCTCCCTCCTCCCCTGCCGATCCCACCCTCCCTCCCCTTTCTGCATGCATGCCACTCCTCAAGTCCACTGATAGGGGAGGTTCTCCTCTTCTTTCTGATCTTAGTCTATCAGTTCTCATCAAAAGTGGCTGCATTGTCCTCTACTGTGGCCTGGTAAGGCTGCTCCCCCCTCAGGGGGAAGTGATCAACGAGCAGGCCAATCAGATTATGTCAGAGGCAGTCCCTCTTCCCATTACTATGTAACCCACTTGGACACTGAACTGCCATGGGCTACACCTGTGCAGGGGTTCCAGGTCATCTCCACGAATAGTCCTTGGTTGGAGTATGAGTCTCTGGGAAGTTCCCTGTGTTCAAATTATCTTGTTCTGTTGTTCTGCTTGTGGAGTTCCTGTTCCCTCCAGCTCTTACTATTTCCTACTTCTTACATAAAATTCCATTCACTCTGCCCATCAGTTGGCCATCAGGCTCAGCATCTGCTCTGACAGTCTATACTGCAGAAGCTTTCAGAGGCCCTCATACCCCATTTTTTAATTGGATTGCTTGATTTATTGCTTTTTAACTTCTTTATATATTCTGGATATCAGCCCTCTGTCAGATAAAGGGTTAGTGAAGATCCTTTCCCAGTCTGTAGGCAGTCGTTTTGTTCTGACAACAGTGTCTTTTGCTTTACAGAAGCTTTTTAGTTTCATGAGGTCCCATTTACTGATTGTTGCTCTTAGAGCCTGTGTTGTGTTGTTGGTGTTCTGTTCAGGAAGTTCTCTCCTGTGCTAATGAGTTCAAGGCTCTTCCCCATTCTTTCTTCTAACCGATTTAGTGTATCTGGTTTTATGTTGAGGTCTTTGATCCACTTGGACTTTAGTTTTGTGCAGGGTGATAAATATGGATCCATTTTCATTTTTCTGCATGTACACATCCAGTTGGACCAGCACCATTTGTTGAAGATGCTGTCTTTTTTTCCATTGAATGGTTTTGGCTTCTTTGTCAAAAATCAAGTATTCATAGGTGTGTGGATTTATTTCTGGGTCTTCTATTTGGTTCCATTGATTCACCATTCTGTTTATATGCCAATACCATGCATTTTTTTTTATTACTATTGCTCTGTAGTACAGCTTGAGATCGGGGATGGAGATACCTCCAGATGATCTGTTGTTGTACAGGTTTGTTTTGGAGATTCTGGGTTTTTTGTTTCTCCATATGAAGCTGAGAATCTTTTTTTCAAGGTCTGTAAAGAATTGAGTTGGTATTTTGATGGGAATTGCATTGAATCTGTAGCTTGCTTTTGGCAGGATGGCCATTTTCACAATGTTAATCCTACCAATCCATGAGCACAGGAGATCTTTCCATCTTCTGAGATCTTCTTCAATTTCTTTCTTCAGAGAATTGAAGTTTTTCTCAAACAGGTCTTTCACTTGCTTGGTTAGTGTCACCCCAAGATACTTTATGTTATTAGTGGCTATTGTGAAGGGTGTTGTTTCCCTAATTTCTTTCTCGGCCATTTTGTCTTTGGTATACAGGAGGGCTTCTGATTTTTTTGAGTTGATTTTGTATCCTGCCACTTTGCTGAAGGTGTTTATCAACTGGA
This sequence comes from Psammomys obesus, assembly GCF_907164565.1. Lineage (NCBI taxonomy): Eukaryota > Metazoa > Chordata > Mammalia > Rodentia > Muridae > Psammomys > Psammomys obesus. The sequence goes on from NW_026585689.1 coordinate 18,633,211, forward strand.
ATTTTAAAATTCTGGGTTTTTTGTTTCTCCATATGACATTGAGAATTTTTCTTTCCAGGTCTGAAAAGAATTGTGTTGGTATTTTGATGGGAATTGCATTGAATCTGACATTTGGTCAGCCATGTTTGTAGCAGTTTTATTTGTAATTGCCAAAACCTGGAAACAACCTGGATGTCCATCAACAGAGGAATGGATACAGAAATTGTGGTACTTTTACACAATGGAATACTACTCAGCATATTAAAAACAAGGAAATCATGAAATTTGCAGGCAAATGGTGGGATCTAGAAAAGATCATTCTGAGTGAGGTATCCCAGAAGGAGAAAGACACACACGGTATATACTCACTTATAAATGGGTACTAGACCTATAATATAGAATAAATATACTAAAATCTGTACACCTAAAGAAGATAAACAAGAAAAGAGGACAAGGGGTAAGATGATAAATCCTCACTTAGAAAGACAAATGGATGGACATTGGAAGTAGGAGAAAACAAGTAATAAGACAGGAGCCTACCACAGAGGGCCTCTGAAAGACTCTACCTAGTAGTGTATCAAAGTAGATGCTGAGGCTCATAAGCAAACTTTCGGCCAAGTGCAGGGAATCATATGAAAAAAGGGGGATTTAGTATGACCTGGAGAGGACAGGAGCTCCACAAGGACCAAATATATCAGGGCACAGGGGTCTTTTGTGAGACTGTTGCTCTAACCAAGAACCATGTATGGATATAACCTAGAACCCCTGCTCAGATGTAGCCCATGGTAGTTCTGTATCCAAGTGGGTGTCCTAGTAAGGGGAAAAGGGACTATTTCTGACATGAACTCAATGGCTGGCTCATTGAGCTTCCCCTACCCCCTGAGGGAGGAGCAGCCTTGCCAGGCCACAGAGGAGGACATTGCAGCCAGTCCTGAAGAAACTGATAAGCTAGGGTCAGATGGAATGGAAGGAGGACCGTTCCCCATCAGTGGACTTGGAAAGGTGCAGGGAGGAGATAAGGGAGGGAGGAAGGAATTGGGAGGGAATGAGGGAGCGGGCTACAGCTGGGATATAAAGTTAATAAACTGTAACTAATATTAAAAAAATAAAAATTTAATTAAAGAAAAAAGATAGTATCTTCAACAAATGGTGCTGGTCTAACTGGAAGTCCACATGTAGAAAAATGCAAATAGACCCGTATCTATCACCCTGCACAAAACTAAAATCCAAATGGATCAAAGACCTCAACATAAAACCAGACACACTAAATCTGTTAGAAGAAAAAGTGAGGAAGAGCTTGAACTCATTGTCACAGTAGACAACTTACTGAACAGAACACCAACAGCACAGGCTCTAAGATCAACAATCAATAAATGGGACCTCATGAAACTGAAAAGCTTCTGTAAAGTAAAGGACATTGTCAGCAGAACAAAATGACAGCCTATAGACTGAGAAAGGATATTCACCAACCGTACATCTATTAGAGGGCAAATATCCAGAATATATGAAGAACTCAACAAAGTAGACACCAAAAATCCAAATATTCCAATTAAAAAGGGTACAGAGCTAAGCATAGAATTCTCAACAGAGCTACATCTGTGCAGGGGTTCTAGGTTATCTCCATGAATAGTCCTTGGTTGGAGTATGAGTCTCTGGGAAGTTCCCTGTGTTCAAATTTTCTTGTTCTGTTGCTCTCCTTGTGGAGTTCCTGTCCTCTCCAGCTCTTGCTATTTCCCACATAATCTGATTGGCCTGCTCTTTGATCACCTAAGGGGGAGCAGCCTTATCAGGCCACAGAAGATGACAATGCAGCCACTTCTGATGAGAACTGATAGTCTAAAATCAGAAAGAAGGAGAGGAAGACCTCCCCTATCAGTGGACTTGGGGAGGGGCATGCATGCAGTTGGGAGGGGAGGAGGGAGGGGCTTATGGGGGTACAAAATGAATAAAGTGTAATTAATAATAATAATAAAATATTAAAAAAAAGAATTCTCAACAGAGGAACATCGAATGGCAGAGAAACACTTAAAGAAATGTTCAACATTTTTAGTCATTAGGGAAATGCAAATCAAAATGACCTTGAGACTTCACCTTACACCCCTCAGAAGTGCTAAGATCAAAAACTCAAGTGACAACACCTGCTGGAAAGGATGTGGAGAAAGGAGAACCTTCCTTCATTGCTGGTGTGGGTGCAAACTTGTACAACTGCTTTGGAAATCAATCTGGCACTGTATCAGAAAATTGGGACTAGCACTACCTCAAGATCCAGCTATATCACTCCTGGGCATATACCTAAAAGATGCCCCACCATTCAATAAGGATATTTGCTCAGCTATGTTCATAGCAGCTTTGTTTGTAATAGCCAGAATCTGGAAACAACCCACATGTTCCTCAACGGAGGGATGGATACAACAATTATGGTACATCTCCACAATGATATACTACTCAGCTATTCAAAACAAGGAAATCATAAAATTTGCATGAAAATGGATGGAACTAGAAGAGATCATCCTGAGTGAGATAACCCAGAAACAGAAAGATAGTCATGGTATATAGTCACTTATAAGCAGATGTTAGTCATATAATATAGGATAGCCATCTAGAGACCTAAAGAAGCTAAACAAGGAGCCTAAGGAGGATGCTTAAATGTTATTTGGAATGGCAAACTGGATAGATACCAGAAGTGGTAGATGAGAGGGAACAGGATGGGAACCTACAATAGAGGGTCTTCTGATATGATTCACCCAACAGGGGATCAAAGCAGATGCTGAGACTCATGGCCAATCTTTGGGCAGAGGGCAGGAAGTCTTATGGAGGAAGAAAGGGGTGGGAAGAGAGGGGCATGGAGGGGACAGGAGGCCCATAAAAGATACCAACAAAACTAAAAGAGCTGAGTCCAGGGAAGCCTGTAGAGACTGAAGCACCAAAGGAGGACCATGTATGGAGATGACCTATCATGTATTTATCACCTACGTATGTATGTACGTTTTATGTACCTATCTATCTAATCTATCATCTACCATCTATATAAATGTAATGCTATAGAAATAACTGTCACATGGCAGACAGTTATGTTTGTGGCATAATGACAAGGAAAGAGACTGCAAGTGTATAATGCAATCACATTTCCTATGAATATTGATGATATTGTGATTGGCTAAACCCAATGAAGACAAACCAATAGCTATGGAGGGAAAACTACTTTGAATGTTCCTACCACAAACTGTCTATTTACATCAATAATGTCAATAAAAAACACACCTGAAGCTTTTCCAGGCATACTAAGTGCAGTTTTTCACAAGGTGTGACTCATTCACTGGAACACTTGGCATCTTCACCAGCATCTACCTTTGAGAACTCTTCAAATGAGCACCAACTAGGACATGCAATGGTCCCAGAACTTCAGCACATTTGTGGATTTCTCTACCACAACCAAGAATAAACCACAAGCACTCCTCTTATTCTCTTTAATGCTGACTTTTTGGAAGCCTAGAAAAGTAGAGTGCCATTTCTGAAAGTTCTGATGACAGTTCCAACTCTGACGATGAATACCTTTCTCTCAACTTTTCCTGAATCTGACAGAGCTGTGCTTTATTTAGCATGCATCAGCAACAGGAGAAATAGTACCAAGGAAGCATTTGCAAAGTCAGTGAGTGATAAAAACATTGGCACACATTTAAAACACATGGGTAACCTTACCTCTTGTTTTATTTAACTTTTTATGTTTAAACTTCCTACATGTCACTGAGAGTAACATCATTGGAAAAATTGCTAGTCATAGAGGACTAGCCATGCTCTGGCCACACACTGTAACAATTTTCAGTGTGCAGAATCCTGCACACTGTGAGCATTGCTTAGCTCACAATCAGAACCAGGACCCTCAGCAATGTAGCAAGTGAAGCCTTCTCAGTTGGTACAGCACTGGGTATTCATAAAGCTTTGCTAGTTAACATGCAAATCCTTGTTTGGAGGGAGTTTGGAATGTGATTAGAAAGAAGGATTGATTTTTTTTTATAGCATATATATTTTCTATTGCTTCCTGTCGTGTTTATAAGCAGCCGGTAAGGCTCTGTCAATATCAAAGATGTTTTTTAGTGATTGTGTAGTTATATCCTATACAGAATTGTATCTCAGCTTTCAGGAATGTAAAACCTAACTAATAATAACGACATACAATGATTCAAAAAGCAATAGAGTAACCACGTCCTTAATCGTACTCAAACATTCAACCGCCAAATTAACAAGGATGGTACTTTTCTTATCTGTTGGGAAATATAGGCATTAGTAAAGGTCAAAACCTGGGAAAGCTTGATTTAATTCATCATACTTAATTTCATTCCTTTCACGGTGTGTGTGTGTGTGTGTGTGTGTGTGTGTGTGTGTGTGTGTACATGTGTGTGCGCTTGCACACACAAATGAACATGTTTGGCTATTTGAAAGTTCAGTAAAGTAATAGCAGTAAAGCATTAGTCTACTTAATGTGCATAAAATCTTAACTTACAAAAATAATTTTGCAATCAATTTTCTTTTGTTGCAAAGCAAAAACATGATTTTTAAGTAGAAAGATGATGTAAAAATTATTATCTTCCCTTTCAAGATATATTATTAAACCTAAATAGGCATTGTTTTAGACTATACACCAATAAACAAGGCTAAAAATAAAGGTGGAGTCATCCAAAAAGCAGATACTATTCTCTTTATATGAGCTCCTGAGAAATCTGGATTACAAAGATGATCTCCAAATTTCCCAAATGAGCCAGCTTCCTGGCATGATGATAAAGTTTTCTCTGTTTCAACCCTCACATATATGAAGTAACTTGCTGTAACATAGTATTATCTAATCTGTAACGTTCCCAATGTCCTGGCTCCCTGCATCTGCTTTACAAGAGGATAATTCAGAACCAGTATGTTAAGTTGTTCTTTTGTTTTTACTGTTTTTAGCTTTGATTCATTTACAAACCTGAACTACTGCTGCACCATCCGAACATTCTTACTTTATAGAATAAAATCTTATATTATTAAAAATAAAGTTAAAAAATAAAGTTAATTCTTGTTAAGCTTGTTGTCCTTTAACAACAATAATAACAAACTCCAAAAAACACAAAAAGCTTAGAGTCTTGACCAAAACAGTACTAAGGATTAGTCAGCATTTGTTAATTGTTTTTAGTGATTAAATGTGCTTTTGTTGATTTTTTAAAAGTTTGTTATATTAACTAACTTCATAGGATCATAGACATATTCTTTGCCACTCAGAAGCTCATGGCATAATGAAGATGGGGAGATATTTTTCATACGATTGATACATACTTGCAGTAAATTCAACCACAAATGTACAAATAACATCAAAAGAAACACAGGAAAAAAGACCGAGAATATTTCAAGATGTGATTGCTAAGAAGTTCTGCACTGAGAAAATCGGAATCACAAATGAGTGTAATATAGACGTGAAGTAGGAAAAGGAGAAGGAACTAGATGGTGAAGAGTTTGAACATTAGGTTAAGGGTATTTGATGTTACCATTCTTCTACTCTCCTGCTTTATCACACTCCGTTGGTCTCCAAGTACTGTAAAAACAAAATAAAAGTATGTAAAGCATGAAAACAAGAGTTTAAGTATCTGCAAGATGAAGAGAAATTTACCATAAAAAGTACCTGTAAAGAATTGGAGAAATTGCTTCAGGAAGTTATAGTTGAAGGCTGCCCAGGGATCGTGTAGGGTGGGAGTGAAGGCTTGTTGGGGGACATTGGTGATCTTAGTAATAAGCGCTAGAGGGAGTGACATTTTCCTGAGTCAGTCCAGCTAAGCCCTTTTCTTTATTACAACTGCTTGTTGGCAAATTTAGCGCTTTCTTAGTCCTGCCTTCCTGCCATGTTTCAGATCCCTGCAGATTATCTTCAAACGGAATTGAGACAATAATTCAAAGTAACGTATTTCACGGCACTTACTAGGTCAGTTTATTCTTTAGTGGAAACTTGAAATAATCACCTTATGTTTCACATATTAGAAAGGATAATGTGCTTTCTCTGGATCATTGAAAATAGGGGAATAAAATCTTAAAGACATCACTTTGCATTAATAAGGAAAACTGCTGCATGCTCTTTCTCTGTGGCCTGGCCTGATAAGCTAGGGTCAGATAGAAGGGGAGGTGGTCTTCCCCTATAAGGGTAGTAGAAAAGGGGCATAGAAGAGGGAGAGTGGGTGAGACTGGGAGGAGATGACGGAGGGAGCTGCCACGGGGATACAAAGTGAATAAATTGTAATAAATAAATACATAAATAAAATCAACCAAGATAAATAAATAAATAAAATGTCAAAAGAAAAAAAAAAAAAAGAAAACCGGCAACAGGAAGGGCAGTTCTTTGGTGTCTGTAGGCATCAGTGATTTCTACTTTTGCTGAGGCACAAAGTAAGTTATGAATTTGAATTAACAAAAGTCATAGCTGTATGAAAGTATTTCTATTATCATAGTATTCTTCTTGTCCAAAGGTTTCAATGTTTTCAGTGATAATTTGTCTAACTTATATCATCCATATGCAATCACTGATCAGTTTCATCTTTTATGAAGAAGGACCATGTTTTCTCTTCACTATTTTTTGGGTTTGTCTGTAAAGCACACGGTAGTGTATGTATCTTCAAATACGATAACGAGGAAGAAAATGTTAGACAACATGATTTTATTTTTTAGTGGTACCCAGCTACTTAGTGTGCGTCCTGATAAAACTGCACTTATCTCTTAACTTAAAAAAAGAATCATAAAGAATTGGTTTCATTCAAAATGTCTTAAACATGTTTATCTTCCACAAAATACTTCAACCACCATGTCAAATGTCAAGCTTGTACACTTTCCTTGTTTCTTATGCACCAAAAGCTGTTTTACCTCATGGATTCCTACAGTTCACTATTTCTACCTTTTCCAGAACTGTATTCTTTTTTTTTTTTTTTCAAATTACTCATTTTATTTTTTTGATTTTAATTCTATTTTTTTCAAAATTTATTCGTTATATGTCTCGATTGAAGCCCCTCATCTCATCTCTTCCCAGTCCCACCCACCCTCCCTCTTCTGCCTTATACCTTTTCCTTAGTCCACTGAAAGGGTTAGTTCTCCTCCTTTGCCATCTGCCCATCGCTTATCAAGTCTCATCAGGACTGCCTGGATCCTTTTCCTCTGTGGCCCCGGATTCTTGAGGCAAATAGCCTAGACCACTTCCTGCCTCTTCCACAATCCCTGACTTCATTTCACTCAGTCTTGGAAGGTGCAGGTTGATGTGGCAAAATCAAGTCATGAAGGTCACTGCATGTGCCATGGTCAGAAGTGTTTCAATACGCTTTTCTTATTTCGACACTTCCATAGAAAGAAAAGCAAATTTTGGTATAGTGTTCCTCCCAAGTGTCTGCATCTCTCTAGAACGTTCCCTCCTATATAATGGAGTCATTAAGGTGCCTGCACAGGTGTGTAAACACTGAACTCATAGTAATATCTTTCCTAATTATGCTTCATCTTTTGACCTCATTACAAATTTCTGAGGAGTAAGGACAAGAAGAAAGAAGTGAGTAATACACAAGCCAAACCAAAAATAATTTATAGTCTATTTATATGCCAGATATGCTCATATTTATTATATTTTAAATCATTACATGATGCTTGCTGAATGTTTCTGATATTTTAGAGTCTTAGCAATACATCAATTAGGCGAAAGAATGTGGGATTCATCAAAACAGAGCAGAATAATGATTACAGAATAAAGAGGTCAGTGAGGGATAATAAAGTGATCTCTTCAAGGACACAGCATTTCCATGAGACAGAAGCAGTAAGTTCCATGGAACTACATGTTAGACAGCATGGGGATTATAGCAGATGACAATGTGTTACGTATTTGATAATGGCTCGATTTTAAGTACTCCCTCCCCCAATAATTGTGTCAGGTAATTCATATATTAACTGGGTTTGCTTAGCAACCTAACTGCATTTCAAAACATGTTCTACATTCCAAATATATGTAACTTTTATCACCAAGAAAAAAAAATCATTAGATAAGGTACCTTTACCAAAGGCTTACAGTTGGTGGCAGTGCTGGGTTTTAAAGAGATCAATTTCTGATACTCTAGCCTCTTTGTCTTTTTGTAAGACTGTAATTTAAGTTAACTATGCTAAGAATGCACACGCCACACTACTTGTGTGCTTATCTGTAGGGATATTCCTTTTTTATAACAGAGTTCCATTGAACTTCCCCCAAATACGCAACCGAAAGACATATGGTTAATCATTTAGAGATCTCAGTGTGTCTGAGTACTGGAGAGCCTACAGTTTCGTGAGCATGGTTCATGTTTAATTTTAAGTAGTTTCTCAATGAGAGTCTAATAGAAGATATAGTAAGGTGCTCTTGTAATCAATGGTAAAAAAAAAATTGTGTCAATGAGTTGACTCAGATTAGAATAGCTTATGACCGTTTATTCTATGGTTTGCTGGTACCTTAAAAAGAAAGACATTATTTATTAGGAAGAGAGCAAGAGAATGTTTTAATGTTCTAAGATTAAAATCTGGTGCAGTATTTATTTCATGAGATGAGTTCAGTATATACACATACTGGTTCAGATCCTCAAATAATAACCCTTGTGTGAAGTTTTCACTTTCCCTTCTCTTCTGGTAGACAAACTGGGTTAAAAGCTGCAATCCAGGGACTTTCAAAGATTGTATATAGTTAGCTCATCCATCTATCTTTATACTGAAGTAACTTATAAATGAGTAAAGGAGGAAATAACTGAATGATCAAAGCAATTAGGTCTGGTAACTTCTTGACCAATTTTGCAGGACGCTTTGCTTGGAATAGTGTGAGCCATTTTAATGGAAAGTGCAGAGATAGAAATATTACAGTTTTAAATTTATCTCCTCCAAAAAGGTTGAAATGTGGGAAGTAAGTGATGACCATTCTGGCAACTCAACCAGCTATGACTGGGGAACTGCAGAAACAATAGCTCCAAATCAACGCAGAGGAAAATGAAGCATTATTCTGTCCGGGACGTTGGGAACCTACTGATAAAAGAAAGGTGTGGTTTGGCTTCCCACAAACCAGCTAAGCACCTATGAGTGAAATGCAAGAAAGATGGCAACAAGAAACAGTACAGATGAAAGCATTTTGCTAAGAAAGGTACTTTTGTAACTCTTTGTTCTTTTGACTTCCTGATAGACTGACTATAGGGGGCTAGAAACCTCAAAGAATTAAAATAGAAGGACTTGAACTAATTTTTAAAAGAAGCTATATGAAGTCTACTTGACTGTAAATACAAAATTTCAAAATGGAAATGGATTTCACCCCAGAGAATAAAGAAAACATATTACCCTGCCCCCCCTCAAAAAAGAAAACATTTTAAGTTGCTTGGTCTAGGTGAAACGGAATCTGATCTTTACAGTAGCTTGTTAAAAGCAAAGTTGAGTTAATTTAGTAAAATATGAAATGATCAAAGTTTGTGTGCAGATTGGGTAAAAATAAAATTTAATACTATTTGGGATATAAGAAAAATCCAAAAGTAAAGGAATTCAGGTCAAAAAATTTTAGGCAAACCTTAAAAAAGGAAGGCTAAAAAAACCAATTTAAGGTAATCTTAGACAAGATAAATTCTGGCTAAGAAGTAAATTTAACATAAGAAGTTGCATCATGAATTTTAAATACCTAGTTATTAACACTACAATAGACAACTGGCTGTAAATTGAATAGGTCTAATGGAAAATAGGTAAATACAATTGCACAAAGTGACTTTAATACTGTAAATACAACAGTTCAACCATGTAAAATAAGACAAGTATTCAGTGCAATGCTAGACTTCACTGTTGTCACTCAGTATCTGTGTCACTGCCTTTCAGTTGTATAATCGAACCGTATCAAAATTAACACAAAGGAAACCTCAGTTAAGCATTTCAGAATTATGATGGTCAAAATGTAGTAAGGCTAAACATTAACTGAAAACATGTAAGTAGAAAACCTCACAATTCTGAGATTTAAAACAGTTTCTGGGACCACAGAGATGGCTCATTGGTGAAGAGCTCTTGCTGCTCTTACAGAGGACCCAGGCTAGGTTCCAAATTAACAATAGCCTTAAAAGAGTTGAAATACATACATTTTAACATCAGCAAAAACATTAAAAATGGCCAACTGACGGGCAGAGTGAATGGAATTGTATGTAAGAAGTGGGAAATAGTAAGAGCTGGAGAGGACAGGAACTCCACAAGGAGAGCAACAGAACAAGACAATTTGAACACAGGGAACTTCCCAGAGACTCATACTCCAACCAAGGACTATCCGTGGAGATAACCTAGAACCCTTACAATGCAGCCACTTCTGATGAGAACTGATAGACTAAGATCAGAAAGAAGGAGAGGAGGACCTCCCCTATCAATGGACTTGGGGAGGGGCATGCATGCAGAAAGGGGAGGTAGGGTGGGATCGGAAGGGGAGGAGGGAGGGGCTTATGGGGGGATACAAAATGAATAAAGTGTAATTAATAATTTTTTTTTGGTTCTAAGTATAAATATGGCAAAGTTTTTTCTTTTCTCTCCTTGCCTCTCTCTTACTTGGTATATGTGTTTGTACAGGCAGTGGTCATCTTCCTTCCTTCTTTCCTTCCTTCCTGCCTTCCCATCCCTCCCTCCTTCCCTTCTTTCTCTCTTTCTCTGTCCATGTCTCCCTCTCTCTCACACACACAGTGCCTCCTTGGCCAGGAACTCACCTAATAGGCTAGTCTGGCTACCCAGCAAGCCCCAGGGATCTTTCAGTCTGCCTCTCCACTGCTGGGATTAAAACTATGTCACCATAATGTCTTTTGAAAGAAAGCCTGAGTTCTGGGAATGGAGTTGAGGTCCTTATGATTGCAACGTAAACTTAATGAAATGTCTCCCTAGTGCATATAATTTCCTTACATCTAACAGTCAGTGAGCCAATGAAACACATATTAAAGCTGACTGCAGGGAGGATGTAGTTCCTCTTGCATAATTTAGCTTCAAAGGCAACATAGGTCTATGGTTAAAAGGTGATTGGATCAAGTTGAAATGATAATTATACCCCAAGTTTAACCATTTATCAGCCCTTGCCTGTGGAGTGAACCATTTAATCTCTGAATTGTGTCTCTCTTCCACAAAATGAAGATAATTAAGCCTATCCTACTGGGAAAATAAAATATAATAATATATTTGAATGCCTCTTTCAAACCCACTAAACGTGATTTTGTCATGATACTGAGCCTGTACTCATGGTTTCACAGGTAGTATAATTATAAATTCTTTTTGTAGTTAGTTATTGAGTTACTGTGTATCCAGGGCAGGGTCGATTTGCCGTTACGTGGTTGAGTCACAGATAAACAAAAACTTACTCTCTCAGAAAGCACATACTTCTTTATTTTTCAATATGAATTTTACATATTTATATATTACAACAGATTAGTTGTTTTCAGACAAACACCACATTTGTGTAAGAGACATTGGTTTTAATATGAACTTCCTTTGTTTCTGTAGTATTGCTTATTTACAATTTAAAAACATTATGATTAATTTATGTGCTCTTAAAAGAATGCGACAATTTTAACAGATTCTTCTTTATATCCTTAGGGCCTGAGGATAGCAGTGATGTTCAATGAGAATTTGTATTTACTTTTAATGTGATACCAGACCAGGGAGGAAGGGAAATGTGCATAGAATTAAGCTTAGTTTCTGTAAATTTGCCTAGATCTTAACCCGTTTGAAGGCCCTTTCTAGGATTATAACTATAAAGTAAAAATTAATTTCTTCTACTATTTCATGAAACTAATGGTGATTGTTTGAACCAAATCAAGAAATAAACAAGGGAGAGCTACAGATGAATTTCAGAGAAAATGGTTCTTTGACCTCACAAATTCAGGCTTAATTTTTTTTTTTTTTTGTCAAAGAGAAACTTCCCAAAACATTCAACACAGATTTACTCATAAAAGGTAAAGGAGAAGGCTTTATCATTTCAACCGGAAAGATAAAGATTAAAGTCCTAGGTTTGTCAAACGCAGCTGCCTGAACTCCAAAGAAGAGAACAAAATGCTTGAATTTTCAGTGCTGTGTTGCAGGGCCTACTTTCCAAACCTGTAGCTTATTACCACAAACATTTAAGAAAAGCCTTGAGAAGGTGTGACTAACTCATTCACTGTGACCCTTTTAAACTTGCTTTTGAATATGAGACTACTCTCTTCCGAAGTAATTTAGCCATTAAGGCAGTACACAGAAATCTTACTTACAAAGCTAACTAGATGACAAAGTCATGCATTATCTATTTCATGAAGTATAAAACTGCTTCAAAATTAAAGTATTAGAAGATCAAAGTGTAATTGCAAAATTCGGTAAGGACATTTTAAATGTAAACAGAAAATGCTGGCACACAAACCTTCACTTTTAATGTACACATACTAATCTCCATTTACATAAAATACTTCCCTGAACCTTTATTCCATTAATTGTCAGTATATGTGCTAGTACTGTCATACGTTATTTACAAGATAAAACGTAATAAATAGACAAATAATCATAGGTAGAGACTTCTGGGCAAAGTATTAAGTTAGATATTTGTAAAAGAATATTAGTAACTCCTTATTTAATTGAAATATTTTGTTTAATATTATTTTCAAACAGATAAAGTACAGATGTCAAAAGCAGTCTCATTTTCATTTAAAAAAGATTGAATAACTATAGCAATTTCAGCTTCATATAGGTATGAAATAAAGGCTGTAGAACACTAAAGTGGGTTATTGAGAGAATTTATGAAATTTTCTTCTTTTAAGATTTTGTTATATAAAAGAACTAGCCATCTGGCTTGGAGATGGTAAGCACAGAATACTGTGTGACAAAGATTCTGTTTTTTTTTTTTTTTCTCTTAATTTCATGAACGAGTTTGAAAGAACTGAAATGATATAAAGACAGTCACCCCTCCAAGGAGAAAGAGACACATTTGAGAAGCTTTCTAGAAAAATCACTCCTACCTCAGAGCAGTTGTAACATAGTTGGTGATGTAGTTTGTTGATAGATATTCCAGGAGTTTGTCTTAAACACTCTTTGTGCAGTCAGTGGTTCATTCTGTCTGCTGGTGGTGTGTGGTGGAGGAAGGACGTGGGAGGATGGAGGGAGAGAGTACTGGGAGAGACAACTCAATTGGTGGGAGCATCTCTGAGATGGGGTAGAAACCAGGAGAATGGAAACTCTAAGGAATTTATCAAGGTGACCCTAGCTAAGACTCCTAGCAATGGGGAATCTGGAATCTGAACCGACCGTCTCCTGTAAACAGTAAAGACTTCCAATGGAGGAACTGGGACATCAACCCAGCCACTAAACAGATGCACAATTTGCCCTGCTTAGAAGATATGTAGCAGTAAAAGATGGAGTAGAATTTAAGGAAAGGACCAACCAATGACTGGCTTAGCTTGAGACCCATGCCATGATAGGGAGCCCACCTTTGACACTATTAATGATATTCTGCTATATTCGCGGACAGGCACTTAGCATAACTGTCATTAGAGAGGTTTTACCCGGTAACTGATGGAAACAGATGTAGAGACCCACATTAAAGCCGAACAGTAAGTGGAGCTTGAGAATCATGTGGAAGAGAGAGAGGAAGGATTGAAGCAGCCACAGGGGTCAAGGACACCACAAGAAAGCCTACAGAATCAACTAACCTGGGCCAATAGGGGTTCATAAAGACTGAACTGCTATCCAGAAAGTATCCATGGGAGGACCAAGGCCCTCTGTACATGTGTAACACTTGTGTCACTGGGTTCTTATGTGGGACTCGTAAAGGGGAGCAGGGTCTGTGTTTGACTACATTGCTTGCTTTTGGATCCCTTTCCCCTAACTGGGGTGCCTTGTCTAGCCTCAATAGAAAAAGACTCACCTAGTCTTACTGCAACTTGATATGCCAAGGCTGGTTGATATTCATGAGAGGTCTCCCCTTTTCTGAGGAGGAGTGAGTACGGGTAAGAGAGAGGAAGCTGTGATGTAAAGTAAATAAATAATTTAATCAATAAAAAGTATTATACACACAAAAAGGCATGCAGGGACATTGAGTTAAATTCAGTAACGGCTGCTCAGAAGAGTGGAATGGATTCAGGGGGCATAAAGCTAGAAGGGCAGACTTGAATTTAGGGATTTGGGAAGGCGGGATCTGGGGCTCTCTTTGATGGGATTTAAATGGTTTAAATACTTAAAAGAGTAAGGGGAGTATACTTATGATATTCTAGACTGGATGACGCCAGTCTGTCCATACTTTGATCTCCAGTGGTTTTAACTGAGGTTTGTGACAGTCAGAAGACAGGACACTTTCCTCAAATATAAGATATATACCATCTATCCTACTTAGTATGTCTATTTGTTACAGCACTAAGCAACACTGTTGGAAAGTGGGAAACTTATTCACTTTTGAATTTTCTTGGTTTTTGTATTACACCCTGAGATTCTTCCAGTTTGGTGAACCTTTTTTTTTCTCCTGCTAATCTTCCTTTTTAAGCCGAAATAAGAAGTCAAGTTTAATTTCAAGACTTTCAGCTGATATTAAACATATAAATAAAATTAACAAATGTAATATAACTTTCTTTCCTATTATGTCTTGCTTTCTGTAGTAACAGTGTTCCATGAATAACAGTGTTAGGAATTTTATTTTTTATTTATATATCAAAAGATTACTAAGTTTAAGGAGAAATTAAGAAGAACCAATGAATGATCCAGATATGAAAACCATAAACCAGTTTTTATCAGCACCTGGCTCATCTTCCTCAGAAGTATACAATCAGGCATGGAAGGCTGGGCAGTGGTGGTGCACGCCTTTAATCCCAGCACTAAGAGAAAGAAGCATCTCTCCAAGTGTAGGAAGTGAGTCAGGATGGCGCCATTTCTGCTTGAAAGGGAAGAGATGAATCTCAGAGCCTATGAGAGGTTCATGAACCTCCAATGGTTCCCTTTCTTAAATTTCATTAAGCAGTCCATGGAGACAAGGTTTCGTGGGAGTGGTGGGAGTATGGAAAAGAAATTAATAGCAAGATGGTGACACAAGTGTGAATTAGTTTCCTGCATTTGAAGCTGGCTGACAAAGAGAAGACTGGCTAGGATTGTAGCTGAAGGGCTTAGTATCATGTGAAGCTTCTCTGCTTGTCTGCGCGGTTTAAGCACGGGAGCAATTCCATGCTAATAATACGCTTACATGATGGAATCACTAATGAAAAAGAGGTTAAAGTGTGGAGGGGGTTCAAGCAAGATTATTGTGGGACTCAGAACAGAGAGGGAGGGGAGCCTTAGCGGAAGGAAAACAGCTTAGCAGATAAAGCTGACAGGGCCTGGGAAGTTGTGAGGAGATGCATGTCCGAGACTGCTTAGTCCCGTCGATTTTGAGTACAGCAGATTACTGCTGAAGGTGAAGGAGACAGGAGGAGCTATTTGATAAACCAACCAAATCTTTAATGAGCCCACAGGGCCAGCTGCTAAGCAGCAACCAAGGATAAGAAAAAGCTTGAAGAGAGGCGTATGCAGAGGCGTTATGGAACCTTGATCACAGCAATTTATACAAATGACCCAGGAGGCAAGGAACTGGGCATGCGACATGCCCTGAAGGTTTCTGGAAAGTGCCTTTCTCAATGTTCCTAGCCAATGGTAGCTCTTTTTCCTACAAATGTGGAATGCCACCCCTATTACTTGCTAAAGGAATCTTCTTGCCTGTTGTCCTTTTCATTATTATTACTTTTTAACAGTCAGTTGTTCCTTCTGTTGTAGCCTAATTTAGGCATTAATAGCTCCCATTTTAAAACTAAACCTTCATGGCTTCCTCCAACTACCTTTAATCTTCCCTTTGAAGACTCTTCAAAGATTTGTGCTATAAATAGTATTCATTTTTCACCACCACATATTTTCTTTCCTCTTATTATTTGAAATGACATGTTTCAGAATTGTGCATAAAATTTTATTTAGGGTTGTGAGTAGGTAATGGCGTGCCTATAATTCAGAGACATTAAGTGTTGCTCAGGGGAGGAAGGGTTGCCTAGTAAGCGCAAGACCCTGTGTTTGCTCCCCAGAACTCAAGATAAAGCAAAACAGACCAGAACAAGAGCTCCTTTCCCCAGATCATCATCTTGTTAGGCTCCAACACAAACTTCCCCTCTCTACAAACAGCCAAACCACTGTTGTTCATGACTTGTACACAGGTTTTCATGTAAAACCTTATCTTTCTTTGCCAATCAGTGATAAGCCACAAAGTCTGAATTTCTTTTATTCATATTGAATGTACTTGGAAGATCTTTTCATTTTAATACATGGAATGTTGTCTTGTTAATTTTAACGGCTGGATGGTTTTTCATTGAATGGATATCCGTAATTTATTTTGCTTTTTCGTTTATAGACATTTATGTTCTTTCAATTGTTTGCCTAACTTTGAGCAAATATTAATTTACCTAAATACAACTGCATGCCAAAGAAAAATTCCTGGAATTAGAACCAGTAGGTTTATAATTTTTGTTGAATGTTATGAATCAATATTTAATCATCATTATCACCATCATCATCATAATTTTGACTGAAATGACTCATATGAGCATTTCTGTAAGTACTGTAGGAGGAAGTGGAGAGAAGACAGTGGAAATAATGTAAACAGTACTCATATAGGAAGTTCTTAAAAATTAAACAAAAGAAAAAGTAGGAGAGTGTGAGAATATTTTCAAAGCTACTCTCCCTGTGTACCCTAGCCTGAGCGCGAGCTCTTTGTGCATTAAGCTTGAGCTCAAAGCCATCCGGTGTCAGCTGAGATACAGTTTTCGTCTCAGATGTCCGCAGCGTGGGAGGCGGCACAACCCTGAGAAGGCAGGCAGAGAAGGAGTCGGGTTGGTAGCGCTGTGCCCTTCCTGGAATGGGATGTTGGCATCCTAACCTCTTTTCCTGTCTGTTTCCGCATTGCCAGAAGGGCTCCCACCCCAGGGATGCACTGAGCCATCACAGGCCCAAAGCAACAGGGCCCAGTTATCATGGACCGAGACCTCTGAAAATTGATTTCTCTCTGGCATTTTGATACAGCCATGGAAAGCTGACTAACCCGAGGGTCATTTACATTCTGAAATAATTATTTGTCCTCACATCACTGAACCCTTCAGCAGCCATGGACATAGCTAATAACTTTCTTCCTTCTTAACATACTCTTTCTTTTGATGTTTCTGGTCCAACGCCTTTCTGCATTTCTCCTGATTTCTTTGATTACTATTCCCTAGTTTCCTTTCCTTGCTCCTACGGTCTTCAATATTCATATATTGGACTGTTTTAGATTGTGTGGTCCTCTAAATGTATAGTCCTCTCGTTCCACCCCCCTACCCCAGGCAAACCCTAGTGTTTTGAATGAAATTTATGTATGGGTGACTCACATTTTCATCTCCAGCTCTAACTCTTTCCCTGAGTTCTGTCCCAGCCATACCCATGAAACCTTTGTCTAGATGTCTAATAAGCTGCATGGAAATGACTTGTCCCTGACAGTCTCTCATGCTGCCCAGTGACAACTGAATTTTCCCAGATGCTTTACCTGTAAACCTAGCCACGAACTGTGATTCTTTTCTTTCCATCACCAATCATATGACTCTGTCAATTCCTGCCTCCTTTTCCTCCAAATACATCTAAAAACTACACTGCTTCTCACCATTTTTTGTTGTCACCACTGGCCGAAGACTATGCTAAGCAACTGTGACAAGCTGACAACCTCCTTTTAGGTTCTGTCTCCCACAGATGAGCTTCCTGACACAGGCAGGGCATCCTGGTAAAACACTTCCTGCTGCAGACAAAAACAAAAACAATAAAACAAAACAACTTTATTTCTTCCCACACACATAGACACAAAAAGGCATTCCACATTGTGTGTTAAAAGGTTACAAATCACAGCTCCGAGAAGATAAGATCCTGAAGGAACGGGGAAGTTATCATCCAAACAGCCTCAGCTTTCAGATACTCATGTGTACTTGTTGATGTCATTTTTGGCCTACTTATGTGCCTCCCTCAGCTCTGAAACATTTCTTGTTACAATTTCAAGTGGATGGATCGTTTTTAGCACAGGGACTAAGGTTCTAGGTAGGTCTGTGCTGGATGACTACAGATACCACCTTAGGGATCACTCGATCTGGTAGCAACCACTGTATCACATTTTCTCTGCTTAAAAAGCATCCCTCCCACTTATGAAATTAACGATGAATAAGAGGATCCTACCATCGATTTAAAAATATTGTGTTCAGGGACTGGAAGAACGGCTCAGCCGTTAAGAGCACTTTGAGAGGACTTACGGTTCAGTTTCCAGCACCTACAAGGCAGCTCACAACCATATGTCAGTCTAGTCCCGGGGGATCCAATGCCCTTTCCCGGCCTCTGCGGAAACAGACTCCCATGCACGTAAAATAAATGAAAAAAAATCACGTCCCACTTGTTTTACATTGCTTCTTTAGTAGTAATATGCTAGAAACTGTCCTTCAAACATTCTTAGAAATGTTTCAGTAATAGCTAATCATGTTAAAAGAGATCATATTTACTAGAAGAAACTTTTCATATCTTAACTTTCAATGAAGATGTTATAATCTTGGAAGCCTACGAAAAACTGTGTGTGCCAAACTTTAAGTGGAAACAAAACATTTCCTTAAAGAGATGTACTGCTATGATCAGCAGTTCTGTGGTAATATTTATAAGAACAATGTATCTAAGAACTTCTAAAAAAGCAGTTGAATGTTTTTATTTCCTTTAAAGAATTAAAGGAGCCTGTACAATGTGCTGCACGGTGGCTTCCTAAGGAGGCAAGAGGCAAATACTGCACTGTTCCTCAGGTCTTCATGCTAATAAACAAAGCCCTTGGTTTGCTGTCAGAGTGGAACACCTTCTGTAAAACACACAGCCACTAGCTCTGCAATAAGCCTAAGTGAATGAAGCTTGAACAAACGACACATATTAACTAAGGAGTAAGAAAGTAAGTGACTTGGCACATCTGGAAACTCGTGACCAATACCAGGCAGAGACATTTGTCCTGAAGCATCTTCATGCTTTGAAGAACACCCTACAAGAAGATGAGTAGATCACGTTTGAGTGAACTCAGAGAATAACAATTTTCCTTATGGAACTGACCTTGAGCAGGTTTGAATGGGATGGACAGATAAGAATTACTTTCTTTGTCTTATGAGAAAAAAACGGAATTGATGACATTATAATTTGCTCTTAAGTTTACAGAATGGGGAGAGAGAGGAGGAGTAATAATTGAAAGCCACGGAGAAGGGGTGTTTCCTCAGTCTCCTTTGGCTGTTTGGGATTGTCGTTCCTTCAGTGAAAGACAGCCAAGTTCAGTCTGTCTCCCCATAAACAGACATTTAGTGCAAATCAAATGCAAATATCACTATACTGTTGATCACCAAATCTAAGTTCACAGATGTGTATGTATGTGGAATAGAAACAAAATTCATTTGAAAACATATGATTTTTTTTGGGGGGGGGTCTGGACACTAGTCCCCTCTAAAATGGAGTTGAATGTCATTTACCTAGGACCTCCAGAAAAACTTGAGAGAGGGCCGGGAAGGCTGCCTGCTTGTCTTCTTCTTCCTCCTCCCCCCCACCCATGCATATGGTCTTTATTTATAATAAACTACATACAGTAAGAACAGTTATGAAACAATCAGGAAAGCCATATATAAAAGTTATGTTCCCAGTGTTTAGCTCATTTGAATCTGGCAACCTTGAACAAAATACTATCGATCCTATCTAGGTGATGGTCACACCTCATCCTGTATTAATCACTACAGGAAAAAAAAAAAAAAAAAAAAAAAAAAACGAAGTCATTGTCTCACTGTTTTCCTCAAATGCATGGCAGTGCGTGTCTGATACGATCCTCCTCTGTGGCCAAACCAAATTCAATACTGAAGGCAGTCCAAATGTCAAACTCTGTATGCAAGCAAGGCCCTCATCCTCCCATTTCATTCCTTAACTTCTGACATGCAGCTGAGGTTCTTTCAGCCCCTTTAAGGGCGCAAGCACTGGAAACAGGAACATGGCCCCTCATTCTGCCACCCCTACCTTTTCTTTGCCAAGAAGAGACCAACAAACCTTTCTTAGGCAAGCCCCCGCCACAGCTAGGGAGTTTGTTGAGGGGAGGGGAGGGTCTGCTTGGAGCTCTACTTCATTGATACAGACCCAAGGGAGGTAAAGTTGGAAAACTACCAGTACTTCCTCGTCTACACCCTTCCGAACTCCTACACAGATCTTATCATTTTCTGTTTGATCATCTCCAGATATGACCAAGTGATGGATCCGATGACACTCCCGA
Organism: Psammomys obesus; assembly: GCF_907164565.1. Lineage (NCBI taxonomy): Eukaryota > Metazoa > Chordata > Mammalia > Rodentia > Muridae > Psammomys > Psammomys obesus. The sequence continues at coordinate 18,653,498 of NW_026585689.1, forward strand.
CCTCTAGTTCGGTTTCTGAACATCCTAGCCTCTACCCTTGGCAAGCTCACTCGGTACCTGCACCCTACCAGGGATGTTGGCGTCACCATCTGGAACCCACACCTCTCCCCAGGGTCTGGGACTAGGTCCCTACGCGCAAGGGAGACCACCTGCTCCGCCCAAGATCCTGCCTGCTCCCCAAAGTTAGCCCTAGGGAAGCAGGCTACAAGCTTCAGTTTTGCGCGGTTCCATCCAAGTAGCAAGGGGACGGAATTGTCACCCCCGCCCCCTCTGCCTCCCGGCCCGACCCTAGGGCTTTCCAGGCTCCCACCGCGCAGCCTTCTCCATCCGCGCACATCCTGACGCCCGCTGCGCGCTCTCGGGTGCCTAGGGCAGCTCTGCCTACTCACCAGAGCGAAGCTCAGGGGCTCTGGTCCCCAGCCCCAGCGATCTTGCCCTGGCGACAGAGGTGCGTCCCGGCTGCTCTTGGGCGGCGAGCCGACTGCGCGCTGCAGCTTGGGGCGCAGCTCCAGGGCGGGTTCCAGACGCCAGTTCGCCAGAGGGCCGACGCCCCCGGGGCTCCCCTCAGCGCCCGTCTCTTCTAGCTTCTTCCACTTTTCCTCCTCCCAGTCTCTCCTTTCGTCCCCTCCCTCCCCTTGGACTGATGCTTGGAGAAGGGAGGGGGAGGGAAAAGTCCCGTCCCTTTAACTCCACTGATACCTTGGAGATTATCTGTTCACGGAATCTGGAAATGTCACGAACCACCTTTCTGCGAACAGCTTAAAGAAAACGATCTTGTTTCCCTTAACTTTTCATCGCTGGACGGACTCCTTTCTAGGCGTACGTTTAAAAACCTCTTTGGATAGACAGAAATAAAGTGAGGGTCAGATGAGCCTTCCCTATGGACATTTTAGGCAACAGTCTACTGTTTACCTTACCGTTAGCCTTACTATTTACCCACAATTTCACAAAGTAGGCATTTCTTGAAAAAGAATTGGAGTTGGGGGCAAAGGAAGGAGGACAGGAGGTAAGGCACTGAATTCAAGGTTTATTCAGTTTTGTTTTGTTTTTTATTTTCTAAAGTAGCTCAGGTGGTTTATGCCAAAAACGTCTTGGAATACAGCTCTACTGCTTTTTCCCCCGTGATGTGACCTTGAAAGGGTATTTGACCTTTGCTGTTGTTTGTCTGTTTCATGTTTTTTCTTCCAGACTCGTGTTTCATAGCCCTTTACAGGGGGTTCATCAGCCTACCAGGAACTACCAAACCTGTATTGCCTGACCTTGGAATGTGACTGTTTCTTGGAAGGTAGACATTTTGCAGGGTTTAAGCAGGCAGCAGATAAAGGACAGACTTTTCTTGGGCAGACCTGCACCCACTGTCCATTAGTGGACCCGCCCGGGATAGAGTTGCATCCTGGGGCTGGCTGTAGATTTATCTTTTTCTGGGAAAATCCTATCACAGAGATCTAATACTTTCTGCTCTCTCACATGCCAGCACTTCCTATCATCTAAAGTGAATTTTTAGAAGTATGCCTTATAAACCAAGCCTGTTTTCCAGCTCATGTTCCTTCTGTTGGTGACGCCAACTTTGTTCCCTGGCATCATAAATTTAAATGAGATGCTGTCTATAGGCAGAATGCCTGGCGCTCAGTACTCAGTAAATGTTAGCTGAGTTGTGGCGATTTCAGATCAATGTTAGCATGTATTTCACATTTTTATTCCTTCATATTTTTCTTAACGCTCATTTCACTGTGTTGTGAATTGCACAGTTCTAATCCCTGTCCCTTATAGGCATGTGCCATTGTAAATATATGGCTACTTATTTAGGAAACAGAGTGGAAAGAATTTCAGAGGAAGTGGAGACTTATACCATGCAGAGCAGGACGCAGTCATTTCCCACGACCATCTTGGTTTTACCTCCAGCATATTGTACAACAAATCTTGTCAGTGACAGCTATAAAGTCCAAGGTTATACCACCTCAACAAGCAGATTAAGGATGTCTTTGACTTCTGCAATTTCTGTAGTGACATTGCCCTCAAGAGATACAAAGATATTCTGAAAATGTACAAATCAAATAGGTTTTGTCCTTCAGTTTAAGAATGTAATAGGAACCAGCTTGAAATTTGAAGAGTTGGAGACTCAGGTTTAAGCATATTTATAGATGACACACTTGGACTTGCACAGTTGGAAACAGCAATTCGATTGACAACCCGATGGGAACAAACTGTATTAAGTGAAGGTGTTTGTAGCTGGAATGACAAAAGGGATCTAAGTTTTCAGATGCTCCATTGCTGCTACTGCAAGAAATGAATATGCTTGTGTTCTGTGATGAAAACGCACCTGGCACACTGCAGTAGGACCTGGTGCCCTAGAGGGATTCCATTGTTATTCAGTGCACAGATACTTAAGCCAGCAGTCAGGACAGCATCCTAGCCCTCAGCAAGTTTTCTCTGGGTGAATGGAAGATGATGTAGCAGGAGCTCCTTAGATTGCTTCAGCAGATACTGAACTACACTGGGAGGCCTGGGTCTTCATGAGAATCTCATCAGAATCCGTTTTTAAGTTCAGGACTGCAACAAGGTCATTTTACAAATTCTGTCATTCTAAACAGATGCCTTTATTGGTGTATACTAATTCTACAAAATAATGGGCTTCTGTATATATTTCATACACGTATATACAATGCTCTGATTGTATGTATATCCACTATTATCCGCTACCTTGTCAGTCCTCTCATCTGTCTCGTGAATGTGAATCCCCTTTCTTTTCCAGGGCATGTCCTTTTTCCTTTCCAGACTTTCATCTTTTAAATTCATAGACCTAATGTGTGATATCTGTCTTTCTGAGTCTCCTTTGTTTCAACTAACATGGTGACTTCCCTTGTCCCCACTTCTGGAAACAAGTTACGTTTGAAGGTGTATGCAAGACATCAAAGGCTAACAAGTTATCTCAGTTAGCAGAATGCAAGGACCTAGATTCTGTATCCACCATTGGAAGAAATTAATGACCAAACTTCCATAAGTACAATTTGCCAAGGTATGTGGATCCATGCCTATAGCCTTGGACCTGGGAGTTGAAGGTAAGTGGGAGATAAGTTTGAAGCTAACCAGAGAGACATAGTAAGGCTATAGATCCAAAAATCAAATCACACTCCTACAGAAGCCATTACTGTTTATTTATTTTTAATCTTAAACATGTGTAGTGAGGGTCATATATCTTTTGAGTAACACATGATCTCTTGATCTTTTGCCAGAGGGAGATTTTCACCAAGGCCAGATTGCACTATTTCAGTAATATTGATCTCAATTTAAAGCTAAGTTAAAGCTCTGTCATTCCTTTCAATTAATCTGACTGCAACCATGAGATATCTGTAAAATCCAGGCACAATTAGCACAGATAGTGTAGGCTTAGGTGATGGAACTTTTTCAGAAATGGGTAATATTTTCCTGACCAAAACTTCAGGTTTGTGAGCTGGACTGGTTCATGGTATCAATCACTACACTTTCCATGGCAGACAAATTCATGCCTTCTACAGGGAAAGATGGGTCAAGAGGATGCTTCCATATCTGTCACTGTGGCCAATTAAACCATAGGTAGCTCACCTTTAACATTAAGCAGACCAGTAGTGAGCAAAATGAATAGACAGCACAATTTCTGACCTGTAGCCACAATTCTTTCTCGACATTCTTAAGAAAATAGTTTTTTTTTCCCATTAATTTATTTAATCAATTTACAGCCTGATCTAAGTCTACTCCCTCTTCCAGTTTCATTCTCACATCCCTCCCTCGCTTTCTTTCCCTCCCCTTCTCTGGAAAGGGTAAACCTTTCCCATGGGTACCAACCTATTTTGGCACATCAAGTCACAGCAGGACTAAGCACATCCTCTCCCAATGAGGCCGGCAAGGCAGCCAAACTAGGGAAAGGCATCCAAAGGCAGGTAACAGGGTCTTTTAAAAATGGTACTAGTTCTTTGAAAATTTCATACAATTTTGATTTTACTTACTCCACTCTTTCCTGATATACACCCATCTTCCCTACTCACCCAACCATTTTTCTTCTTTTTTACTCATTGAGACCAGATTCATGATGCCCAAATATTCATGGATGTGTGATCTTCTATTGGAGCATCATTGACTTATTAGTGGCTATGCTCTTAGAACCTTTGCTCTCTCTCCTAGCAGCTAACAATTGCCAATAGCATCATAGCCAGGGGTAGGATTCCATGCTCACACCCCACCTTCCTGTTGGGGTTTGGTCTGCCTTGGGCTTGCACTTGTTTTGTTCATGTTGTGGAGGCCATGATGAGTTCACAGGCATACCTGCATTGCTTTGTCCAGAAGATACTTGTTCATTATAGTCACCCACCACTCACAGCTCTTAAACTTTTTCTGCCTCCTCTTCTGCAATGGTCTCTGAACCTTGGGAGAAAGAGGTGTAGAATATATGTTCCATTTAGTATTGAGCATTCGGCAGTTTTTATTTTCTTCACCTTGTCTAGGAATGATTCTTTGTACTGAAAACAGAAGCTTCTCTGGTAAGGGTTAAGAAAGTTGATTTATGGATATAACAATAAGTTCTGAGGAGTTGGCTTAATACTATATGAATTTAGTAAAATAATTGCAGTAGTTTGTCCCTTAGGGCCCATGGACTGTGTAGCCACATTCCCTGGTGCTGGGTGTGGGTTTCATTTTGTGAAGTGGCACTTAAATCCAATGAGAAAGTGGTTGTGTCACTATAGCATTACTGGACATGTTTTTCCAGGTCAGTCATCACTTTAGCCTTCAAGGTTTACAGCTGGGTATGATTGATGGTTACTTTTTCTCTTTTGGTAATGTGCACAGCACCTTGTAGCACTATAAAAAGTAGCCGTTGTGGATGGAGCTTCCAAGTGAGCACCAGCTTGATTTCTCCAAGTTTTATGACTCCAGGATGGGGAATCCTCAGCCTAGGCCGGGTTTGAGCAGTGGCATTGGCAATGTTCAGGGGTCTATGGAACCTCACTAAGGTAACTATTCTAAAAGAAGTGATCCATTCCTGGAATTTTTTTTAATTATTGTTAGTTAGCATCTGATGTCTAATAGGAGCATTGTTGCCCTGTTATAATGTAAATCCATTTAAACTCTGTGTGTGAATGTGTCTGCATGTATGTGTGTCTGTTGTGTGTGTATTTTAGGGAAGTTTTTTTTCACAGTTAAAAAAATGTTGTTAGTGTTATTTATCTCTCCTCAAACTCTTCCTTGTACTCTGACCTTCCTTCTCAGCACAGTTTAACTCTTCCTGTTCCATTATTTCCCGTTAAATCCTTTACATCAGCATGTGCTATTACTTTGCCATTGAAAAAGCCTCAACATGATGCCTCAGCAATTTCTTGACCTCTGTGGGCATTTTAAAAGAAATACACATATCTGAAGATTCAAAACCAACACCTATAGGTGTTGAGAGAAAACATGTGATAGTTTTCTTCTGGGCCTGGTGTGGGTTCCCTCACTCAGAATGATTGTTTCCATCCTGTCCGTTTACCTATGAATTTCATAATTTTTAAATTCTTTTTTTTATTTTTTAATTAATTTAATTTTTAAAATAAATTATTCACTTTGTATCCCAGTTGTAATCCCCTCCCTCCCTGAAACTCTCCCAACCCCACCCTCTTTCCCTCATCTCCTCCCATGCCACTCCCCAAGTCCACTGATAGGGGAGGTCCTCCTCCCCTTCCCTCTGATACTAGCCTATCAGATTTCATCAAGACTGGTTTCATTGTCTTTTTCTGTGGCCTGGTAAGGCTGCTCCTCCATCGGGGGAGGTGATCAAAGAGCCAGCCACTGAGTTCATGTCAGAGACAGTCCCTGTTCCCCTTACTAGGGTACCCACTTAAAGGCTGACCTGCCATGGGCTACATCTGTGCAGGGGTTCTAGGTTATCTCCATGCAAAAGACCCCTGTGCCCAGAATTTTTGGTTCTGTTGCTCTCCTTGTGGAACTCTTGTCCCCTCCAGGTCTTTCTCTCTCCCACTTCTTTCATAAGAGTCCCTGCACTCTGCCTAAGATTTGGCTATGAGTCTTAGTATCTGCTTTGATACCTTGCTGAGTAGTCTTTTAAAGGACCTCTGTGGTTGGCTCTTGTCCTGATCCCTGTTTTCTCCCTCTTCCGATGTCCATCCTGTTTGCCTTTCTGAGTAAGGGTTGATCATCTTGTGCAGGGTCCCCATTCTTGCTTAGCTTCTTTATGTGTACAGATTTTAGTATGTTTATCCTATATTATATGTCTAATATTCATTAATTAGTGAGTATATACTATGTGTGTCCTGCTTCTGGGATACCTCATTCAGTCTGAAAATCTGAAAAATAATTAGTTGTTTATCTAGACCATATTTTCTTTATGCAACCATCAGTTGATGGACTTCTAGGCTGTTTCTATTTCCTGGATATTGTGAATAGAGCAACAATGAACATAGTTGTGCAGGTATCTAAAGTAGAATATAAAGTCACATATATAATGTATATATGTATATATGTATATATGTATATATGTATATATATGAGTCATAGCTGAATCATATAGTTAGTCATACAGCTATATTTAGTATTAGCTTTTTAGGAAAAATTCATGATGATGTCCATAATGGCTGCCCTTGTTTTCACTTCCACTGGCAGAGAATAAGTGTTCTCCTTTCCCCACATCTATGCCAGAATTTGTTATTATTACTATTTTTTTTAAACTTTGTCATCTGACTGTGGTGAGAGAAAATCTCAATGTAGTTTTAATTTGCATGTCTTCAATGGCTAAGGATTCTGAACATTAAAAAACTCTCCTTTCAGACATGGGGCATCAGGTCCTATGATGAGGTCCTTGATCCAAGAAAACTCTGGGTGAGACAGAAGAATCAATTTTCATTTTTTTACATGGAGTTATCAAGTTTGACCAGCATCTTTGATGAAGATACTGTCTTTTTTCCCAATGTGTTGGCTCCTTTGTCAAAAATCAGGTGGTGACATTTGTTCAACCATGTTTGTAGCAGCTTTATTTGTAATAGCCAGAACTTGGAAACAACCCAGATGTCCATCAACAGAGGAATGGATACAGAAATTGTGGTATTTTTACACAATGGAATACTACTCTGCAATCAAAAGGGAGGAAATCATGAAATTTGCAGGCAAATGGTGGGATCTAGAAAAGATCATTCTGAGTGAAGTATCCCAGAAGGAGAAAGACAAACTTGGTATATACTCGCTTATATAGACCTACAAGATATGATAAACATAATGAAATCTACACACCTAAAGAAGATAATCAAGAAAGTGGACATGGGTGAAGATGATCAATCCTCATTTAGAAAGACAAATGGGATGTGCATTGAATGTATGACAGGAGTCTACTGCAAAAGGCATCTGAAAGACTCTACCTAGCAGTGTTTCAAAGCAGACACTAAGACTCATAACCAAACCTTGGCAGAGTGCAGGGAATCATATGAAGGAAGTTAGTATGATATGGAAAGGATAGGAGCTCTACAAGTACCAAATATATCTGGGCACAGGGTCTTTTCTGAGACTGACACTCAACCAAGGACCATCTATGGATATAACCTAGAACTTCTGCTCAGATGTGGCTCGTGGTAGCTCAGTAACCAAGTAGTTTTCCAAAGTAAGGGGAACAAGGACTATTTCTAACAGGATCTCAAGGACAGGCTCTATGACCTCCCCCCCCCCCCCC
>NW_026585689.1:18661284-18680224 GCF_907164565.1 Psammomys obesus
AAAAAAAAAAAAGAACCTGAGTCCTAAATTATAGTTCCTTGATTAATGGCTCTGTTTTTATGCCAGATTGATGCTGTTTTTTTTATTATTTTATTTCAGCTCTGCAGTAGAACTTAAATATGACATAGTGATACCGCTAACATTTGTTGTTGTTCAAGTTTCTTTTCTCTTATTTGCTATCCCATATTTTGATTTTCACATAAAGCTTAAGATTCTTTTTCAAATTCTATGCAGAATTGCAATGGAATTTTGATGGAGACTGCAATGAGTTTGTAGATGCTTTTGGTAGGATGGCCACTTTTGCAATATTAATCCTTCCAATCCCAGAGAATTGTGGTCCTTTCCTTCTTCTATTATCCTTTTCAGTTTCTTTTTTATTGTTTTAATATTTTCATAGTATAAGTCTTTCACTTTATTTAGTTAGATTTATTATAATATATTTAAATTTTGGATACTATTACAAAATGGTTTTGCTTCCTTGATTTATTTCTTAGTATGTTAGTGATTTGCCTACAAGGAGGCTACTGATTTTTTTCATGTTAATTTTATATCCTGTTACTTTGCTAAAAGTATTTATCATCTATAGAGGAGGATCTTTAGGGTCTTTTATGCATAGAATCACATCATCTCGAGATAAAGATTTTTTATTTTTTTCTTCCCATTTGCATTTCCTTTTATCTGTTACTTACTTGGATTACTACTCTAAACTAAGTTAATACTCTGTGACCAGGAATAGGGAGAGTAGACATACTTATTTTATTGATTTTACTAGAAACAGTTTTTACTTTCTCCATTTAGTTTGACTTTTATGTGGGTCTCCTGTATATTGCCATTATAATGGTGTATCTTGATATTCTTAAGAAAATTAAACATAAAAGCTTTGAAGGAACTTGCATTAAAGTGGAATTAGCTAGTCAAATGTAGTGATGCGTGCCTGCAACCTAAATATGTGTGAGATTTAAGCAGAAGGATAAAAAATTTTAGATTGGTCCTCATTATACATATTAAATGCCAACACAAGGTGGGATATTTTCACCAGACTTTGTATTAAAAAGAAGCAAACAGAAGAAATGGCAGAAAAAAAAGAGACTTGAATTTGGCTCTTAATTTCATCTATTCATTAACCTGTTCAACAATTTAAAGAATGGATCAAATGTCTTCCAATTTCAATTACCAAAAATTTAACATCATACAAGTCAGTTGCATCTACCTCTAGGCACTGCCTTGTGTCTGAAGAAATATAGTTTATGGAGTTATACAAAGAATAAGATATGAAACTGTATGAATCAAAATTTTTTGGATGAAAAATATCAAGTTTTAGCACTTAATGAGGTATCTTTGAGGTCACCAATTTTTTTTCCCCACTATCACCATGAGAAGGAAATTTGAAGCTGGAAGTGTTTTCTCCATGGCACACCAATGCAAGGCTGTGGATCTATCCGGATCTAATGCATCCATCTCTATCAGCAGGTACTTTATCAATTGGAGTATGATGAAAAATAAAAATAATAAAACATTATCTATTTAACATGAACAAATGTTTATCCTCCTTGCCTTCCTAAAAAGCTTTTCTACACAGATATGGTCAGATAAGGCCGATAAACACAAAATTGATTTTGAAAGTCAAGGTAAATGAGACACTGGGTGCTGACTCACCGCCGACTCATAGTAACACATGTAAACAGGCTTGGGTGCAGTGATTCTAGTTATGGGATTTTACCGGGGGATGAAAATAAGTTTAAAATAAGATTCTAAGTGTTTAATATGGCACAGATTTGTTAAGAATCTTTAGTATTTAAGAAAATAATGTATGTCCTTGCTGGAAAAAGAACCTGTGGTTATTTAAAAAAATAATAATGTTGACTATATCTCCATACAGTTGCTGCTCATGAATGTGAAATGTGACAAATTAATGGCTTCACACAGCTCTTGATGTATTGCTATTGCTTAATTAAGTGCAATTCATTAAGGCTTTTAATGAAACTTACTCAAATGCCCATGTTTCTTTTCTTTCTTTCTTTCTTTCTTTCTTTCTTTCTTTCTTTCTTTCTTTCTTTCTTTCTTTCTTTCTTTCTCTTCCACTTTTCTTCTTCTTCCTCTTCCTTCTTCTTCCTCCTTCTACCTTCTTCTTCACTGACTTAATTCACTTTATTTTTTTCATTGTAAAAACCCTTATATGATAGCCACTGATGGAGCCTGGGTCCAGACTCTGGTATGGGTTTTCATAAATGGTCAGTGAATTTCTGATAAGGAGACTTGGCTGAACACTGTCTCTTTCTAGAGGCCAGGGATCAGGTAGCTGTAAGTCTTGGCGATGTCATAGATGGTGGCCTTGGTGAAGTTTCCCAGAAAGACAGCGCAGCCCCTAGCTAACTGTACCAGTCATTCATTCTTTAACCACTGTCTTAGGGTTTTATTGCTGTGAAGAGACACCGTGACCATGGCAACTCCTATAAAGAAAAACATTTAATTGGGGCTGGCTTACAGTTTCAGAGGTTTATTCCATTATCATCATGGTGGGAAACGTGGAGGTGTGGAGGCAGACATTGTGCCAGAGAAGGAGCTGAGAGTTCTCCATCCTGATCAGCAGGTAGCAAGGAGAGACTGATGGGCATAGCTTGAGCATATGAGACCTCAAAGCGACTTCCACAGTGACACAGTTCCTCCAACTAGGCCACACCTCCTCCAACAAGACAACAGCTCCTCCAGCAAGGCCACACCTTTTAATAGTGCAAGCATTCAAACAAGAGTCTGTGGGGACCATTCTATTCAAACCACAGGAGCATTTATCTTCCCAGTAACAGCTCCAGATGGAGAACAGAACTCACTGCCATTGTAGGTCACCAGGAGTAAGCTCCATTGACACAACTAGTGTCCTACAATGAATGCTTAATGAGTGGCCATTGAAACAGGGTTCCTATATAATTTTAAGGAGAAAATCTCTAGACAGGTTTTAGTCACAGTTTTTCTCCTCTCTTACTTTAGGGATTATATGTGTGCACTTGCACTTGTATTAGTGACTTTGCTTTAAAAATGTTGATGCTGCTTTGGGAACTAGACTCTGCTAGATATTTAAACTTTTCTTAAATAATGCCTTAAGATTAGACCCATTTCATTGCATTGTGATTTATCCTATCACTGTAATTAGGGTGTGTGTAGGGAGGGGACTGTGCATTCACTGCTTTTCCCATAGACTTTGTGCTGCTTTAAGAGGTCATTTTATTTGCCATTAGTAATTTGCCTAATCACAAGATGTGGTATAATTGTTGAGATAAATGCATAAGCAAATATACATATATTTAAATTGCAAATTCAATGAAATCCATCATCTACTATTCTACGACAAATGACATTTAGCTCATGAATAGAAGTTGTTCAACATTTCTTGTGTCATTCAATGGTACTGTGTAAAGAAGCCCTTCTTATCATCCCCTACTGAGGCTTTCTGCTTTACACGTTAAAGATGTCTTCCAATACCTGGTGTTCCTGGATGCCCATTAGTCTCCAGAAAGGTGGCACATAAGCCAATTTTTCGAGATGTTTCGTCCTACAAGTGACTTTGCTGAAACATTACTCTATCACGTGAGGTATCCTATCGAGAGAAAGAACATCCACTCTGGGGCTTGAATTAACCACAGAGAAGATTTTTCGGTTCCTTTCCAGGAAGCCTTCTGAGAATAGTCAGGGGTAATGCAACTGCGGATGCCGGTTTTCATTATTACGTAGAATAATATTTAAAAAGTATAATCCTGAAAGTTCTATTGGAATAAGGGTGGGAAAGTTATTGTCTATCTACGAGAAATGTGACAGAAACTAGCCACCCTCTTCCATTACGCATAGAAGAATTACTGGTAAGATAATTTTGGTCAAATGCTTCTTTTGCCTGTCAGAATGCCTTGCACCTTCTAGTGACAAGCATCTCATGGGTATCAAGGGTTTGCCTACCACCCATTTATCTCTTTTCTTTTATTGCATACATTTTCCACACACCAGAAAACATGTATATGTTATGTCTGCTCCTCTATTAGTTTATTCCTTTAAGCTTAATGCCATTTTATTTTTTGACTGCCATTTTGGCAGGAGTGTTCTGGACAAATGCACAGAAATAAATATTTCATTAATCTGTCAAACATAAAGGAGGAAATCTTTATAAAAGAGGCAAATGTTGGATCATAATTATGTATTATTATGTACTATAATGTACTATGGTATGACATTACCAGACATAGAGTTTATATGTCAGTTTTTCATTTTTAGTGTCCATTTTAAAACTGACAGAAGAACAAAGAATTAATTTCTCTCAAGTGCATATTTTTTTATTTTTCCCCTCACCTTTTCTTCTATTAACCTTGACTTTCCTGTACATCTGTTTTTATTTTTCATTGCTCTGGAATTTTGTTTCCTTAATGGCCATTGTCACTGTGAAACTGGATGTGTGTACTTATGATCAGATATTCAGGTTTACTTCTTCTATATTTTTGTATACAATGAAAAATGCTTGCTATTTGTTAAATATTTTATATAAAGCAGAAAGGAAGAGCACTTATAATGGTTGCATTCCATAGAAACAATATTCATGTAGTCAAATTGGGATTATGTTATTATAAGACTTTCAGTAGAAAACCACCGATTGGTAGAAATGATCACAGGAAATAACAGTGGTGCTCTTGTCTCTGCCTTTTTGTGCGGATTGCACTGGCACCCCCGGCTTTTATGTGGATGCTGGGGATGCTGGGGTTCAGCTCAGGTTCTTTTTCTTTCACAGCAAGCACTTTCCTGGTTGCATCATCTCCCATGACCATGGTGTTACGTGAAGTCTTGGCGAGCTGTTACATGGCACTGTGTTACAAATCTTAATTTTATTCCCAGTGTATTATGTATCTTTTGGTACCAGGAGTTGAACTGAGATCCTCATGAACGCTACCGTTGAGCCACACCCTCAGGCACCATTAAAGTTTCTCTTTTAGTATTTATACGATTTCCAAAAATATCTTACCACCTAAAATTTCTGGTTGCTTAGCCTCATCCCAATTGTGCTGTTTGTTGTTGTTGTTTTCGTTTTGTTGTTGTTTTACCCATTTCCTACTTCTTTGCTTTTTGACTGATATAATATACTCATATCTCAGTTATAGCTTTTTTGTTTATCAGATATGTTGGGCCGTAATTCATATGCTATAAAACTCACCCATTTAAAATTCACAGTTCGATGGATTTTAGTGTATGCATTGTTATACTGCCACCATCATAGCCGATCTTACAACATCTTTATCATTCTTGAAAGAAATTCCAGATCTATTAACAGTCACTCCCTATCCTGTCTGCTTCACTCTCTTGTTCCAGGCAACCATTAATCTATTTTCTATCTCTATAGATTTGCCTATGACAGACATTTTATGTAACCACAACGATATCATCTTCAGCGCTTTGTTAACGGCTTCTTTCATTTAACACATTTTAAGGTTTATCCAGTATGAGGCATGTATCTGTAATTTGCTCCTTTTTGTTGTATAATATTATTTATTCCACTTTCTGGTTATACCTAACATTACATGTGAGGTATAGAAATGTTTATCAAGTGAGGGGAATAGAAATGTTTCTAGCTTTTTTACTTCTAGTAGTCCTATATAAAATATAGAAATATTATATATAATGTATGTTAGTACGAATAAAATGTATGCACAATTTTTTGCATAATGAAGTATTTTTGTTTATATATTTATGCTGAAATTACTGTTCACACACAGTAACTCTGAATTTAGACTGTTCAGGAGCCATCAAAGTTTTTTAAAATCATTTGCACTATATTACATTTAATATGAAGGCTCCCATTTCTGTATATCCTTGTAAGCACTCCTGTCTGTACTTTTTAGATAGGCTCTCTCTACATAACCTTGATTTTCCTGGAACTGACTCTGTGGATCAGTCTTGGCATCACACTCATAGAGTTCCACCTGTCTCTGCCTCTGGAGTGCTGGAATTAAAGGTGTGTGCCACGAACCCTGGATCTCTTGTCTGTATTTTGAGAATCTATCTTAGTGGTGTTTCATTGGTACTTTGGTTTGTGTTTCTCTGATGACACGTGGCAGTGAGCATATTTTGGTTTTTGGACATCTGCATCTTGGACAAGGCATATGTGCTCCTTGGACATCTGTACCATTCAAAACCATCCAGATCTTAGCTCATTTTCAATTGTGTCATTTCTTCCCTTGTTACTAAATTTCAAGTGTGTTTATACTGCCTACATATAAGTCTTTCATTGGCTATGCAATTTGCAAAGATTTTCTCCAATGCTATGGTCTGTCCTTTACAAAATATGTTTATTTTAAATTGCAGAATTATAATTGAGTATGTGTATCATAAAAGGGATGTTATAGTTCATGAATTTCATGTAGTATTAAATCAAGCTAATTAACATATTCATCACCTCAAGTGCTTTTTTTCTCCTCTGTGATGACAATTTTAGAAATTTACTTTTGGCAATTTGGAAATATATCATGCAGTATTGCTATCTATATCCATCACAGTGTGAACTTTGCAATAGACTTAAAAAAAAAACCTTAAATCTTATTTCTTCCGTCAAATTGATGCTCTGTATTATTTAGCAATTATCTCCCTCAAGCCTGAGTTTGAGCCTCTAGTAACTTACATCTTCTGTTCTCTCTCTACTGAAACAGTTTATGCTTGATTTCACATATAGGTGAGACACTGATATTTGTACTTTGTGTAAGCTTATTTCACTTACTCCAACTTCTTTATGTTGTGCATGTCAGGTCTTCCTTCCTTCCTTCCTTCCTTCCTTCCTTCCTTCCTTCCTTCCTTCCTTCCTTCCTTCCTTCCTTCCTTCCTTCCTTCCTTTCTTTCTTTCTTTCTTTCTTTCTTTCTTTCTTTCTCTCTCCCTCCCTCCCTCCCTCCCTTGTTCCTTCCTTCCTGCCTTCCTTCCTTTCTTCATTTATTTTTAGTTGTGTGTATATGTGGGTGGTGTGAAGGTTATATGTATGGTGTGTGTGTGTGTGTGCATTGGTGTGTGTGACTGTGAACATACAGCACATGTGTGGTGGTCAGAAGACAATCTTGGGTTTTTGTCCACCTTTTCTACGTTGTTTGAGAAAAATGTCTCTTTGTTGCTGGCTGCTGTGTTCTCCAGGCTATGAGCTTTTGAGGATTCTCCTGTCTCCATTTTGCAGATCCCTAGGGACTCTGGAACTACAGATGCTATGCTACATGTCTAGATTTTTACATGGGTTGTCGAGATTTGAACCCAGAACTTTATGCTTGCCCATAAACCACTTTACATCGAGCTATCTTCTTTGGCCATAAAGTATTGTCACTGCAAAGTCAGTTAAAATATTATTATATTTATTAGCTTAAGGTCTTTTTATCTGATATTGGTGTATCCACTCTGGCTTTTGTTTGGTATATTGATGTGTTATCTGTTCTCATAATTTCACCTTCAATTTATCTTTGTTTTCGATCTAAGGCATAATTCCCATATGCACCATCAATTTAGATATTATTTGTATTATTAAGCTGTGTAATTTCTGTTTTGGGATAGGCTTTAATTATTGAATCATATGTAATACAAATAATGTGATTTTTAAAATATTATGTAATGAGAAACATAACATTTGATAGGTATGCATAGTTCAGCAAGCCAAGGTATTCCAATGACATAATTAAAAAAAAAGTCTAAAGTATTGATTAGTTTTTTGACAGCTGGATGCAAGCTATAGTCATTTGGGAACAGAGATTTGCTCTCATAAGATTTGCCTGTGAGAAAGTCTATAGGATATTTTCCTGACTAATGACTGATATGTGAGGTCCATCCTACTGTAGCTAGTGCTGTCCATGAGCAGGTGGTCCTGGGCTGTATGGGAACGTGGCCAAAGTATGGAAAGCAGCTTCCCTCCACAGCTGGTGTCCCTTCTGCTTGGGTTCTTGAGCTGACTTACCTCAGTGATGGATTATGATGGGACATCTAAGCCAAACTCTTTCCTTCACAGGTGGCTTTGTGTGCTGTTTATCAGAGGAATAGGAATCAAACTACAAAAGAAAGAAAGAAAGAAAGAAAGAAAGAAAGAAAGAAAGAAAGAAAGAAAGAAAGAAAGAAAGAGAGAGAGAGAGAGAAAGAAATCAAACTAGGGCAAAGGGTATATAAATGTATATGTAAGTAAAATGACTATTCAAAGTATAAGGCAGCTTGTAAATTTTGACGTAGACATTAGCTTTGTTGATGTGTTTACTGATTCTACAATCCTTTAAGAAACTATCACCTGTTGAATACTGAGACAATAATTATAGAGAAAATTTATAACTCTTCCAAGATGCAATCAAATATTTCTTTCTTTTCAACCATTTCCCCATGAAGTTAGATCAAGAAAAATAATCACAATATATAGAATGAAGAAGCACACATGAGAATTTGCTTACAGGTAAAATTCTGTTTTGAACCTCTAGACTGCTTTTGTATGCCCATAAGAGTAATTGCATTTGTTTTTTTTTTTTTTTTTTTTTTTTTTACGTTTTAAGAGCAATATAACTAAGAAAAAGCAAGCCAATACCAACACAAAAACAAGACAATAAGCAAAACATAAAAAGGCCATGGATAACTGCGATGCCTTCCATACCTATTGTCTACAATACTTACAGAAAAGTTTGTCAACTTCTTCAATTTGTTTTACAGCATCACTTCCAACAGTTTCATAGTCTGCTCTTGAATTTTGCTTCTTCTGAACTTAACTCCTTAATATTTTTATTCCTTAAATTCTTCCTACTTTTAAGAAAGCCTCTTCAGAATAAAGGCCACTGGGTTCTTGGTCATTGCTTTGAATTTGAGGACTTTTTTTTCCTTTGCTTTTCCATTCATGGCGAAGGGAAGCAGCTACCAGTAAGATGTAGCTGGGGTTCTAGTCACCCTTCTTTGAACAGATGTGCCTCATGCTAGAAAAAAATGGTTCCATATTTTGACTTTTTTAAACCTTCTACAGACATATGTTTAATTTGAGCACACATTTCAGTGAGCATACAGTTCAGTTTACTCATTAAACAAACCTTTGTGTACAGACTTAGTGTAAGTACACTGAATTTACTCAGAAACACATTATTATGTATTTGTGGATACCGTTTTCTCATTTGTTATTTACTCAGCCACTTAACATATTTATTAATTATAAGTTGTGAGTTATTTGATGTTCTAAAATGCATACATTAAGAGGCAAAGACAACTTATCTTACTGGAGGAAATGGACAATCAAAAGCAGCATAGTTTCAGTTATGCAGAGGTAAAAAAAAACAACAACACAATAGACATTGAGGAGTCTTTTCTTCTTAATTTATTCATTCATATTACATCCTGATTGCAGCCCCCCTTTCTCTTCTCCTCTCAGTACCACCCTCACGCTTTCCTTCTCCCATTCTCCCCTCTCCTTTTTCTCAGAGAAGGAGAGGATCTCCATAGGTACCAAGCAGCACATCAAGTCACAGCTGGACTAAGGGCATCTTCTCCCACTGAGGCCAGACAAGGCATCCCAGCCAGGGGAAAGGAATCCAAAGGTAGGCAACAGGGTCAGAGATAGTACCAGCTCCGATTGTTAGGGGACCCACATGGTGACTAAGCTGCACATCTGCTATATATGTGTAGGGAGGCCTAGGTCCAGCCCATGCATGCTCTTTGGTTGATGGTTCAGTCTCTGTGAGCCCCCATGGGCCTAGATTAGTTGACTCTGTAGGTCTTCTTGTGGTATCCGTGACCCCTTCAGCTCTCTCAATTCTTCCCTTAACTCTTCCACAAGACTCCGGTGCTCTACCTATTATTTGGCTGTGGATCTCTGCATCTGTTTCTATCAGCTACTGGATAATGCCTCTCAGAAGACAGTTATGCTATAGACAATAAATATCGGACTTTGTTTCTAATCCAATCAGGTAGTCTGTACCTTATGTTTGACTGGAGAATTAAAGCTATTTATATATTGAATTTTTACTGAAAGTACTTTTCTAATTCCTCTAATTTTTGTTACTAGTTTTCTCAAATGATAAGTGACTCCCTTTGGATCTGTGTTTGAACGCGTGGTTCCCAGTAGATGATGTGATTTGAAAACCTTGGAGATGTAGTGTCTTGCTGGAGGAAGTATGTTATTGGAAGCTGTCTTTGAACTTTTATAGACAAGTCCCCACTTCCTGTTTTCCATCTCGGCTTCCCATCTGTGGAGAACATGTGATCAGTCTGCTTTTTTGACTGCCATGATGGTCTCAAGTTCCTGCTGCCACACCTCCCCCACTATGATGGTCCGTATGAAACTGTGAGGCAAAATAAACCCGTTATTTCATAACTTGCTTGTTGTGAGAGTATCCTGCCATAGCCAACAGAAAATTACCATCACAGTTGGTTTTATTGTTTATTCCTGGTTAGGTTAGGGAACTGCTGGTGTACTGAGTTGGGCTCTACTGATTTTTTTTTCTTACCACTTTTCCTGGAACAAAATTTATTCTTTCTTGTGCTCTTGTGATTGAAAAATGTCCCTTTCTTTTTTTTTTTTTAATGTAGAACTTAATTATTTTCTGCAGTGTTGGCTTTATAGGTGGAAATTGCATTAGTCTATGCTTATTTTCAAATATGTTTATTTTGAAAGGGTTAGGCTAACTTTGTAACCTATATGTCTTCTAAAGCCCATAGTTTTGAGTTTTAGGTCCAGGTTTAGCTAAAGCCTCTTAGTATCTTTCCAGAGAATGGAGAAATGTGACCCTATCTGTGAGGACAGATATTAAAAAAGGCAAGCAAGCAATGACCTTCACTCAGCGAAAGAAGGACCAGACCCTTGTCTTTGAGATAGTGTTTCTTAGCAACGAACCTAGACTTCTTTTGAGTAGCTTTTGACCTCCAGCCAAAAGTCTGTAGCCCCTAATCTTCAAGGATAAGCTAACCACCCCCACCTTCAATTGCAGCTGCATCCCTACTTGGCAGGACTGGCCAAGCTTGAGCACATAAGACTAATCAATTATCTTACTTTATAGCTTCCTCATCCAATCCTAAATTGCCAAGACTGCAACTTCAAATCTCCTGTAATTTTTCTTTTAAAAACCTAAAGGCCTTTGTCTCCAGGTGCCACTCTTTGCTGACTGGCAGGGGTGACCCCATTGTGCAATGGTTAATAAACCTCTTTTTTTGCAACGAGTCTTGGTCTGGGGGCGTTTCTGGGAAGGGCGCGGTCCTGAACTCCTGAGCTGTGAGACCCCAGGTCTTACATTTTCACCATTAATTTTAAAGATAATTTTGCTAATTATAGTAAACTTGGTCAGCAGTTACCTAGTTTAAGGGCTTGGAAACCCTGGGTTTTAGGTCTTCTGCTAAGAGGTCTGAAGTTACTGTGAGGAGCTGCCATTGTAAGTGAATTGGTATTTTCCTCTTGGAGCTTTTAATATTGTTTCTTTGTTTTGTAGTTTTGGAATGACAAATAGCATGTTGTGAAGAAGTTTTTCTCTGGAAATGTGTATTTGAGATTTTAAATATATCTTGGGCTTGAATGTCCATTTATTTCTTTAGATTTGGGAAACATTCTGCTATAATTTCATTAAATAGATTTCCTGTGACTTCAGAAATAAATCCCAGTTGCAACATCTACACCATAGAATCTCAAGGTTTATACTTACAACCTTGCCTCATGGTTTTTGGAACTGTGGTCTTTTTTGTTAATTTTTTTTTTTATTGGTTTGTAAATGTAGTCTTCCTGCAAACTTGTCTTCCCTTCCAGCATTCTGTCTTCTGCCTGTCTACTGGAGATATTTTCCAATGTGTTATTTGATTAGCTGAGCTTTTCAATTCCAACATTTCTGTTTGGCTTTTGAAAAAAATCACACTCACAATCATGCCTTTCTTTCCTCTTTTTCTGACTGTGTTATCCTTGTTCCCGAATTGCTCCTCTGCATTTGTGATTTCTTCTCTATGTTCTAGGTCTGTTTCCTTGCCTGTTTGTGTGTGTGTGTGTCTGTTTGTTTATTTATAGTTAATTGATCTGCTCATTTGCTTTCTCTGAAATCGTTAACTAATTTTAGAAGTAGACTTTGGATTTAGTAATTGAGCAAGATTTCTTGTAGATATCATGTTGCCTTTTATTTTTATCTTCCTTGTTTTTTTCTTGCTTTTTTTTGTGTATGTGTGTCATACTCCATGCATCTGTTGTTTTGGATACCTTTTCCTCTTATTTGGGGCTATTTCTAGTGTAGATACTACTCTTGTTGGCTCATTCATGCAAGAAAAAGCACAAGGAGCCAAAAAAAAAAATGACATGTTAGTGCAGCTTGTCTCTGGGTTTTCTAATATTGGAGTCTGTCAGGTGGAGGTAGGGGAGGAAAGTGGAAACTGGAGTCTTGTGTTTCTGTTTAGGCTGTTGCTGAACCAGGGTTAGTGAGGTGCTAGATGTTTCTTGGGGCTTTCTTCCTTCTAGAAGCTGTCTTCTTGTTGTATCAGGAGACTTTGCTGGCACGCTTAAGTGTGCACTCTGTGGGTCGGGGAGGCTCTCTTACACTCTCAAGATTTCTTGCCTTGTATACTTTGGGGTGGCAAATGCTGTAGCCTGGAGTTTTTTTCTGGGTATATTTGCAGTAGGAGAAGCAAATTCAATATTGGGATCTATATAGGCATCTTATATTTTAAAGACCCAATTAACAAGATGCAACTAGGCATGAGACTATGGAAGACAGTTCTTTTGTAGATGAACATTTCTTTTTTCCATGATTTTTCTGTTTAATGCTTCATAAATAATCATTCATGATTCTTATTTTAGCTTTTCTTAGTGTCTTTAGATGTGACTAGTCTAAACACAAGTGACTAACTTATTTATCCATAAGACATCTCTTTGTTTAACATTTTTATTGAGATTCAATTATAAGGAAAGAAAAGTATGGATAGTTTGTTGTTGATGAGGTACTGTAAAAATGCTACAGTTACCCCAGCTTTTTTTGTGTGTGTTATAACTGGTAGAAAAGGCTATTACCTGGATTTTAATTTTAAAATAGTCTCCATTATTCATCTTGGGATTTAATTTGGTCTGTTTATTCAAATTCTTGTGTCTTGATGCTTGATTTATTCATTTAAAATAGCATTCATTCCATTGTATGAGTTAAAAGAAGTTACATAATTAATAAATGGTAAGTAAATTAACTAAAGTACAAAAATAAGGACAGTGTCTAGTATGTAGAAAAGTCTCATTAAATATTAAGTATTATTCTTGTCATTTTAAATACTTTGGGTCCTTAAAACTACTTGTTTTTTGTTTTATTAAAAACCACATTCTTTAAAAAAAACCCACATTTTTGTATTTATCAAAAAGACTATTTGTGCAATCAACATTTCATTTTCTAGAGTTTGTCACCTTTTTACTTCTGTTATAACCTTTACTAGAGGTCCATGCCAACAAATTGTGTGTGCAACTTTTAATGAAATCATAAATTGGCCTTTAAAAGGTGGGAGGACATAAAATCTAGGCTAGTGTTTCTTAAATTTTAAAATACGTTAGAATCATTTGAGAATTTTAAAAATTAATTTATTTTTTTATAAATTAAAGTTTACTCACTTTGTATTCCAACTGTATTTCCCTCCCTCCTTCCCTTCCAATTGCACCCTCCTTTCCTCTTCTCCTTCCATGCCCCTCCTCAAGTCCACTGATAAGAGAGGTCCTCCTCCCCTTCCCTCTGACCTTAGCCTATCAGGTCTCAAGAGGACTGGCTGCACTATCTTCCTCTGTGGCCTAGTAAGGCTGCTCCTACATCAGGGGGAGGTGATCAAAGAGTCAGCCACTGAGTTCATGTCAGAGACAGTTTGTGTTCCCATTACTATGTAACCCACTTGGACACTGAACTGCCATGGGCTACATCTGTGCAGGGGTTCTAGGATATCTCCATGCATGGTCCTTGGTTGGAGTATCAGTCTCAGAAAAGACTCCTGTGCCCAGAATTTTTGGTTCTGTCGATCTCTTTTTGGAGCTCCTGCCCCTCTAAGTCTTTCTATCTCCCCTTCTTTCATAAGATTCTGTGCACTCTGCCCAAAGTTTGACTATGAGTCTCCGCACCTGTTCTGATACCTTGCTGGGTAGAGTCTTTCAAACGTCCTCTGTGGTAGGCTCCTGTCCTGTTGCCTGTTTTCTTCCTCTTCTAATGTCTGTCCCCATTTGCCTTTCTGAGTGAGGATTGATCATCTTACCCAGGGTCTTCCTTCTTGTTTATCTTCTTTAGTTTTACAGATTTTAGTATGTTTATCCTATGTTGTATGTCTAATATCCACTTATAAGTGAACATATACCATGTGTGTCTTTTTGCTTCTGGGATAACTCACTCAGGATGATCTTTTCTAGTTCCCACCATTTGCCTGCAATTTCATGATTTCCTTCTTTTTAATTGCTGAGTAGTATTCCATTGTGTAAATGTACCACAATTTCTGTATCTATTCCTTAGTTGAGGGTTTTTCCAGATTCTGGCTATTACAAATAAAGCTGCTACAAATATAGTTGAGCAAATGTCCTTGTGTACTTGAGCATATTTTGGATATATGCCTAGGAGTGGTATAGCTGGATCTTGAGGAAGCACTATTCCTAATTGTCTGAGAAAACACCAGATTTATTTCCAAAGGGGTTGTACAAGTTTACATTCCCACCAGCAATGGAGAAGGGTTCCCTTTTCTCCACATCCTCTTCAGCATGTGTTGAGTTTTTGATCTTAGTCACTCTGTTGGGTGTAAGGTGAACTCTGAGGGTTATTTTGATTTGCATATCCCAGATAACAAAGGACATTGAGCATTTCTTTAAGTGTTTTTTTTGTCATTTGATACTCTTCTTTTGAGAATTCTCTGTTTAGCTCTGTACCCCAGTTTTTAATTGGATTACTTGATTTGTTGCTGTTTAACTTCTTGAGTTCTTTATATATTTTGGATATTAGCCCTCTGAGATGTAGGGTTGGTGAAGATCCTTTCCTAGTCTGTAGGCTGTCGTTTTGTTCTGAGGACACTGTCCTTTGCTTTACAGAAGTTTTTCAGTTTCATGAGGTCCCATTTATTGATTGTTGATCTTAGAAACCATACAATGGAAAAAGACAGCATCTTCAACAAATGGTGTTGATCTAACTGCATGTACACATGTAGAAAAATGCAAATGGATTCATATTTTTCACCCTGCAGAAAACTAAAGTGGATGAAAGACCTCAACATAAAAACAGACACACTAATCTTGTTAGAAGAAAAAGTGGGGAAGAGCCTTGAACTCATTGGCACAGGAGACTACTTCCTGAACAGTTTTTTTTTTTTTAATATGAAAGGTGGATTTTCATCTGTTTGTTAAAAAAAGGGAAGGCATTGGCTTTCAGTTTGAGAAATTTCAGCACATGGCTCTGAGCTTCATTGTTGGGCTTGTAGTGAGGCAGACCATGGTGACAGAAGTGTGGAGCAGGATGCGGGAAGAGCACAGAGGATTTTGGTCCTGGTCATCTACTGCTTCCTCATTCTCAGCTCCCTCATGATAATCTTGCCATATTATGGATCTGTTAAATGTTAATGCACTGATGAGCCACAGCCTTCAGAATCCAGTCACTTCTATGAAGCCCACCAGCTTAGCTAACTGCGCTCCTAGCATGGGAGTCTTAAGGGAACATCACAGGTTAAACCACAACAGCGGTTTAGAATGAAGCCTGAAAGAGGACTGCTAGCAAGTCTAAAGATGGCTACACTACTCCTGGTACTGGAACTCCATGTTGTGTAACATGGCTCTGACCTTTCTCCCTGTGATTAATAAAGACTCACTCTTTCCCCCAAACCTTCATACATGTTATAATTATGGAGAGCAGCTTATGGCCAGCTGTTGGACAGCCACCAACGCTCACCGATGGTGAGCAGAATCCAAGGAAACTGATTTTAACTAAATGATTACAAAAGAGCAAGGAAAATTTTCATCATAAGATGTGTGTATCCTCAGAGGACATTCATCATAACTACTTCTCTACTGTGTCATTCTTCCCTTCACCCTCGTGAAGTCTTATTTCCCTCTCTTACAGTGTAGTGTGTCTTCCTCCTGATAGCAATGTCTAGATGTATTCAACATACCTCTGAGATGTGCCTTTGCTTTACCACGAGACCACCACCTACTTTACCTTCTGTATAAAGGACACAACTGTACAGGGACTGTGAGTTAAGAATGTTTAAACTTATTGTTTGAGGTATTTTTTTGAAGCAGTAAAGTGCTTTAAAAGAAGCAAATTAATGTTTTTGACACTGTAAAAATTTAGAACAGCATACATGGTAATATAAAAATATTTATCACTGAATTTTTAGAAAAATCCGACTTCACAAATGTAGCAGTTCTGATTTCATAACACTATCTTCTCTCAGTTTAAGCTTCTACGTGTCCAAAATGTTAGCAGTCAGCTAATTTTTGTAAATAAAACATTCAGAGACATCCGTCTAAAGAATAATGGTAAAATAACTTCCATCTAATTTGTAGTAAATTGTAAATCACTAATTATATAGACTCATGTTTTCTCTATTGTGCCACTCCTTAAATAGCACCATATAATTTAGAGAAGGTTTGATGCAGAATTATAGAAGTTGGCATGGTGGAACAATGTTGGTGATTACCATATACCATTTCAGATGATTAACACATGACATTTCACTGGAAATATTAACTTTTAAACCTAGTCCATGGCAACCACAAATGCCATTTGGACCAGTTTTAAATGGCTATGAAACAATAGCAATCTGCAGTTTGAGATGAGAGTTATTTGCAATTAATGTGAAGGCAAAGAGGCGTATCTTTGATAGTCACCAGCTGCAGCTTAACTTTAAAGACTCTATGAGTTTAATGTCTACATTATGCATATTGCAACTTAATAGGCAACTATGTAAACTTTCATAAGTTAATTTTTTATGCAAATAATAATTTATGCATAATAAAACCCATAAACTCTGACTTAATGCGGGCATTTTTAAAATTCATAATACTGTTAGCCACTAGGCAAGTTAAGGTAATTGCAAATCAGTCAAATTGGCAATTGAAGTGACTTAAATTTTTTATATAAATATTTGTTCTCATAGCTAATGATCATTATGCTAAATCCAGACAAGAGAGATATTTATTTTTCTAAAAGCATTCAGCAAAAATAAAGTGAATTAACACATACCACTGGATACCTCAGTGTTCTCTGACCTTTGCCACTCAGGGACATATTTATAAATACTGGCTTATTCCTAAGTAAAATGAAAAGTAGATTCAGTGTTCACTCAGGTTCAGGCTTTTTTTTTAATTTTTATAATCCTATTGAATTTTCCATTGCCTTAATGGTCTGTATTTTTTGAATTATAATATTTTCTAGATGATTTATTGTCTCCTGATGCTTGTTTTGCAGTGACACTAGGACAGTGTTGTCCCACCAGCTAAGAAAGTCTCTTCATATATGCTCAAGACTAAGAGAGGTTGTAGGGACTTTTTCAACTTGTTTTTCAAGTAAAAAATAAAATCTCTGAAAAACTACATTCTCCAAAGTATAGCTTTTCATGTGCACAGCCTACAAGGTTGTGTAGGCAAATTGTTCCCTTGAAGAGAGCATTCTTATTAGCATGTCAGAGGTTTATGCAGAGTGAAAAAAGATGGTGAAATCTTTCCCTACCTTTCCTGCTGAGAATCTTTTATTTTGGTGCTTTGTAGTCTAGGAGCCTCTTCTCAGTCTAACCAGTAATTACCCTTTTTTTTTCAGAACATGAAACAATGGGAGAGTTGGGCAAAAAAAAGAAAAGGATTAATAAGGAAAAGAGAATATTGGCCTGCTTCATGCAAGTTAATACCGTTAAAAAGGTGTACTCTAATTTAAGCATTATGCTTCTGTGTAATTAAGAGCCTTCCCATTAGACGTTGTTGTCTGAATACTTATCAGTTGGTTCTGTTTGTGGATTTTAGAACACACAGTTCAAAGAACCCATGTTTTTTTTTTTTTCATTATTTTTCTTTAGGAATTTTGAAGATGCTTATTTCTCTTTCAAGTCTTAATCTGACATTCAAAACCTAGCAAACTCTTGATAGTTTGAAACTTGTTTTTGTTCCTTTCTACCTTCCTTTTCTTTGACTTTGTTTTATTGCTGCTGTTAGATTTTCTTTGCTTTGTTTTGTTTTGAGATACTGTCTCATGTTGTTCAGGCTGACCTTGGATTTACTGTATAGTTCTGAGGATGAATCTGGACTTTTGGTTTTCCTTCTTCTTCCTACCAAGTACTGGGGCTGTAGGTTTTCATCACTGTACTCAGTTTGCATTTTCTTTTTACAAATTGTGAAAAAAGCACATTAAAATAATAGAATTTGTTATACTCCACTCGTATCTGCTCCCTTACTATTCTCACACTGATCCCTTTCTTCAAGTATTCCTAGTGCTCACCGTGTAGTCATAATTTATGTTTAGATCTGCATAGGAGAGAAAACATCATATTTTGTTCTCTTAGCCTCTGTTACCATCTCATTGACTTTTTAGACCATTTTCTATCTTCTTTCATTATATACATATAATGTATATATTTTTAAATTATATGTATTACATATACTATATACTATCTATCTATCTATCTGTCATCTATCATATGTATATTTATATGTGAAATAGTAGAGTCCAGAAGACAGTATTGAATACACTGGTGCTAGAGTTACAGGCAGTTGTGAGTTGCCTCATATGGGTGCTGGGAACTGAACTTGTATCCTCTGTGTAAGACCAATAATACATGCTTACTCTACACACCATGGTGATCTCTGATTGCATACATTGCCTTACAAGCTGTGTACATACTTCTTTATTACAAAATAGAATGCCATCACACACACACACATACCTGCACATATATGTGCATGCAGACACATACATACATACATACATATATATATATATATATATATATATATATATATATATATATATATATATATAT
>NW_026585689.1:18680234-18684589 GCF_907164565.1 Psammomys obesus
TATATATATATATATATATATATATATATATATATATATATATATATGTGTGTGTGTGTGTGTGTGTGTATCACATATTCATTATTTGTTAAATTGTTTGTGACATCTAGGCTTGTCCTGTATCTTGGTTATTATGAAGAGTGCTAAAAATAAACACGAATGTGTAAATATCTGTGTGATACTCTTTTTTGGGGGAAGAGCCTACCTTTTGATTTTACAGATTTCGCTAAGACTGAGAGAATGGGAAGATCACTGTTACACAGTGTATTATGAACGTTCATCTGCTATTCAGTATTATTAATAGTAGAGAATGCTATGGCATTTACATTTTCAAAGTCAGTAATTTATACAGGAATTCACTCAACTTTTCAGTTACCCAATTTACTGTTGAAGATATATATATATATATATATATATATATATATATATGTGTGTGTGTGTGTGTGTGTGTGTGTGTGTGTGTATGTATACATATATGCAAATAGGTAAGCACCACACACACACACACACACACACATAAATGGAAAGGTAAAATTTTTATCATGAATCATGTACAGAATGTTTTGTTAAGTTTTGTGCCAATTTTGCTGCCCACTAAAAGTCTACCTCCTTTCTTTTCTCATTATTTCATTCTGACTTTGCAACAAAATGAGACACAGACCTGGGAAATAAGGATGCATAGCTTAATCAGTACCAGATTTCTGCTCTTTGCTCTCCTAATCACTCTTCTTGCTAATTTTGATCAGTAAGATCTAAATGATCCCCTATACAGGAGTTTTGTTTCTTTTCTAGAGCTGAGTGGTGGCCAGCACCCCTTCCTACTCCTCTCCCTGTCTCTTCATCTAAAGCAGACAAAACACTCAGACAAATTGTTATCCTAATCTAATATTATAAAGTAAATTAATGTGCTAAATATGGAATAGTGGACAACCAAGTAAACGATTTCTTAATGATATTTTATTTCAGCTGGGTGAGCTGCAGTCATTTCCAGTTGTACACTCAGCATGTGAGAAAATAGGTCTCACAGTACATCACTATAAATTGGATTTCTGATTTTTATTGTGGAATCTGCTCTTAAAAGATACATGTATACTAGAAAATTAATGGGGGATACAACATCACAGCGTACATCAAAAAGATTTCTAGAATACATTTTATATTCTAATCTGGTTGTGATTAGATGTGAAATATATCACAAAATATCAATACTTTACTGAGATAGCGATAGGAAGGCAGGGTAGAGGAGGGAGTATGGGAAGGGTAAAAAACACTTAAGACTGTTAAAACATCAAACAAAAACCTAATACTATAGAAACTTTCATATATATGTACACACATATACACACAAAACAGGCATGTGTGTTTAAAGAGTGAAAATGTAGTTACCCTTTAATGGGACAACACTAAATGTCCATGCAGATTAATACTACAGATTAACAAATAAAAAGAAAATCCACTGGGGAAATAGGTTTCCCCTTTTGGGCTTAGGCCCCCAAATTCCTAAACTCATAGGCTATTGACAGTGCTCATGGTTACCTTCCGGAATTTGATAGACCCTTTTACTGAGGACAGCACACACTTACAACACAAAACATGGAGAAATTAAGCTGGTACTCACCTGGCTAGTTTTCAGTTTTGGAAGTTCTGGTGCATGATGCTGGAGGAGAAAAGCAATTATCCACCCTACCACAAACCCTTTAGAGCTACAAAAATGCAAGACGTGCTCACAGGTGCTATAATGACAGAAGCATTATGGGAGTAAATAACCACTTTCCGAACGAATTTAACTCCACTTCATAAGATGACAGCCAGACCTGGTACTGTTATATGGCTGAGAATAAATTTATTTTCAGTGGAATATAATCACTTCAGTGGCATTTTTATTTATAATTCTTCTCCAAAAGTAAAATACATTGATCAATTAAGAATGAGGAAAGTTCAGTAACCTTAAACTTTGAAGGTATTTAAGGTCTGATTTATCATTTAAGAAAAATCAAGCATTTTATTGCTATTTACTGAATATGAGCTGCAATTTTTGCATATCTGATTATGGGACATTTTAGAAGAAAAAGACAGTGGTGCAAGCAGTGACAACAACAATGTGCTTATATAAAAGCAAAGACTCAGTTTATAAATTAATCCCAGTTCTTCACAAAACATTGATGATTCAAGTCATTTACCTACTGCTGGGTCACTTTCCCCTAACTGGGCTGACTCGTCACTCCTCAGTGGGAGAGAATATGACTTGAGGTATCAGGGTAGATTGGTATCAAGTGGGGCCTTTCCTTCTCTGGGAGGAGGGAGGGGGGAATGGGAAGAAGGGGTGTGGGGTTACGACTGGGAGGAAAGGATGGAAGGGGTGGAAATCAGGATGTAACGTAATTAAATAAATAAATGGGAAAAAAGAACCCTTGCTTGAATGAAAGGTTAGTCTGATTTTATCAACTGATAATAGCCTATGTGATTTCCAAATAATTATTTATGTTTTCAGGGACTGAGATTGTACCGAATTTATCTTGTGTTAATTGTGAGGTCTAGCAACATGCTCCATAGTTTGAAAAGATTTAACTGAAAGTAAGAAGTTTATTCTTGGAGGACCTTTATTCAATGGCAGCAGATGGTGATTGTCAGTGCAAGGTGAAAACATATGGAGATGCTTGTATGTGTTATTTACAGCTATTATGGAAAGCAAAATCAATAGAGCTGCAAGGAGCCTCATGATCGCTCAAAGTGCTGTATTTTATTTATGGCACAGAACCATTGGCATATCATGGAAATAAACTGAAAATTAACTGAAGTATTTGGATACCCTTTATCTTTTAGAATGAGGTTCTTCACGTCAGAAATTGCTTGCCTCTGCTCTGTGAGTAATTTCATTATTAGTATATACTTGTTAAACTTAGTCTACGCGCAGGTATTGCTCTTCTTAAAAAGTGCAGAGGCTCAATGCCAGTGCTGATTGTTTAGAGTTCGTGATTCTGTTTTGCTCACACTTGTTTCAAAAGCTTTTTATTTTGCACCTTAAAAAGTTTTGTGTATAATATAGGAAAATCATACTAAAATCTGTACACCTAAAGAAGCTAGTCAAGGAGGACCCTGAGTAAAATGCTCAATCTTCATTCAGAAAGGCAAACTGGATGGACATTGGAAGAGGGAGAAAACAGGAAACAGTACAGGAGCTTACCACAGAGGGCCTCTGAAAGACTCTACCCAGAAAGATATCAAAGCAGATGCTGAAACACATAGCCAAATATTTGGCACAGTGCAGGGAATCTTATGAAAGAAGGGAGAGATAGAAAGACTTGGAGGGGACAGGAGCTCCACAAGGAGAGCAACAGAGCCAAAAAATCTGGGTAAAGGGGTCTTTTCTGAGACTGATAATCCAACCAAGGCCCAAGCATGGAGATAACCTAGAACCCCTGCACAGATGTAGCCCATGGCAGGTCAGTTTCTAAGTGGGTAGCCTAGTAAGGGACACAGGGACTGTCTCTGACTTGAACTCAATGGCTGGCTCTTTGACCACCTCCCCCTTATGGGGGAGCAGCCTGCCAGGCCACAGAGGAGGACAATGCAGCCAGTCCTGGTGAGACCTAATAGACTACAGTCAAATAGAAGGGGAGGAGGATCTCCCCTATCAGTGGACTGGGAAAGAGAAGGGTGGGGGTGGGAGGGGATGAGGAAGAGGGCTACAGCTGGGATACAAAGTGAATAAACTGTAATAAATAAATAAAATTTAAAAAAGAAAAGTTTTGTGTGTGGTGGAAGGAACACGTGTACACACACACCATAGCACACATGAAGGTTAGGGGACAACATACAAGGATCACTTTTCTCTTTCTACCATGTGGTTTCTGGGGACTGATCTCAGATCTGCAGGCTTGGTAATGAGAACCCTTACCCACTGAGCCATCCTGCATGCCTATCATTCTTATTTTCAAAATACGTGTCTTGGGAAAGGCCACTCCCTACACTACTTGCTCTTTATTCAGTCTTGAGATTTTGAAATTCTTTCTACTCTTACAGCTTGGGTAATTTTCTAAAACATAAAATTGATAAAATCACATATTCTCTGAAACTTATGACTCTTATACGGTACTATATTTCAGCATTGAATGAAAACTGTTCCTAAATTAACTAGGCCATCTGACCAAAATATTCATTAATAGTTTTCCGTGATTTTTTTTTATTGTTCTTTCTTTTCTGTCAACTCGGAAAACAAAGACAAACTTTGCTCAGCTGTGATAGCTTCTTTAAAAAAAGAAAAACAGTAAGAATCTGTGAACACAAGTATGCTAAAAAAGAAAAAAGAAAGAAAGAAAGAAAGAAAGAAAGAAAGAAAGAAAGAAAGAAAGAAA
>NW_026585689.1:18684599-18691387 GCF_907164565.1 Psammomys obesus
AAAGAAAGAAAGAAAGAAAGAAAGAAAGAAAGAAAGAAAGAAAGAAAAAGAAATGTAGCCCCATGCTGACTGGAACTTCTTCAGACAAACCTGCTTGGCTAAAGAACTGCCACACATGGAGTCATTGGCCTTAGTTATCATGTCTCACTGAACTAGGAAGCAGAGTGGGAATTTACTAGTGGCTGGGGCTAATCACGGCTTGTGCCTGTGTGTCCAGTAGATTAAGTTCCACTTAAAATACACACTTGAGCCATGATGGAGATGGCTGGAGGAAATAGGAATGAATCATGCTGTGTGTTTTTCTGTCAAGTAAACACTGCCCACTAGCCACCCACCTCCCTTTAAATTTGACACAGGCCATATGTAACACATGTTGGCTTTGAATAGGCTGTTAACTGAGAATGGCCTTGAACTTCTTTTCTTTCTTTCTTTCTTTCTTTCTTTCTTTCTTTCTTTCTTTCTTTCTTTCTTTCTTTCTTTCTTTCTTTCTTTCTTTCTGCCTCTACCATCTAAGTGCTGAGATTACAGGGATGTACTACCATGGCCCTGGCTTGTTTACCCATTTTTATCATATACAGGATATTTTTCTGTACTGTTGTTTGATACACATCAATTTACTTGACATTTGCTGAGCACATCATCTCTTTGAACCTTTAATATGTTCACATGCAAATGTCTGTGTCTTGATTAAAAGGTAGGATCATCACCCCTGTAAGGTCAGTTCCCCCTGTAGGGAGAATTTTGTATTTTATCATTAACTTATTGTTTTTCTTTGGGCACATAGCTGTCATACTGGATAACATTTATTTATTTTTGCTGTGCATGTTTAAAGTTTGAACCTCTTGAGGGCAGGGATTTTTCTCAACTGCTTTAGTTAAGAAATTCTTAAATGCATTGGTTCCCATATAATAATGACAAAGTGATAAGTTGACTTAAGAAGCAAAGAGAAGTTTGGAGTTATGGCCTTGGAGGTTCAAATCTGAGGGTAGGCTTGGGGTCTCTGGTGAGAGCAGAAACAATGTATGTTAGAGCAAGTGCCAGAGAGAAAATAGAGATGGAGAGAGGGAGAGGGAGAGATCTGGAGTCTCTCCTGAGGGCATTTATTCCTGGATTTTAGCCCTTATCATCTCACACTAGGTCTCACCTTTGGAAGAATTAGAGCATCTTCCAATATGCCACAACCATATACACACCCCTCTAGAGGCCACTATTCCAACACACAGTACCCAGCACCAGGCAGACATCATACCAGACCAGGCCTTATTAGAGTCAAGGGCAAGAAAAAGTATTTCCTGTAATAGGAATGTTCAACCTTTTGACATTGTGATAATATATTGCCATCAGTATTGTTTAAAAAATATCATATACTTTTGTGGTTGCTTTGTCTGTTTGCTGCTGCTGCTGCTGTTGTTGTTGTTGTTGGTACTGGTGGTGTATGTGTATGTGTATGTGTATACGTGTGTGTATACGTGTGTGTGTTTAGGCCAGAGGACTAACTAGCTGTTGTTCTATCTTTCATTTTATTCATTTATTATTTTTAAGCAGGTTCTCTCATTAGCCTGGACTCATCAAATAGGCTAGGCTGGGTAGTCAGTGAGATCCAGAATTTACCTGTCTCTTTTTCCCCACTGCTGGGAGTACAGGCACACGCCATCATGCTTGGCTTAAAACAAAACCAAACAAAACGTGGCATTTGGGGATCAAATTCACATTCCCACATTTATAAGCCAGGCATGAACTGAACTATCTCCTCAGCCCTCTTAATATTTTAGTTAACTTTATGGTTTTATGCTGAGACCATTCATAGCTACCCAGTGATGTATGTTACCTGAGGATGCAGGTTGGACCAGCCAGCATCATTTTAATCATAAGAACATAAAAGAATATATTTTCCAGTGAAAATATTTCAGTTCTAGCTGTAAGTGCATGACAAATATCTGGCAGAAAAGATCTTTTGGAGCAACGCAGAACACAAATGAAAATCTAAACTATTTTGGTCAATAAAATAAAAAAGAAAATCTTTAAAACAAATGGACAATTTGAAAAGGCTGTTGTAGAAAAACTCTGATTTATCTCTTGCAGTTTCTTTAGTGTTTGGGCAAAGTGAGAGAACTTGGGTAAGCGTCCTGAAACCTAGGCTGGCAGCAAACCTGTCAATAAGGAAGCTGTGCAGTAAATGACGCAGGCTTGTAATAATAAAAGCCCCACTGAGATTTCCGCCAGTAACCAACATCTTCAGATTTTGTCTAAATGCTGCCTTCCCTCTTGTGTCTGATTATCAAAGATGC
This sequence comes from Psammomys obesus, assembly GCF_907164565.1. NCBI lineage: Eukaryota > Metazoa > Chordata > Mammalia > Rodentia > Muridae > Psammomys > Psammomys obesus. The sequence continues at coordinate 18,686,888 of NW_026585689.1, forward strand.
CGTTGGGTTCTACCGACTCTTCCTTAGAAATACCTTTCATGTTTGTGCTTGGCAAACAAAATCCTGTGAAGAGATAGTGACAGCAGCATGGAGGTTTTGTTCAGATAGGTAAACAACAAAATGGCAGAAAGTTTAGAAATAGTTTAAGTGGAGAAAAGTGAGGATGTTAGGAGGACAGATTTCAGGGGAGGAAATGTAAGAGGTGATTTATTGGTAGCTCTGTCTTTTTACTCCTGCTGATTATCTTAAGAGGCTGACCCCTTATTTTTTCCCAGGGAAAATACTGAAATTATATTCCAGACGTGTGGGCCTCGTGTTAGTGAGGCCACAGCATTTATTCAAGTTCTTATTGATGTTTTCTTTGATTCTATGCAGATAAGGAAACCATTACCCAACGCAACTGGTGTACACTCACAACTCAAAGGCTTTAAAAGAGTGTTCATAATTTTTCAGTTAATAGGACTAAAACCATGACAAAAAAAGATGGTTCTTTCACTGACTATACCCACGTAAGTCTATGGAGACAGGCGTGTAGGACTTTGCATATTCTATGAAAAGGACGCTGTGTAAACACAGATTAGTAAATTACTGTCTATCTGGACATGCTTAGTAAAATAATATTAGTTACCACCATCAACTGAAATGTTCCATCTGAAAATATTTTTCTTGTGCCAGTCAGACAATTCAAAGCACCATCTATTTCTCCTATTCTATTCTCTTAATCTTTCCAATGACAAACCACTGAAGCAAAAACTAAGGTAGAGTTTAGGTCATGGTGAAATGCTGTTGGCATCATCCAATGGAGTGGGGCCCACACAAAATGAAGAGGGAAAAAAGGGGAATCCAGATCAATGGTAGGAAGATTTTTGTCACCATCTCTCAAGTGCCATGGCAATGATGAAGAGAATTTTTGTTTTAGGAAATGGGATTATCCCCCTTTGAATGATGCTGAATAATAATTAAACAGTGAACCAGCAGGCTTAAATGAAGTAGCATAAAATATTTGTTCTTTCTTTTCATTTTCTTACAAAGATCCATGGAAGACTCTATACCTTAATTTCATAACCTGGCTCTATACATGTAAAGAGCTGAGGAAACATATTTTCTCCACAAACACATCAGTTTGTGTACACCTTTGTAGGAGGCTGAACCGACAGTGACCCATGTGAGTATACAGCATGAATGCTTTACTTCACTCTCCTGGCCAAGGTTCTTCAGATCTTAAAGTGGTGATGCCTTTGAGCTCCATCAACAAGGATCTCATTGTCTTTTGTATAATGTTATTTAATTAATTTAATTAATTAATATTATGTGTGTGAGTGTTTTGCTTGCATGTGTGTCTGTACATCATGGGCATGCCGGTGCCTGTGGAGGCCTGAGGTGGTTGTTGTACCCTTGGGAATGGAGTTATAGAAGGGTGTAAGCTGCCATGTGGGGCCTGCGAATAAAACATGGGCCCTCTCTAAGAGCAGCCAGTGCTCTTAACCACTGAGCTACCACTCCAGTCTCCTGCTGGATACCTTTCATGACTGATATAAATTCTGGGCAAACATTTCCCCAGCTTTTTGTTTGTTTATTTTTTTGAGGCAGGGTTTGACAACCGTACCCCAGCCTAACTTTAAATTCCTTACCATACTTCTGCCTGTTGCTTCTTGTGTGCTTTGGGGCCAGGCATGGGCCACTGTGGTTAGTCCAGTTTTGTTTTGAAAGAACAAGAATTTGGACTTTTTAGATCTGAGAGAGTGTTGACCCTCCTTCTGAGGCTTTAACTCTGAGCACGGCCTGGTGTAGTGGTTAGTTCTCTAATTGCTGTAACCAAACACTCAACAAAAAGCAATCCAATGGAGGAGGTTTATCCTGCTTACGTTTTGAGGGCACAGGGCAGCAGGGCAGCAGGGCAGCAGGGCAGCAGGGCAGCAGGGCAGCAGGGCAGCAGGGCAGCATGGGACTGTGGACACAGAAACACAGGCTACTCGCTCAGATCTTGTCAGGCTGGGAAGTGGAGGGAGATAAATTCCAGGACTTGCCCGTCTTTCTCTGTTTTCTCTTTCCCTTCTGTCTGGGACACAGTCCATTGGCTAGTGCCGCCAACGTTCAGGGCAGGTGTTGCCTTTCAGTTAATCCTGTCTGTAAAAGTCCCCACAGATACAGCATGGGTGTCTTCACTAATATCTTAGACCTTTCTTAATCAAACCATGTTGACAAAATTAGTCATCACATGCATTAAATCAGTGTTATGAAACATCAGGATATTTAATGATCACAATGTTACCCTTGATTGATGAGTAAATAATAAAATGCATTCAGAATATGTCTTAACATAGATGATACGTTGCTTAAAAAGGGTATTGCTAGAGTCATTGAGATGGTTCAGAAGATAAGAGGACTTGATGACCAGGGTTCAATCCCTGGGACCGATGCGGTAGAAGGAGAGAACACAGTTGGCCTCTGATATTCATATGCACATATGTACACACAAATAAATGAGTGTGATAAAAGGATGAAGTTTCTAAAGCTTCACAATAATGATCTCAATGCTTTCCCTAAACACTGCTGCAGTGTTTTGTCGTAGTAATAAAATAATTATTCTTTTAGAAATTTATAGCACCTTAATGATCACTTAATTAAAATCTCATTTTTTAATATATAGAAGGTTAAGTGAAGTGTTTAAGCATACTCTGAAAAGAATGATAGAACCTTGATTTTTGTGTAGGTTTATAGATTTCCCAGTTCAGTTTATTTTTAGAGCTTTAGATTCACAGAGCAGAGAAGAGATTTTCATTTTTTTCTCTCTCTTAAAGAGAAGTGTTTATAGCCTCAAATAGCTAGTGATCAAAATCATCAAGTCCCTCCTCCTCTTGGGGCTCAGGGAACTCTGTGGAAGAGGCGGCAAGAAGAGACTGTGAGATGCAGAGGAGATAGATGATACCAAGAAGCAGCGTCTTCCAGACACAGCACCACTGATGCTCGCGCAGATGAGTTCACAGAGTCTGTCAGAGCGGGAATAGGGTCTGAACAGGCACAAGCCGATGGGGAGGTAGACACCAGCTCCTAGCCCTAAGCAAGAAACTACCTCCAATTGACAACCACTCACAAAGGAAAAGTTCGTTTCTCCAGCAGAGTTTCCATGGGTGTACAAACCACACCTAAGTGCAGTCTCTGTGCACATCAGTAGATAAACTCAATGGCATGTTTGGAGGTTTTTGTTTTGTTTTGTTTTATATTGCTTTGTTTGGGCATTTTATTTTCAAGCACACTTATATGTTATGTATTGCTTGTATGTTATAATTTTCAATTTTAAGGTTTTTTAAAAAATTGTTTAAACATTTATTCTCTCATATATGACATCACCACCATAGTTTCCTCTCCCTTCTCTCCTCCCAGTCCCTGCCTCACCACCCCACCCTCTATCTACTCCCTTTTAGTTTTCCCTTTAGAAAAGAGCAGCCCTCCTAAAGATATCAATCAAATATGACTTGTTAAGTTTTGATAAGACTTGTCACCTCTCCTCATATTAAGGCTGGATGAGGCAACCCAGTAGGAGAAAAAGCCTCGCCAAAGCAGGCAAAAGCATCAGAGATAACCCCACTCCAACTGTTGGCAGTTCCAGAAGAAGACCAAGCTCTGTAACCATAATATATATGCAGAGAGCTTAGGTCAGACCCATGCAGGTTTCCTTGTCCTGACCTGTGGGAGTTCAACGGGTTCCTGAAGGTGTGTGTGTGTGTGTGTGTGTGTGTGTGTGTGTGTGTGTGTGTGTGAAAAGAACGGATAGGACACAGAGATGCGAGGAAGGAGGCCAAGTGTGTTTGTCTGATCAAAGCCTCATTTATTAGAAATTTTTACCCAGCTTATATAGGGAGAAGGCAGGAAAGCGGGGAAGGCTTAATTACCCTGGAGGAGATAGCAAAAGTGCTTTCATGGCTTGAATATTGCACCTGCAAGATACCATAAGGATGTTTTCTTACAATATCTCACGGATGCTCTAAAACTAACAGACAGATGTCCTCACAAATCTATCACCCATGACTTAGGGTCCTAGATAACTCTTTCACTAAATAGCTTTAGGTCTCCACTAAATGACCTTTGCTCACTATTTGGCTTTGGCTTCAGTAAATAGCTTTGTCTCCACTAAATAGCTTTGGCTCACTATTTGGCTTTGCCTTCAGTAAGTAGCTTTGGCTCCCAGCATTTTCTGGTTGTTGGCTCGGTCTCTTGAACACCTCTGAAGCCAGGTTAGTTGGTTCTGTGGGTTTTCTTGAGGAGTCTTTGATTCCTCTGTCTCCTACAATTTTTCTCTTCTTCTTTTTCAGGATTCACCAAACTCTATCTAATGTTTGATTGTGAGTCTGTGCTTCGGTTTCCATCAATTGCTGGATGGAGCTTCTCTGAAGATGAATATGTAAGGCTCCTGTCTATGAGTATAGCAGAATATAATTAGGAATCATTTCTTTTTCTTTCTTTCTTTCTTTCTTTCTTTCTTTCTTTCTTTCTTTCTTT
>NW_026585689.1:18691397-18923664 GCF_907164565.1 Psammomys obesus
TTTCTTTCTTTCTTTCTTTCTTTCTTTCTTTCTTTCTTTCTTTCTTTCTTTCTTTCTTTCTTTTCTTTCTCTCTCTTTCTCTCTCTTTCTCTCTCTCTTTCTTTCTTTTCCTTCCTACCTTCCTTCCTTCCTTTCATTCATTTTTTTTCTGGATGTGTTTGATTCTACCTTTGTTCTCTGGGCTATTTGGCATCTGGGTCAGGGGTGCGCCCCTCCTGTGTCATGGGTCTTCAAGCTGGACCAGTCATTGGTTGACCATTCCCACAATTTCTGTGATACCTTTACCCCAGCATATCTTGCAGGCTGGACAAAATATACGCTGAAGGTTTTGTGGCTAGACTGATGTTCCAACCCTTCCACTGGAAGTCTCGCCTGGTTATACTTCTCACCCTGCACAAAACTCAAGTCCAAATGGATCAAAGACCTTAACATAAAATCAGATACCCTGAACCTAATAGAGGAGAAAATGGGCAATGGCCTTGAACACATTAGCACTAGAGATAACTTCCTGAAGAGAACACGAACAGCACAGTCATTAAAATCAACATTAAATCAAATCTCATGAAACTGAAAAGTTTCTGCAAGGCAAAAGTAACTGTAAACAGGACAAAATGACAGCTTAAAGAATGTAAAAGATCTTCACTGACCCCACATCTGGCAGAAGGCTAGTTTCCAAAATATATAAAAATAAATAAATAAAAAAACTAGATCTCAACAAACCAAATAATCCAATTAAAATGGTGATAAAGATCTAAAAGAGAATTATTGAATGAGGAATCTCAAATGGCCAAGAACCACTTGAAGAAATGTCCAGTCACCAGGGAAATGCAAATCAAATTGATTCTGAGATTCCATCTTACACCCATCAGAATAGCTAAGATCAAAACACAAGTGACAGCATGTGTTGGTGAGGATGTGAAATAAGAGAAAGACTCCTTTATTGATGGTGGGAGAGAAAATTTGTGCAGACACTTTGGAAATCAATTTTGAGTTTTTATAGTGTCTATGTGTGTTTCTAGCACTCATTCTTAGTTTCATTTTGTTTTATTCATGGTTGTCTTTTTTATTTGCTTGTTTGTCTTAAGATACACACACAGAGATCATAAAGTTGGAAGGGAGGGGAAGTGGGGAGGATCTGGGAGGAAATGAGAAAGTAGAATCCATGGTCAGAATATATTGTATGAAAATAACTTTAGGGTCAATAAAAGATTAAGAAAAAAAAAAAACCACTGAAGACAACCATTTAAAAATCTAAGTGAAAACCGGGTACGGTGGTTCACTCCTGTAATCCCAGCACTCAGGGAAGCAGAGACAGGCAGATCTCTGTGAGTTTGAAGCCAGCCTTGTCTACAAAGCAAGTCTAGGACAGCCAGGGCTACACAGGGAAACTCTGTCTTAAAAAAAAAAATCCAAAACCCAAAACAAAACAAAATCTAAGTGAGGGACTAGTGAGATGTCTAAGCCAGAAAATATAAGACCTTGGCTCAGGGAAAGACATTGCCTCAAAGCAAAAGAGGACAGCAGTGGAGGACACTGACACTTCCTCTTCTCCCTCCCCCCCACAGAAATGTACATACCCCTCATACTGCAGACACATACATAGACAAATAAATCTTTACAGAAATCTAGATGAATCAATGAAAAGAACTACCCATTTGTTTCTGTGTTTTTATCACGTGTCAAGACTTTGTAAGATGTGGTGATTATTTTGTTTGTTTATTCCAGTAATGGTGTTCACCTCTTCACAGATTAAAATCTAAAACACTGAAGTATTCTGACTTTCTCAAGGTCATTCAATTCCAAAGTGACTTTCAGATAGACTCACTGTGACTGCCAAACCTGTATCAGTGACTTAACAAAATCAGTGGAACCTTGTCTCAAAAATTGTCCATGGGCTCTGAGAAGATGTGAGTAATAAACTACCCACAGTAGTTTAATTTTATAAATGTGTGCACTCTTTTCTCTGTTAAATGACTCAATTCTCAGGTAAAACTGTCCACAGAGTACTTAAGAAGGGTGAGTCAGTTATCTCTTCCAGAAGCTACTCCAAGGAACTAGAGCCATCATTTGAGAAAACTTCCAGACGTAGCAGTTACAGAGTACACCGTGTTGAGTTCATCATGGATATGCAAAAAGCAAAGACAAAATCTCAGGTGGGACATGTACTGTTTCCAGTGTAAAAGGAATCCAAGAATGTGGAATCCAAGGCAATGGGAAAAAAACAGAAATTTCCATTACAATTTATAACAGTAGCAAAACTTTTTTTTTGAATTTTTAGAGAAACATTTATTTTTATTTCTTCTCATTTATTTGTCACTTTCTTTTTTTTAATTTTATTTTTTTCTTATTAGTTACATTTTATTAATTCTGTATCCCAGCCATGTCCCAATCCCTCATTCCCTCCCAATCCCACCCTCCCTCCCTCATCTCCACCGTGCCCCTTGCCAAGTCCACTGATAGGGGGGACCTCCTCCCCATTCATCTGATCCTGTTTTATCAGGTATCTTCAGGACTGGCTGCAAAGCTCTCCTCTGTGGCCTAACAGGACTGCTCCTCCCTTGGGGGGTGGGGAGGTCAAAGAGCCAGTCATTGAGTTTCTGCTAAAAATAGTCCTTGTTCCCCTCACTATGGGAAACCAATTGGTCACTGAGCTACCACAGGCTACATCTGAGCAGAGGTTCTAGGTTATATCCATACATGGTCCTTTGTTGAATGTCAGTCTCAGAAAAGACCCTGTGCCCAGATATATTTGGCCCTTGTGGAGCTCCTATCCTTTCCCCATCGGGTACAGAAATTTTGGTATTTTTACACAATGGAATACTACTCAGCAAGCAAAAAGGAGGAAATCATGAAATTTCAAGGCAAATGGTGGGATCTAGAAAAGATCATTCTGAGTGAAATATCCCAGAAGGAGAAAGACAAACACGGTATATACTCACCTGTATAGACTTATAAGATATGATAAACATAATTAAATCTATACACCTAAACAAGATAATCAAGAGAGCGGAAATGGGTAAGATGATCAATCCTCGTTTAGAAAGACAGATGGGATGTGCATTGAACGTATGACAGGAGTCTACTGAGCGCATCTGAAAGACTCTAACTAGCAGTGTTTTCAAAGCAGATACAAAGACTCATGACCAAACCTTTGGCAGAGTACAGGGAATCATATGAAAGAAGTGGCAAAACTTCTTACGATTAAGAAGTAGAAACAAAAATAACATGAGGAGCTGCACTGAAAGCTTATGGCAGTAGTGAAAAGTAAATCTTGACCATTAAATGAACTGATATTTTGGAATCTAGGGCGTTTTTAGCTGATGACCCTGATGGTGCAAAGAGATCTGATGCCCCGGTGAATGCAAACTCACACTTCTTTCCCTGCCTGCCAGTATGTGTGTGGACATGAGTGAGCATGCATGCTCATGGACTGAGACTTTGTCTTACACAGTTGTTTACAGTCTTACTTCTTTGAGGGTTTTGAGTAAAGTCTTGAATATGAAATTAGTCAACATTTTTAGTTGATTTTTTTCATATAATATATTCTGATCATATTTCATCTTCCCCAACTCCTCCCAGAACTTCCTCAACTCCGCACCTACCCAACTCCAAACTCTGTATTTCTGACCTTTTTTTTTTTAAATTATTATTGTAAGCATGAAAGTATAATTTTCTTCAGAAAATTCTGGGGGCTTTCAAGATAAACAAAAGTTAATAGCATCACTTAGCTAATCCTTCAGAAATATTTAGAATTCCTTCAGTGTTTTGAAGATCATCTAGTGAAGTGGCTGTAGTCAGTGAACTTTATCTTTCTGTTATATTCACCTCTGTCCATCAGAGCCACCCTCAGACCTTCAGCTCCACAGTTGCTCTAGTTTAGCCTCTCCCTCCCTGCTTCCCTCCATCCCTCTTTTCCTCCTCCCCCCTCTCTCTGTTGTTTCTTTCTTATTTTTCTATTTTCCCTGTAGGATCTTAGATATTTTGATTATATTAAAGCTGATTTTTTCCTCTTTATTATTATTATTATTAATTACACTTTATCCATTTTGTATCCCCCCATAAGCCCCTCCCTTCTCCCCTCCGGATCCTACTCTACCTCCCCTTTCTGCATGCACGCTCCTCCCCATGTCCACTGATAGGGGAGGTCTTCCTCTCCTTCCTTCTATTCTTAGTCAATCAGATCACATCAGGAATGGCTGCATTGTCCTCTACTGTGGCCTGGTAAGGCTGCTCCCCCCTCAGGGGGAGGTGATCAAAGAACAGGCCAATCAGATTATGTCAGAGGCAGTCCCTCTTCCCATTACTAGGTAACCCACTTGGACACTGAACTGCCAGGGGCTACATCTGTGCAGGGGTTCTAGGTTATTTCCATGAATAGTCCTCGGTTGGAGTATGAGTCTCTGGGAAGTTCCCTGTGTTCAAATTTTCTTGTTCTGTTGCTCTCCTTGTGGAGACCCTGTCCTCTCCAGCTCTTACTATTTCCCACTTCTTTTTTTAAATTTTTTTATTAATTACACTTAATTCATTTTGTATCCCCCCATAAGCCCCTCCCTCCTCCCCTCCCAATCCCACCCTCCCTCCCCTTTCTGCATGCATGCCACTCCCCAAGTCCACTGATAGGGGAGGTTCTCCTCTTCTTTCTGATCTTAGTCTATCAGTTCTCATCAAAATTGGCTGCATTGTCCTCTTCTGTGGCCTGGTAAGGCTGCTCCCCTCTCAGGGGGAGGTGATCAAAGAGCAGGCCAATCAGATTATGTCAGAGGCAGTCCCTCTTCCCATTACTATGTAACCCACTTGGACACTGAACTGCCATGGGCTACATCTGTGCAGTAGTTCTAGTTTATCTCCACAAATAGTCCTTGGTTGGAGTATGAGTCTCTGGGAAGTTCCCTGTGTTCAAATTATCTTGTTCTGTTGCTCTGCTTGTGGAGTTCCCGTCCCCTCCAGCTTTTACTATTTCCCACTTCTTACATAAAATTCCGTTCACTCTGCCCATCAGTTGGCCATCAGGCTCAGCATCTGCTTTGACAGTCTATACTGCAGAAGCTTTCAGAGGCCCTCTGTGTCAGGTTTCAAGGTTGTTTCCTGTTTTCTTCTGGCTTTCAGAGGCCCTCTGTAGCAGGTTCCAAGGTTGTTTCCTATTTTCTTTTTCTTCTGATGTCCATCCTCTTTGCCTTTCAGGATGGGGATTGAACATTTTAGTTAGGGTCCTCTCTTTTGCTTAGTTTGTTTAGATGTACAGATTTTAGTGGGTTTATTCTATGTTGTATGTTTATATGAGTGAGTATATACCATGCGTGTCTTTTTGCTTCTGGGACAACTCACTCAGGATGATCCTTTCCAGGTCCCACCATTTACCTGCAAATTTCATGATTTCCTTATTTTTCATTGCTGAGTAATACTCCATTGTATAGATGTACCACAGTTTCTGCATCCATTCTTCAGTTGAGGGGCATCAGTGCTGTTTCCAGCTTCTGGCTATTACAAATAAAGCTGCTACAAACATGGTTGAGCAAATGTCCTTTTTGTGTACTTGAGCCTCTTTTGGATATATAGCTAGGAGTGGTATGGCTGGATCTTGAGGATCCTAGTTGTCTGAGAAAGTGCCAGATTGATTTCCAGAATGGTTGTACAAGTTTACATTCCCACCAGCAGTGGAGGAAAGTTCCCCTTTCTCCACAACCTCTCCAGCATGTGTTGTCACTTGAGTTTTTCATCTTGGCCATTCTGATGGGGTAAGGTGAAATCTCAGGGTTGTTTTGATTTGCATTTCCCTAATGGCTAATGAGGTTGAGCATTTCTTTAAGTGCTTCTCTGCCATTCGATATTCCTCTACAGAGAATTCTCTCTTTAGCTCTGTTCCCCATTTTTTAAGTGGGTTACTTGGTTTGCTGCTTTTCAGCCTGTTTAGTTCTTTATAAATACTGGATATGAGTCCTCTGTCAGATAAAGGGTTGGTGATGATTCTTTCCCAATATGTAGGCAGTCGCTTTGTTTTGATGACAATATCCTTTGCTTTACAGAAGCTTTTCAGTTTCATGAGGTCCCATTTATTGATTGTTGCTCTTAGAGCCTGTGCTGTTGGTGTTCTGTTCAGGAAGTTCTCTCCTGTACCAATGTGTTCTAGGGTATTCCCCACTTTTTTTTCTAGCCGATTTAATGTGTCTGGTTTTATGTTGAGGTCTTTGATCCACTTGGACTTCCGTTTTGTGCAGGGTGATAAGTATGGATCTATTTGCATTTTTCTACATGTAGACATCCAGTTGGACCAGCACCATTTGTTGAAGATGGTTTCTTTTTTCCATTGTATGGTTTTGGCATCTTTGTCAAAACTCAGGTGTCCATAAGTATGTGGGTTTATTTCTGGGTCTTCTCTTCAGTTCCATTGATCCACCATTCTGTTTCTATGCCAGTACCATGCAGTTTTTATATCTGTTGCTCTATAGTACAGCTTGAGATCAGGGATGGAGATACCTCCAGAAGATCTATCATTGTAGAGGATTGTTTTAGCAATTCTGGGTTTCTTGTTATTCCATATGAAGTTGAGAATTTTTCTTTCCAGGTCTGTAAAGAATTGTGTTGGCAATTTGATGGGAATTGCATTAAATCTGTAGATTGCTTTGGTAAGATGGCCATTTTTACTATGTTAATCCTGCCAAGCCATGAGCATGGGAGATCTTTCCATCTTCTCATATCTTCTTCTAATTCTTTCTTCAGAGACTTGAAATTTTTTTTCATACAAGTCTTTGACTTGCTTGGTTAGGGTTACACCAAGGTACTTTATGTCATTTGTGGCTATTGTGAAGGGTGTTGTTTCTCTAATTTCTTTCTCAGCCCTTTTGTCTTTTGTATATAGGAGTGCTACTGATTTTTTTGAATTAATTTTGATTCCGGCCACTTTGCTGAAGGTGTTTATCAGCTACAGGAGTTCCCTGGTAGAGTTTTTGGGGTCACTCATGTATACTATCATATCATCTGCAAATAGTGATAATTTGACTTCTTCCTTTCCCATCTGTATCCTTTTGATCTCCTTCAACTGTCTTATTGCTCTAGCAAGGACTTCCAGCACTATGTTGAAGAGATATGGAGAGAGTGGGAAGCCTTGTCTTGTCCCTGATTTCAGTGGGATTGCTTTAAGTTTCTCTCCGTTCAGTTTGATGTTCAGCTTGCTGTATATCGCCTTTACTATGTTTAGATATGTGCCTTGTATCCCTGATCTCTCCAGTACTTTAAACATGAATGGATGTTGGATTTTGTCAAATGCTTTTTCAGCATCTAGGGAGATTATCATGTGGTTTTTTTCTTTCAGTTTGTTAATATGGTGGATCACATTGATGGATTTCCGTATATTGAACCACCCCTGCATACCTGGGATGAAGCCTACTTGGTCATAGTGGATAATATCTTTGATGTGTTCTTGGATTCGGTTTGCAAGTATTTTGTTAAGTATTTTTGCATCAATGCTCATAAGGGAGATTGGCCTGAAATTCTCTTTCTTTGTTGAGTCTTTGTGATGTTTAGGTACCAAGGTGACTGTGGCTTCATAGAATGAGGTTGGTAATATTCCTTCTGTTTATATTTTGTGGAATAGCTTGAAGAGAATTGGAGTTAGCTCTTCTTTGAAGGTCTGTTAGAATTCTGCACTGAAGCCATCTGGTCCTGGGCTTTTTTTGGATGGGAGACTTTTGATGACTGCTTCTATTTCTTTGGGGGATATAGGACCATTTAATTGTTTTACCTGGTCCTGATTCAGGTTTGGTAAGTCAAATCGATCAAGAAAATTTTCTATTTCATTTAGATTTTCAAATTTTGTGGCATATAGACTTTTGAAGTAAGTCCTAATGATTGTTTGGATTTCCTCAGTGTCTGTAGTTATGTCCCCCTTTTCATTTCTGATTTTGTTGATTTGGGTGGTGTCTCTCTGCCTTTTAGTTAGCTTGGCTAAGGGTTTGTCTATCTTGTTGATTTTCTCAAAGAACCAGCTCTTGGTTTCATTGATTCTTTGAATTGTTTTATTTGTTTCTAATTGATTGATTTCAGCCCTGAGTTTGATTATTTCCAGCCTTCTACTCCTTGTTGTTTCTGCTTCTTCTTTTTCTAGGGTTTTTAAATGAGCCATTAAGTTGCTTGAATGAGCTGTCTCGAATTTCTTCTTGAAGGCACTTATTGCTATGAACTTTCCTCTTAGCACTGCCTTCATTGTGTCCCACAAGTTTGGGTATGTTGTGTCTTCATTTTCATTGATTTCTAGAAAGACTTTCATTTCTTTCTTTATTTCTTCCCTGACCCAGCTGTCATTTAGTAACAAGTTGTTCAGTTTCCATGTGTGTGTAGGCTTTTTGCTATTTCTGTTGTTGTTGAAGTCCAGCTTTATTCCATGGTGATCAGACAAGATACAAGGGATTATTTCAGTCTTCTTGTATCTGTTGAGGCTTGCTTTGTGACCAACTATATGGTCTATTTTGGAGAAGGTTCCATGAGGTGCTGAGAAGAAGGTAAATTCTTTTGTGTTTGGGTGTAAAGTTCTGTAAATGTCTGTTAGGTCCATTTGATTCATGACCTCTGCACTATTAATGTGTGGGGATCTATATGTAGTTTAAATTTTATCAATGTTTCTTTAACAAATATGGGTGCTCTTGTATTTGGGGAATAGATGTTCAGGATTGTGATGTCTTCCTGGTGGAATTTTCCTTTGATGTGTATGAAGTGTCCTTCCCCATCTCTTTTTATTAATTTTGATTGAAAGTCTATTTTATCAGATATTAGAATGGCTACTTCTGCTTGCTTCTTGGGTCCGTTTGCTTGGAAAGTCGTCTTCCAACCCTTTATCCTCAGGTAATGTCTATCTTTGTGTCTTAGGTGTGTTTCTTGTATGCAACAGATTGCTGGGTTTTGTTTACGTATCCATTCTGTTAATCTGTGTCTTTTTATTGGAGAATTGAGTCCATTGATGTTGAGAGAGATCAATGACCAGTGGCTGTTAGATCCCTTGATTTTGATGTTGGCTGTGGTCATCAGTTTGTGTTCTTGGTTGCTTTTTGTTTTACTGTAGTAAGGTTAATTATTTCCTGTATTTTCTTGAAAGAAGCTAATTTTTGGTGTTGTATTTCCCCTTCCAGTGTCTTCTGTAATGCTGGATTTGTTTGTAGGTATTGTTGAAATTTGTTTTTGTCATTGAATATGTTGTTTTCTCCGTCTATGAGGACTGAGAGTTTTGCAGGGTATAGTAGCCTGGGCTGACATCTGTGTTCTCTTAGGGTCTGCATGATATCCACTCAGGCCTTTCTGGCTTTCATAGTCTCTGTTGAAAAGTCAGGTGTGATTCTAATGGGTTTGCCATTATATGTTACTTGGCCTTTTTCCCTTACAGCTTTTAGTATTTTTTCTTTGTTCTGTATACTTACTGTTTTGATTATTATGTGGCGGAAGGATTTTATTTTCTGGTCAAATTTGTTGGGTGTTCTGTAGGCCTCATGTATTCTTATTGGCCTCTCCTTTGACTTGGGGAAATTTTCTTCAATGATTTTGTTGAAAATATTTTCTGGGCCTTGGAGCAGGGAATCTCTTTTTCCTCTATTCCTATTATTCTTAGGTTTTGTCTTTTCATATTGTCTTGGATTTCTTGGACGGTCTGTGTCAGGAATTTTTTGGATTTAACATTTTCTTTGACAGATACATCGATTTCTTCCATTGTATCTTCTACACCTGAGATTCTTTCTTCCATCTCTTGTAGTCTGTTGGTTATGCTTACCTCTGTAGTTCCTGTTTTCTTCCCTAGATTCTTAATCTCCATTATTTCCTCCATTTGTGTTTTCTTTAATTTTTTCAATTCTATCTTCAGGTCTTGAGTTGTTCTGTTTACTTCCTTCACCTGTCTGATTGTACTTTCCTGTTTTTCTTTTAGTTCCTTCAACTCTGTTTCTTTTATTTCATTCAGTGCTTTAAGCATTTCCTTTCTAAAGGCCATAAACTGTTTGGCTGTAGCTTCCTCTATTTCTTTATGGATGGCAATATTCTGTTAGAGTATCTTCCTCTATGTCTTTACGTATCTTATTTGTTTCCTCTGTTATCATCTTCATGAGCATAATTGTTAGGTTATCTTCTTGGATTTCAGTTATGCTGGGGTGTCCAGGGCTACTTGCCCCTGGGTAACTGGGTTCTGGAGATGCCATATTGCTCTGCCTTTTGTTGCTTGAGCTTTTACGCTGGCTTCTACCCATTGTTCTATCTTAGGTGTTTGGGGTTATTTTCTGGTGGTTCCTAGGGATCTTGTGGTGGAGAGAATCCCCTTTGCAGAAAGCTGCTTTTTCATGAAGGATGTCTTCTCAGCTTTTTGGGTATAGTCCCTGGATTGCTGGCGTTTTTTTCAGGAGTTGCTGCTGCTCACCTCAGGGATAGAGACCTGAGTGGTAACTGTGGTCTTTGTTAGTCAAGAGGGTTTTTCTCTCACCCAGGGAAGTGCTGAGGACAGCTGCCCTGTTTCTGGGTTTCTTGCTGTGAATTTAATGATCAGCTGCTTTGAACCAGTTGGACATCTGGCTCGCAGCCACTGTTTGTGCCTGTGTCTGGAGCACAGCTGAGTGATGGTGGCTAGGCCCCACCAGTCTGCTAGCTTTTTCCAGGGAAGGATTGGGTGATTTAAGTCAGTACAGTTTCCTTCCTTCCCTGTGGATTCTCTGGAGACAGGGACTCTCAGTCTCTTTTTTTGCCCTGGTGCACACTGCTCAGTCTCCGCCAGTTGGCTGGCCACAGAAACTGCCTGTGTCTGGAGCACAGCTGAGTGATGGCGGCTCATTCTCCACCAGCTGTCTGGCAAGCAGAAACTGCCTGTGTCTGCCTTTCCAGCCTTTGGGAGCCTGGGTGTCTGCCTAAACTGGGTAATTTTCCCGCGACCTTTTTGGGGTGGGGATGTCGGCTGAGTGCTCTGAGATCAGACCAGCCGTTTCCCTCCCTGTGTGTTTGCACCGGACAGTGAAACTCATTCCCTGGTGCCCTGGTACCCACAGTTCTATCTCAGGCGGCGAATCAGGTGCGCAGGTAGGCAGGGCTCTGTGCTGGAGCCTGGGTCCCCGGCTCTGGCTCCGGGCTGGCTCCTGGGGCGCCCGTGGAACCCGAGTCCTTTCCAGGGGATGTCTGGGTGACCTAAGGTCGGTCCCAATCGTTTCCTGTACCGTGGGGTTATCTCTCGACTGAAAATTCCAGTCTCTGATAGTGTGGTGCGCACGGTTCAGTCTGGGACCGTGACCAGAGACACTGGCTTGTGGCTCTGGGCTGGGGCTGGGGCTGGCGGCTGGCAGCCAAGCGTCTGGCAGAACCAGGATCTCTTCCGTGGTTTAGCCGGGTGAGTTAAAAGCTGATTGAATCCCCCACCGTGGGGTATCCTCTCACCTGGGAAACACAATGACTGTGTTTTATGGCCGCGAGTTCTGATTGCTGGTCACTGTGCTGATCCTGCTGCTGCTGCTCAGAATGAGAGTCCTCCCGGCTCAGCCATCTTGCCTTAAAGCTGATTTTTAAGATGAATACCTAATGTTGATTTTTGTTTCAAGTCTCCACTCAGCACCTGTGGTTTTATAATTCAGGTCAGTCTTTAGGACATTAGCTTGAATCTCCTTATTTTATTTCTTCATAGTTCAACAGTGTACAACAAATCAGTTTCACATGATTTTTCCAGATCCAGGTAGATCAAGTAATTTCAATGATTTTTTATTTTAATTTGTGGCTTCTTTTTACCTTTTATAATATGACATTATCTCCACCTTTGAGTGTCATTAATTCATTTCTTGTAGAAAGTTTTCATGCTTAGTCAATTTTGTACTACATTTTGAAATAATTTCTCCTAAACCAAGATAATATCTATTATAAATTTTGTAAATAAAATCAACATCATAATCTACAATGAAGATGTAACTCATTTGTTAAATTAGTAACTAATTTTAATTATTAGTTAATAATAATTATTTACTATCATAACAAAAATAATTATTAGTTAAATTAGTAACTATTAATTACTAATACTGATCACTAATTACTAATTACTACTAATTACTAATAGTAATTACTCATATATTTTTGGGTTTATTGAATATCATGACTTGATTATCTAACCTCTTTCAGTTTTAATTACACATTTGGTTGTATATGCAAGTTATACAATTTATATCCCATTAATTAAGATTGATTAACTATAACTACAGAGTTTCATTTGACCTGTTCAAATTCTGAATGTGATGAAATGCTTTTCCTTCTAATTTTATAAGAGATTATGTCTTCTTACATTAATCACTTATAGTGTCCTTTATATTTAATATATTTTGGTCATTCTTAAAGAACATCTAAATCTTAAAGAATATAACATGCTATTTCTCTGAGAATTTTTCTTAATTTTCAAGTTTTTTTAATATCACTTCCATTACTTCAATTTAAAGTCATTTTTAGTCTTATATGATACACTGTGTACATTTCCACCAAAATCTAATTATGTAAAAAAATATTGTCATATGTTTTGAAGTCATTATAAACTTCTATATCTGAGCATAAAATATCCTACTAACTGAATAACTCATTATTTTCCCACATGTAATTGAATCATGATTTTATTAAAGAAAACATTTTGTGCATTTGGTGAGAAGGTGAACTATTAATGTAGTTACGAGTCTCGGCCACATAAACAGTAAGTGAACAGCAGCAAAGGTCATTTACTACAGTACAGTCCTCTGTGTCACTGTTCATGACTACTGGGGTCTGTGCACCCACGGGAAACTCCTGTCTGAATGAGAAGTCATGACATTTATGGTGACAGTAAAAAGTCTCCTTAGTTAAGTATGTGTTATGATCCCCTACTTCAGCGGTTCTGCCATTCCTAGGCTCCTTCCCCTTCAGAGCTGTGTTTGATAGGACATCCACGACATCCACAAGCTTTCTTGATATTTTTTTTTGAATTTTATTTTTTTCTTATCAGTTACATTTTATTAACTCTGTATCCCAACCATGTCCCAATCCTTCATTCCTTCCCAGTCCCTCCCTCCCTCCCTCATCTCCACCGTGCCCCTTGCCAAGTCCACTGATAGGGGGGACCTCCTCCCCATTCATCTGATCCTGTTTTATCAGGTATCTTCAGTCCTCCTCTGTGGCCTAACAGGACTGCTCCTCCCTTGGGGGGTGGGGAGGTCAAAGAGCCAGTCATTGAGTTCCTGTTAGAAACAGTCCTTGTTCCCCTCACTGTGGGAAACCAATTGGTTACTGAGCTACCACAGGCTACATCTGAGCAGAGGTTCTAGGTTATATTCATACATGGTCCTTGGTTGCATGTCAGTCTCAGAAAAGACCCTGTGCCCAGATATATTTGGTCCTTGTGGAGCTCCTATCCTTGATATTTGTATGTTATCAACTTTGCTTTGGAGAAGTGTGGGAAAGAGGTAATTAAAGACATTTTCTTGGTGTTTCAGACATTTTAAGGAATGGAAGCTGATGGTCAGAGTGCAGGGCTCAGCTCTCAGTGAACCAGAATGCGTCCTTTAATAAGCTACCTGTATGATATGGAGGCCTCTTTAAAATTTAGGACCCTGGGGGTTCAAGAGGTTTCTCACTAGAAAAATTCTTGGCCTCTAAGCACACAGACCTGAACCTGATCCCCAAAACCTATGGGAAGAAGTGCCAGGTGCTGTGGTGCCTGCCTGTAATCCGAGTGTGGGAGAGTTGGCGTTAGGTATGTCCCAGGGTGTCCCCGGCCACTCATTTTATCCTAAGCAGTGAGCTCAAGACTGTAAACTCTGACTGAAAACCTAGGAGGATGACTCCTGAGATCTGATGCCAGAGGCTGTCCTCCGGCCTCCACATGAGCGCACATAATGTGCATGAACCTCCCTCTCCACACCCACACCCACCCACCAACATCTGCTTCCACCCACCAACACCTGCTTACATCTCAGGGAGCAAGGAGGGAAGGATTAACTTATTACTTCTAATAAAGAACAAATAAACTCATCATTCCATTTAGCTATTCTGCTTCTTCTGTAGTTTAATATTAACTCCATCGCAGGAACATTCTCATACTTACCAAGAGTTTATTTCACAAAGACACAATTAAGACTATAATTCAAGAAATGTGAAATTTAATCAGAATTTAGTCACCAAACTTGATTTTCCTTCTCATTTCAAAGATAAACTCTTGCAAATATTTTCTGAAAGATATGTATATGTCATTAAACTTTTATTGTGCTCAATTTCAGTGAATAAATGTTCAATTTTAATTAAAAACTTAGTCAAAGTATCATAATATTCCAAGATATGCTTGCTCTTTTATCAGCAATGAATGTTCAAGGGCAAATGAACTTTTAGTTGAATGATAATAAAAAGTACCTTGCAAAATGAAAATATTTGGATACCCTCATCCACACTCATTGGCTGAAGAAGATGGGACTAGAGACATAGGTGTGCTGGAATATGAGTTCCAAAATGTAAAGAGTACTTTTTCAAAGCAGTTATCAAGTTGTGAGATGGTCATTACGTATCTTTGATAAAGAAATGGGGGAAATGCAGGTGAATGATAGTAATAAAGACAGTAAAAAGATCAAGGGTCAGGTAAACCCTGTGGGAAGGGGGGCTGGTGTCAAGAATGATTTCTGTAGGTTATTACAATTGGAGTAAAGTGTTTTAAAGGATGAGACCAACCCCCTTCACCGAAACAAAGCACAAAGCTGACTTACTGTTTCAGTGATGGCTATGAGAGCCCAGCACAGAGCACCAATCAGTGGAAGTCAGTCTTTCACAGGATTCCAGGTGAAGCAAGGTGTTTGAGGAACTGCAAAGCAGAGCAGGTTGAGAGAGCTAAACAGGTGGTTGCAGATTCTGGTTTGTTACAGCGTGTCCTTTGCTGACTGAGTGAGTGCATCTAAGGTTTAAAAAACTACTCTTTACAGTTTCTTCAACGAGGGTTAAGTACAGTAGGGCTGACATGGAGTGAGTACTCCACGGAAAGAAAGGAGACTCAGATCCTTACTGATATTTCTTTTAACTGCAAAGTCATTTTAATCCTGAAGAACATGTTCTCTGATAATTTTTTTCTTTATATATTTATTGAAAGTATTTTTCTCATACAATGTTTTCTAACCACAGTCCTCTCCTCTCTCATTTCTTCCCAGGTCCTGCCTACCTCTCCACCCATCCAACTCCACACCTTTGTTCACTTTCTTTTTAGAAAACAAATGGGCAAATGAAAGTAAACCAGATGAAAAAAAAATGAAAAAAACTAAAAAACTGAAAAAAAGCACACAAACTCTCTCTCTCCATAAAAACCACAAGATTGGAAACCATAATGTATAAGTAATAGAACAATAAGGAAAAAGAAAAATGCCTAAACAAAGCAACATGATAAAAAAAAACAAACAAACAAAAAAACAAAAACAACAAAAAAAAAACTCTCCCAAACTCCAAAAGTTCCTTTTGTGTTGGTCATGGACTGCTGGGCATGATGCCTTCCCTGAAGTGTGGTTCCATTGGAGAAATTAATTTTTCCCTTGTGAGTGGTTGTCTATTGGAGATAGCTTCTTCATGCCTGCTTCCCTTCACAGTGCTGAGACGCCATCTGGCTTGGACCTGTTGGTTTCTGTTTTGGAACTACAAACCAATCTTTCTAAGAATTTTAAGCAAGTAAGGTGAGGCTACTAATAATGGTCAGTGTCTTAGAGCAATGGCCTCTGTGGTTCCTACAACAGTTTATAGGTCTTTAAAGAAATCTGATGAAGCTGTTTTGAATTTAATTCTCACACAGATCCAGTATGTGACTATAATTTATGTATAGAAAAGAAATGATCTTTATAATTTTCTTAGTGTGTCCTCTCTTTTTACAAAGGTGTGTGTGTTTGTGTGTGTACGTGTGTGTGTGTGTGTGTGTGTGTGTGTGTGTGTGTGTGTGCATGCCATATGTGTCCAGGGCTAGAAGACTTCACAATAAGGGAGGTTTTTAAAAGTCTTCTACTAGCTGGCTGTGTGACATCAATTAATGTGGGTTATTATAAATCCTTTCTGAAACAAACTCATTTTAAAAGAGAAGCAGCATGCTATTATCAGACTTATGAGTTATGGGTTTAAGGAATACATACCTGTAAATGATCTTTATGTATGTCTAATAACAATAATCATAGAACCTCATGTTTCTTTCCAACGAAGTGGACATTGGCGTCAGTCAGAGTGGGTGCATTTCCTAATGCCGTAGACCTTTCTCCAGTGCTGACTGGAGAATAAATACAAATAAAGATTCCCTGTATTCTTTCTGCCCAAAGTTTGGCCATAAGTCTCAATATCTGCTTTGATAGTCTTGGCTAGGTTAGGAGCATGTGGGCTAGGCAAAATCTGGCTGCAAGTCCTTTCCCTCTATTTCTATAATGTGAAAATGAAGTATCTTTTATTTTTGCATATTCTGTATTTCCTTTTATTGCAGAACCTTTGTAAGTTTAAAACAGGCAATCTCAGATCCTATGTCTTCTTACAAAGGGTGGGGCATTAAACTTTACATTAGCTACTACTCAAAATTATTCAACATAAATGTTAAGAAAACCAAACTTCCCATGAAAAAGAATTTGAAGAAGTGTTAGTGAAAATATGATTTAGTAGAGTTGATACATGTTAATACCATCACATTGTCTTTTTCTGAATAAACAAGCAACAGAAAAGTACGGGGAAAATAGAATAGTCAGCCGGCCTTTTCTTCTAAGGATAAGCAAAGAGAATCCCACCTTTCCATGAAAGGAAAAGGCTTGCAAACCTTATCAACGCTGCTCACCTTACCTGTGCACGTTTCCTGTGATACTCATAGACTGACCTGCTGAAAAAAAATAGCTACTTTCTCCTTTGAATTTCAGAAGGATGGAAGCTTAGAATGAAGGTGTCAGTGGGGTTGGCTTGTCTGACTGCCTTGAGAAGAAGAGATTTCACCCACCGCTCTCTCCTAGCCTTGGGTGGCTTCAGACAATCTTCGTTTACAATGATTTAATTTTAATTTCTGGCTTATATGTGATTTTTGTGTTTACCTCTATATTTATCTGGAGTTCTCTCTTTCTGTGTCTCCACATGTAAATGTCCCCTTTCTTTAATAAAAAAGGATTCTCTATGAGCTTAGGGTTCATCTTAAAAGAAGTGTCACACCATCTTAGCTTGAATACATCTATATGACCCTATTTCTAAGTAAGGCCACATTTACATGTTCTACATGGAGATACATTTTTGGGGAGAAATTATTCAACGCAGTAAATCTCTGGCTTAGGCTGGTTCAGCAAAGTGTTATAATCTGGGTAGCTCACAACGAAATTCATTTCTCCTTCTTCTTCTCTTCTTTGAAATTCATTTCTTTTTGTTGTTGATGCTGGAAAATCTAACATGAAGGTACTGAAATTTTCCATCCAGTTATTCACCCCTTTCTTGCTCACAGATGGTACATCTCATTGTGTTCTTATGGGATGGAAAAGACAGCGCACTTGCTTTGGGTTGTTTTATGAGTTCTGTAATATCAGTCATAAAGTTTCACTCTTACAATGTATTCACTTTCCAAGAGGCCCTGTGTCTTAATGTGATAATCTCTTTGTTCAACATATAAATTTTGGGGTAACACAAACATTCAAACCATGGAAACTGTTAGGTCAGAAGGCCAGCCACCAAATGGCAGTGCTGATGACAATATTTTAGGGTAACAGTTTGATCTCCACCTTAGTTTGTTTTTTCTAGGAAATAGAAACTTAAAACATTTTTCAAAAGCCCTTAGGGCTGTCTGAATGCTGCTAAAAACGGCTGTCAGCACCTTACCTGTCTGAAGAGGTCCCCTAACAACCTTTCTGTCCCAGCATTCCAGTAGCCTCCCCCTGAATAGACCCATATAAAACCTCACAAGCTTTGCAGCTGTCACTGTCCTTCCTGTCCTAAGCAGCTGGACAGGTTTTTCTTTGTCTGTTTGTTTTTAAATTAAATTTTTCTTTTGCAGTGTGACTGTATTTGGGGGTCTCTTAGTGCACCCATTACAGTAACTTCCCTAGATTCTTTGATTTTTAATGATCAGTATAGCATGAATTATCTGTGAATAGCATAATCTTATAGGGAAGCTGTAGTTAAAACAATGTCTTGCCATTGGATAGTTAATGAGAGCTTTTAGGCTGTGCTTTCGTCTGCATTTTCCTCACTATCTGTTTATACCATAATAGCAAGTCATTTCCCATTCATTGTTTCAGTAAATAGTGGAAGAAGTTGAAATAAATAGAAAACACGTTGTTTTCACATGTTCACTGCATTGACAGAGCACAACTCTGATTCCAGATACAAGCTCCTCCATTTTGAAAGGACGTATTTCAATCTACATAACTGCTTTCAACCTCACTGGACAGCTTTGACAGCGGCAAGTTTATAAATTACAGGCTCTAAAGTTGCTGGAGTTGTCATGTGGAAACTCTGCATGTGGCACTTTACTAAATCACTTTTACTGTATCTGCTTCAAGATACAATGTAACTCTTGTTTGAATACACTTGTTGGCTACACATAATCCATTGATTATTTTCACCTGATAAAAAAGAAAAATGTTCTGCTGTGGGGATAATTTGTACTTTTGAGAATATTCAAAGATAACATTCTTCCATGGAAGTACCTTTTTTGTGTATTGATTTTAGGGGAAAACTCGATGTGGAGATATTAATTACTAGTGTACGCACCATATAAAAGACCTTTAAAGAATTGTCTCTTTGACTTCCCCATCCCCCAAGAGAGGAGCAGTCCTGCTAGGTCACAGAGGAGGACTTTGCAGCCAGTTCTGAAGATACTTGATAAAACAGGGTCAGATGAAAGGGGAGGAGGTCCTCCCCAATCAGTGGACTTGGAAAGGGGCGGAGAGGGAATGAGGGAGTGGGATACAGCTGGGATACAGAGTTAATAAAATGTAACTAATAATGAAAATAAAATAAAAAATTTAAAAAAGAAATACAAATAGCTAAGGAAAAATAAAAAAAAGAATTGTCATGGGAAGCTGGAGAGGTGGCTCAGCAGTTCAGAACATTTGCTGCTTCTCCATAGGCATTGAGGTCACTTCCCAGTTCTTATGTCTGGTGACTCACAGCTGCTTGTAAAGCAAGCTCCAAGCAATCACACCTTAATCTGCCCAAGCAAAAAAAGCATGCAACCAGATAGATGTATACACATTCATATAAATAAAAATAAACTTGGAAAAACATCCATGAATCATCATGGCCTTACCCAAACTAACTTGGTATAACTATAAAATTCCAGGCCTGTCATAATCTGATAAGAAATATTACTGTTACATAAAATTATTTGCATAAAATTGTTCTGAAAGGGTAAAGCAATTAGAGAAATAGTCTGAAACCAATAACAGAAAAGACCATGAAAAATACCCCAGCATTAAGCACATTCTGCACAAGCTTCTCTGACTTTCATGAACTCGAATTTTAAGGCATTTAGAAAAATTAGTAGCTGACAATGTGTAAGGCAACCGCTATGTCTGTATAGCACCTGTATTTTAGTGGTATGGTTTCTTACTGTACCACATTCTACCTCATATATCCACGAACCACACACTTTCTTCCCTTAAAATGTGTTTAAGCAAAACAGTCTCAAGTCTTTGAGAAAGGCTGGGATCAATTACTTTGAGGATTAACCAGCTAATGTTTTATACCATTTTTATTATGGAAAATTAAATGCTGTTTCTTAGAGAGATGAACCTTAAAACCTGAAAGTGTGTTCACCAGTCAATTGTCATTGATACAGACTTTCACAATGATACTAGCACTCAACCTGGTCAAGAAGCAAAGCTTCAAAGCTAATTGGAATAGATTAAGATTCAAATACAGGTATGTTTAACTAATAATAATAAAATAGATTCTTTCTCATCACTTTAATTTTTTTTTGTCTGAAGCAAATATTTAACATAAGGAAAACATTCAATTAAAATTCCTAGATAAGAGATAAAGTTCTAAAAATGATCAATTCCTCACTAAGAAAAGGCACATAATAGTTAGAAAGCAGTATCAGTACTCCTAACAATTGCATTGCTCATACTCTCTGCACTGCCATTCAGTTTTAACATCCTTTCCAACATTATCATTCAACACTGTTTTAAAAGGTGCTTACTCCAGCCTTGATGAGACCTGATAACCTAGGGTCAGATAGAAGGGGAGGAGGTCCTCCCCTGTTAGGGGACTAGGGAAAGGGCATAGAGGGAGCATGGATGGGACCGGGAGGAGATGAGAGAGGGGGCTGCAGCAGGGACACAAAGTGAAGAAATTGTAATAAATATATAAATTAAATTAAAAAAATAAAAGATGCTGATGTTATGAGGGCATGAACAGATTCTAAATCAACCCCCAGCTAGTCATTCTATCTCAGGACAACAGCTCTCTCCCTCTCTTGAAGTCACCCACCCTGGGAGATAGCCTTGGCAAGTGATCTGAATGTATATTCTAGTTGTGTGAACCCCAGTAGCATCTTTGTCCTTTCTGAGCCTAAATGCCTACAACAGGCCCAGAGCATAAGAAGGCATCTGTGTAGTCTACCTGTTCCCAGCCTGACTCATCCTATTCATGATCCAAAACACTGGCAGTGTATGAAGGAGCCCTAAGTGTGCTGCTGCATGTGTAAGTGCTTGTCTAGGATTAGAGACAGTGTTTCTTCACGTTATACTCAACGTATAACGTAAATTTTGAATATGTGTTGAAAAACTCCTTCCCTTATTAACCAGCAGTTTAACTTCTCAAATCCCTGAATACAAATTATTTCTGAGTCTATGATAAATGTCTGGTCAAACTAACTAGATGCATGTTCTCTTCCAAATTCATTTATGATCTTCCTATTGAGAGTTTATGCTTTGACGTGCCCTGACACTTGAAGATGTGAAAAGCACAGACTTCATTTTAAAGGGAATAAAACATAATTTATTCTGGGGCAAAGCAGGAGTAACCATTAGTTGGGAACACTGTTTTAGGGTATCATAAATTTCATGTGTTTCGTGAAGTTTTTATAGGAACATAATAAAGGAAGTTATACTTCAAGACATTTCAAGTATGTCAGTGGGAAATCAGATATGCAAGTTACAGCAAAATTAGAAAACTATTGGTTTCTCCTCTGTCTGGTGACAATCTTTGCTTTTGAGTTGATGGAAGCTGGGGGGTCTGTCTAAATATTCCAAAAAAGATTGATTTTAATAGTCACAAGGCTGTTGGTGTTCTGTTCAGGAAGTTGTCTCCTATGTCAATGAGTTCCAAACTTTTCCCCACTTTGTCTTCTAATGGATTTATAGTCTCTTGTTTTATGTCAAGTTCTTTTATCCATATAGACTTGAGTTTTGTGCAGGGTGATAAGTGTAGGTCTACTTGCATTTTTCTACATGCAGACATCCAGTTAGACCAGAATTATTTTTTAAAGATGATTTCTTTTTTCCATTTTATGGTTTTGGCTTCTTTGTTGAAAATCAAGTGGCTGTAGGAGTGTGGATTTATTTCTGGGTCTTCAGTTCTGTTCCACTGATTAATCTGTTTCTATGCAAATACCATGAAGTTTTAATTTACTATTGTCTGTAGTATAGCTTGAAATCAGGGATGATTATACCACCAGAATTTCTTTTATTGCACAAAATTGTTTTGGCTATCCTCGGTCTTTTATTTTTCCATATGAAGTTAATGGTTGCTCTTTTTAGGTCCATAAAGAATTGTGTTGGAATCTTGATTTGAATTGCATTGAATCTGTAAATGGCTTTTGGCAGGATGGCCATTTTTGCTATGTTAATCCTACTGATCCATGAACATGGAAGGTCTTCCCATCTTCTAAAATCTTCAATTTCTGTCTTCAAAGACTCTGAGATCAACAATTAATAAATGGGATCTCATGAAACTGAGAAGCTTCTGTAAGTAAAAGGACACTGTCAAAAGAACAAAATGGCAGCCTACAGATTGGGAAAAGATCTTCACCAACCTTATATCAGACAGAGGGCTAATATCCAAATATACAAAGAACTTAAGAAATTAAGAATCAGCAAATCAACTCAGTGGCTAGCTCTTTGAGTGCCTCCCCTGGATGGGGGAGCAGCCTTGCCAGGCCACAGAGGAGGACAATGCAGCCAGTTCAGATGAGACTGGATAAGCTAGGGTCAGATGGAAGGGGAGGAGGACTTCCCCTATCCGTGGACTTGGAGAGGGTCATAAGAGGAGATGAGGGAGGGAGGGTGAGATTGGAAGAGGAGAGAGAGGGCTACAGCTGGGATACAAAGTGAATAATCTGTAATTAATATAAAAAATAAAAATTAAAAAAGAATTAACAAATCAAATAATCCAATTAAAAATGGGGTGCAGAGCTAAATTGAGAATTCACAATGGAGGAATCTTGAATGGCTGAGAAGCACTTAAAGAAATGCTCAATGTCATTAGCCATTAGAGAAATGCAAATCAAAATGATTCCATCTCACACCCATCAGAATGGCTAAGATAAAAAACTCAAGTGGCAACACATGGTGGTGAGGATGTGGAGAAAGGGGAACCCTCCTCCACTGCTGGTGCAAGTACAAACTTGTACAACCTCTCTGGAAAACAACCTGGTGCTTTCTTGGATAATTTGGAATAGTTCTACCTCAAGTCCCAGCTATTCCACTTCTGAGCATATACCCAAAAGATGTTCCACCATTTACTCAGCTATGTTCATAGCAGCTTTATTTGTAATAGCCAGAAACTGGAAACCACTTAGATGTCCCTCAACTGAAGAATGGATACAGAGTTTGTGGTACATTTACACAGTGGAATACTACTGAGCTATTAAAACAAGGAAATCATGAAATTTGCAGGCAAATGGATGGAACTAGACCCATAGTGTAAGATAATAATACTACAATCTACAGACCCAAATAAGCAAAGTAACAAGGAGGGCCCAAGGGAGGGTATTGGAATGTCACTCAGAAGAGGAAATAGAATAGACAGCAGAAGTGGATGAAGACAGGGAACTGGGCAGGAGATGGAATGGGGAGGGAAACAAAGGTGGGATCAGATGTGGGGAGAACAGTGGTGGGAGGTTAGAGGGCTGGAAACAAAAAGGGAAACTGAGAGGGGTCTATCTCTTTGTCAAGCTGCAACAGGGTAGGCTCCTGGAAGGATATGGGTGTGACTCTAGCTGAGACTCCTAACGGGAGCTGAGGGGGGAACATAAAGACTGAAGTGACCACCTCCTAGCCAGGCAGGACTAGTGGAAGAATGGCAACAACAACCCACCGAAAAAATACTTTGATCCAAAAATTACCCTGCCTACAAAAAGTGCAAGGATAAAGAGGAAAAAAGATTGAAGGAATGTCCAACTAATAATGGTCCAACTTGAGACCCACCACATGGTAGAGAGCCAGCCCCTGACACTATTAATAATGCTCTACTATGCTTGTAGACAGGAACCTAACCTGACTGTCGTCTGGGAGGCTCCAGCCAGCAGAGAATTGAGACAGATGCTGGGACTTGCATCCAAGCATGGGGCAGAGCTCAGGGGGTTCTGTGGAAGTGTTGGGGGAAAGATGGAAGGACCTGGATGGGACAGGAACCCTGCAAGAGCAACAGACACAACTAATCATTTATTACTGCTTAATACAGTTTGTTTATAAATAAACATAAGTAAAGGCCACCATTAAATTTTTTGATATTATTATAATTTAATTACTACAGTTCTCCCTTTCCTTTACTCCTTCCAAACCCTCTTCACTCTTCTTTTTTTTTTACACTATTATTGCCTGAATATATACATTTATAGATACATGTATATAAAAGGTTAAATATGTCCATATAATGTTTCTTGCACATATGGTTTCAGGGATAACCATTTGGCACTGGAGTTCACCTTTTTGTTTTGATTTGTTTTGTTTTTTCTGCCTATGTAATCTTGGCTTTTCTGGACCTCCCTGTGCAGAAGAGGTTGGCCTCAAACTCACTGAGATCCGCCTGCCTCTGACTCACGAGTGCCGAAATTAAAGATGTGAACCCCATCACTTCTGGCTGGTGTTTACCTTTGAAACTCAGTCTATAGTCTGATTTTTATAGCCAGTTTGTGTGTGAGTGTTTGTATGTGTGTGTTTTCTTCCTTCATCATAGATCTAACTGGTGTGATGGTAGTGATTCTTTTTATGCTTATAATTTTTATTGATTTTATTGCTTTAACTCAAACAGTTTAAAATTTTTCTTTTGAGAATTTTAGACGTGAGTTTTGCAATCGTCCATTCTTCATCTACCTCCAACTCCTCCCACATCGTCCAGTGTCTTCTCATGCCCACGACTTCTTGTTTCATGATCGTTACCTATATTCATATGCATGTACATGTATCTACACACATAATGCTGATTCCATTTGCTGTTTCTTCTATGTGTTCAGGGCTGACTGCTCGGGCACTCATCTAAGGAGAAGACTGATTCTTCACCCAGAATTTCCTACAGATCTGCTTCCCTGCCTCGTCTGCTACAGAGATATCTAAGTGGGTCTGCAGGACTGCTGAGATTCTGCAGGAGAATCTAGACTGTTTTAGTTTTCTTAGCTTGATAAATAAGTGTTTTGTTTTCTCAGATATTCTGTGCCAGTCACGTGCTGTTTCTTTTGTTCTCTGCTGTGACCTTTGCTGTTCCCTGCTCTCATCAGGTTATGTTTTCTCTAATTGTGGACTCACTGGGCCTTCAGGAGACCGTGACATTGTTCGAGTATTTGATGCAGAAAATCATAGTTTAGTGTAAATGCCAGTGTCTTATCAAGGGATCTAGATATTTGTGCTTCCCTGGTCAGCTCAGCAAAATACTCACTGCACACTTTAGAGTAGAGTCATCTGTATGTTTACTAAGAACGTTCTCTCTCTCCTGCTTTATTTCAATGCCTTGCAGCCCTGGCCTCTGCCTGTGTATTCTGTCTTTGCTTTGGAGTTTGATAAGA
This sequence comes from Psammomys obesus, assembly GCF_907164565.1. Lineage (NCBI taxonomy): Eukaryota > Metazoa > Chordata > Mammalia > Rodentia > Muridae > Psammomys > Psammomys obesus. The sequence goes on from NW_026585689.1 coordinate 18,716,326, forward strand.
CTGTGTTCTACTCCTCAGAGGAAAGAGTTCCTCAGTTCACCTCTGCAGGAAGAGGAAATTTTTTTTGAGTCAATATACAGCTATCATCACTTTTCCTCTATAGGTCTTTAAAATGATTTATTTTTGTCTACAGTAGTGTGTGGTGCTTCTAATCAATCATTTCGTGATCAATGTAATAACAGCTGTAAAACGTACAACAGATGAATCTCAGCATTGAAATTCCAGGCCTGAGTGCTAGGAACAGTGAAATAAAGTTCATGTCAGTGTCTTGTAAATTAAGGTAAACCAGCTGATTTTTCATGAGAACACCTGTTTGTGGATGTTAGCGTGTTGTTAGCTTTTCCTTTCTGTATGTACTGGATACATTCTTCTTACATCCTTCTCTTCCTCCCCTCTTCTTTCCCTCCTTCTGCTTCAGTCTCTGTCTATATTTCTCTAACAGGCATATCCTACATGTTTCCATGAAACATGTCTGACCAATCAAAAATATACAAAGGGAATTCTGGTAACTTTAAACATATATCTGAATATATATGTCCGGATGAGTTCTGTAATGTGTGGAAGATTTGCAACAAGCTCTCTAAGTCTGCACACAATAGCACTGAGTTCTGAGATCCTCAGAGAAGAGGTCTCAGGATCTGTCACTGTGTGCGAGCAGCCTGCACTGATGCGCGGTGAGCGAAAGCTGTCCTTGCAGACACACCGACTGTGAGCCTACTGCCTCCTATGCTCCTTGTGGCAGATTTTCTGCCCATAATATTTACAAGGAAGCATGAACAAATTTTGAGTCCAGGAAGCCTGTGCTTCTGCTGTCATATCTAGAACATATAGGCTACAGAAATTTTGGGCAATAACACAGACTAATCTTTTCAATATACAGAACTGGTTATATCTTAACAAAATATCTTATATCTTATATGCTTATATATTTTATATATATCTATCTTATATATATATCTTATGTACTTATATTTTGTTAAGATACTGATCACCTCATTTTAAAAAATAAATATCCACCACACTGAAATTCAGCCTACTATTCATCTACAACCAAATTTTTAAACTTATCTCCTTTTTGCAAACTGCTGGAACCAGCAAGTATTCTCTACCTTATATTTTCTACATTGGTTTATGATAACAAATTTTACTCTAAGAAATCCTCTTCTGGAGTTCTGTGGATTTATATTCTACTCAGAGTTTGCTGCAGCCGCAACTTTGTCTTTTGCCCAAACCTCACTTTAATCTTTATCTAGAAATATTGTACCTGCATTGGGAAGGTACAAAGCTGTATTTAGATACTGTTTCTATTTAATTAACTAATTAATTGCTATGTGAATGTGTGTGTGTAGGTGCATGCATATAAAAATGTGAGGTCAGAACTCACATGCTGTCTTTGTTCTTCAGAAGATGCCCTTCTTGGCTTTCAGACATGATCTTACAGTAGCCTGGGCAGACTCCCTGACTCAGCTAGACTGGCTGGCCAGTGAGCTGAAACGATCCAGCTGTCTCCAACTCCCATAATGGGAGTGCTTCCCATTATGGGTAGCTTTTTGTAAGTACTTTGTGTGTGTATTTCTGGTGGTTGCACTGAGGTCCTTATGCCTACATTTGCAAATAGCTTAGTGACTGTGGTATCTCTTCTGCCATTGTAGTTGTTTTTTTTTTTTTGAAAATCATTTATTATATTACAAATATTAGTGTAATAATTGTAGCTGCCTAATCAGTGTTTAAGTTTTGAAGGAAAAAAGTCTCACACCCTCATTTAAAATGTTCTGAGGATCTAATAATACCTAACACCTCCAGAACAGTGGTTCTGAAAGTGCAGGCTGTGAACCAATAGTCTCACTGAGTCTTGACTACCTTGAGTACCTCAGAACATTAAGAATCAGAAGATTTGAGCAATGAGGCCCAGCATTCTGTAGCTCAGTAAGCCCTTCAGTTACACTTTTTACAGTAGCTAACAATATTCAGGAAACATTTGTTGAATGAATAAAGACACAATAAAGTGATGACTATATTTGATTTTAAGATAAACATGGAGATATAATTATTTTTGCTATTGACGCAATAGTGATAAGATTTGGGCATTATGAAACACTTGAATCATGATGAGAGCAAATATGATATCCTCCACTTGCAAGCCATGCTTCTAGAATGCTGCTTTTTGGAAACACTTAAAACTGTGAATGCGATGGTCCCCCATCCCAAGGAGTCCTGTGGGGTACCCAAGAATCTCTTGGCTCTGAGGTCTTTCTTTCCTCCTGCTCTCTAGCTGCCTGGCCCACCTGGGTCAGAAACAGTGAGCCCAGTAGAGACAGTGAATACAATGAAGGTGAGCTAGGTGTGCAACCCAAGCCCAATTGTCCCCATGTCTAGGAGACCTGTGGGGCACCTGAGTACACATGGTATGTACTTATTTATAAGTGAATTTTAGCCACATAGTACAAGCATATTATGTGGTACAGACCCAAAGAAGATAGGTAATAAGGAAAACCCAAGGGAGAATGTATAAAGCTAACTCAGAAGGGGAGATAGAACAGACAGAGGTAATGGCTGAAGAGAGGGAACAAGGTAGGAGAGGGGGCACAGAGAGATAAAAGGGTGGAGATCAGACCTGAGGAGAGCAAGGACAGAGGGCCTGTGGAGAGAAGAGAAATGAGAGTGGGGACATCTTTATGACAAGCTGGAGACCTAAGTCCGGGTAGGCTCCTGGGAATATATGAGGGAGGTTCAAGCAGAGACTCCCAGTAGCAGAAACCATAGAGATTGAAGAGGACCTCCTCTAACTAGACTAGTCTTCTGGTAAAGGACAGAGAACACCAACTCATCCACAAAGACTTCAATCCCAAATTTACTCTGCCTACAAGATGTGCAAGGATAAAGATAGAACAGATAGAGCAGAAATTGAAGGAATGCACGACAGATGCCTGGTCCAACCAAAGATCTACCTTATCGGAGAGTGCCGACTCCTGACACTATGAAAGATACTCTGGTAAACTTGCAAATAGAAGCCGGTCAGAGTTGTCCTCTGAGAGGCTCTACCCAGCAGTGCCTAAAAAGAGATACTGAGACTCAGAGCCAAACACTGGGAAAGGTGTAGGGAGATTTAGGGAACAATGGGAGGAAAGAGAAAAGGACCCGGAAGTGACAGAAGCTCCACAAGAAAAACTACAAAGCCAACTAACCAGGGCCCAGGAGGATTTGCTGAGACTGAAGCATCAACCAAGGACCATGCATGAAGTAGACCTAGGCCCCTACAAAGATGCAGCAGATGGGCAGCTTAGGCTTCAAATGGGTCCTCTAGTAAGGGAAGTGGCGACTGCATCGGACAGGGACTCACTTGCTACCATTTAGGTCACTTTCCTTTGGCGTGTCTGCCTTGCCAGGCCACAGGGGAAGAGGACATGTTCAGTCCTGATGCAACTTATTGAGCTGGGGTGGATGGAAAAGGAGAGCAGGGAAGGAAGAGGGAGACAGGGTGGGACTGAAAGGGAAGGAGAGAAGGGGCTGCAGGATGGAAAGCAAACAAAATAAATAAATGAGAAAAAGTGTGAACACTACAATTCTTCATGCATGTTTATAAATAAATCACACAGAGAAGAGAGATTCAGTGTCCATTTGATTTTTTTCCTGTGTAAAACAAATCTGAATTGAACATACATGCAACTCATAAATTCCTTTAAAATATAGAGTTGATTGACATGTCTATGGGGGTGTCTGGATTCAGAGTTTCTGACGAGCTCTTAGTGAATGCCACTGCTGCTATCACTGGGGTTACATTTCTAGGCAAAGGGTTATAGCATAATGTGGGTTTGAAATTAACAGCCCCACTCAAACCACTGTGCAAATGTGGAAGGTACTTGAAGATCTGGGGTTTGATTGTTTTCCCTGTGTGCTTCCAGCTCTTCACCTGGGAAGGATGGATGAGGCGTGGATATCCACACGTGTACCTGAATAGTTGCTTACTAGGTGAATATAAATTAACAGCACAAAGAAAAAGAAGTGCCAGAGCACTGTGCCTTCCTGTTCCAGCTGTCTCTACAGACTGGCATGCCAGTGGTTAATCCTTTTCTCCTGTATTCACTGGAACTGTGAAAGCAATAAAATCGAGTTCTGCTGTCAACAGTTTTACAGCTTCTGTAATTTTAGTGTCTGTCTCTGCCATTGACCTGCGGCAGCTGAAATCACAGGTGCACCTTTTTGAAGCTTGAGCCTGTCTTCTGTGGCGCCACCCTGATTATCAGTTACCCCTGACAGGAAGGAGAAAAGCTGCAACCCATAGGCTGAACACATTTTGTTTTCTATATTGTATAATAAGTGCTGCTTGTCCTACAGAGCCATCTATCTTACTGCATTTGGATCTCAGCCCCAGACATTTAAATAGCTCATCTGATTTTCAGAGATATGTTATGGGCATGATGCAGTAGCTGAAGAGTTTGGTCTGCTTATCACACGATAGTAAGCTGCTATGGAAAACTAATTTTTTAAATTATATAACATACCAAGATAGACCTTCTTTTCAATTCATATACCAGAAGCCATCCAATAAACTATTTTTACTGTTTGCTGAAGGAGAGTTAGCACCCATAAAGATGAATTTCTGAGTGGCTGTCAGATCACATTCTGAGTAGTTCTTTGGGAATTTCTGACATTTCAATATAACAACTAAATATTCAAACTAAAATATCATGATTCCTCTTAAAAAAAAATACATGCTTCAAATCCAAAGAATCACAGAATTATCCCTAGAGAACATTTTGAATGACAACAGTTTAAACATAGAGGAAGATATCTAGATAATATGACATTATATTTCTTTATGAACTTGAGAACGAATAGAAATGCAATTTTCTGGATCTTTGGTGTTGACAGGGTTTGGGAACAGAGAAAATACAAATTATTTTCAAATAATTTTGTGCTTAAGATATGTAATTGACATTCTGATTATTTTTGAATGTGACTGTAATTTGGAATGTTCCATACGTTTTTATTGTAAAAACTTGAATTGTTTTTGTTAAGTATTATTAGAAATTAAGTTGGGAGGTCAGGCTTAATTAGTGTGGGCTCTGATAACCATTTGGTCAACATTGAGTAATGCTCCTATAAGGAGCCAATGTGCAATATTTGTACCAGACACCATGCTCTAGAATGGACATATGAGAATAACCCAATACAAAATTTCCTATGTTTTCAGGAGGGCTGACAGTCATGTGTTATTTTCTCAATAAAATTAGTGCAAGTAAGTAAAGCATAAGGATAGTCATCTTATTTTATTGCTAATATTTTCTTTTCTTTTTTTTATTTCTTATCAGTTACATTTTATTAACTCTGTATCCCAGCCATGTCCCGATCCCTCATTCCCTCCCAGTCCCTCCCTCCCTCCCTCATCTCCACCGTGCCCCTTGCCAAGTCCACTGATGGGGGGGACCTCCTCCCCATTCATCTGATCCTGTTTTATCAGGTATCTTCAGGACTGGCTGCAAAGCCCTCCTCCGTGGCCTAACAGGACTGCTCCTCCCTTGGGGGGTGGGGAGGCCAAAGAGCCAGTCATTGAGTTCCTGTTAGAAATAGTCCTTGTTCCCCTCACTATGGGAAAACAATTGGTTACTGAGCTACCACAGGCTACATCTGAGCAGAGGTTCTAGGTTACATTCATACATGGTCCTTGGTTGCATGTCAGTCTCAGAAAAAACCCTGTGCCCAGATATATTTGGTCCTTGTGGAGCTCCTATCCTTTCCTCATCAGACTAACTCCCCTTCTTTCTTATGATTCCCTGTACTCTGCCAAAGGTTTGGTCATGAGTCTTTGCTTTGAAAACACTGCTAGTTAGGGTCTTTCAAATGCGCTCAGTAGACTCCTGTCATATATTCAATGCGCATCCCATCTGTCTTTCTAAACGAGGATTGATAATCTTACCCCATGTCCGCTCTCTTGATTATCTTTTTTAGGTGTATAGATTTCATTATGTTTATCATATCTTATAGGTCTATATAAGTGAGTATATAGCGTGTTTGTCTTTCTCCTTCTGGGATATTTCACTCAGGATGATCTTTTCTAGATCCCACCATTTGCCTGCAAATTTCATGATTTCCTCCTTTTTGATTGCTGAGTAGTAGTCCATTGTGTAAAAATACCACAATTTCTGTACCCATTCCTCCGTTGATGGACATCTGGGTTGTTTCCAGATTCTGGCTATTACAAATAAAGCTGCTATAAACATGGTTGAACAAATATCCCTTTTGTGTACTTGAGCAAACTTTGGGTATATACCTAGCAGTGGTATAGCTGGGTCTTGAGGAAGCACTATTCCTAATTGTCTTAGAAAGCACCAGACAGATTTTCAGAGTGGTTGTATCAGTTTATATTCCCACCAGCAGTGGAGGAGGGTTCCCCTTTCTCCACAACCTCTCCAGCATGTGTTGTCCCTTGAGTTTTTCATCTTGGCCATTCTGATGGGTGTAAGGTGATATCTCAGGGTCGTTTTGATTTGCATTTCCCTGATGGCTAATGAGGTTGAGCATTTCTTTAAGTGTTTCTCTGCCATTCTATATTCCTCTACAGAGAATTCTCTGTTTAGCTCTGTTCCCCATTTTTTAAGTGGATTACTTGGTTTGCTGCTTTTCAGCTTCTTTAGTTCTTTGTATATACTCGATATTAGACCCCTGTCAGATAAAGGGTTAGTGACGATTCTTTCCCAATCTGTAGGCAGGCATTTTGTTTTGATGACAGTGTCCTTTGCTTTACAGAAGCTTTTCAGTTTCATGAGTTCCCATTTACTGATTGTTGCTCTTAGAGCCTGTGCTGTTGTTGTTCTGTTCAGGAAGTTGTCTCCTGTGCCAATGAGTTCTAGGCTGTTCCCCACTTTTTCTTCTAACAGATTTAGAGTATCTGGTTTTATGTTGAGGTCTTTGATCCACTTGGACTTTAGTTTTGTGCAGGGTGATAAATATAGATCTATTTTCATTTTTCTGCATGTGGACATCCAGTTGGACCAGCACCATTTGTTGAAGATGCTATCTTTTTTCCATTGAATGGTTTTGGCTGCTTTGTCAAAAATTGAGTATTCATAGGTGTGTGGGTTTATTTCTGGGTCTTCTATGCGGTTCCATTGATCCTCCTTTCTGTTTTTATTGCAATACCATGCAGTTTTTATTACTATTGCTCTGTAGTACAACTTGAGATCGGGGATAGAGATACCTCCAGATGATCTGTTGTTGTACAGGATTGTTTTGGAGATTCTGGGTTTTTTGTTTCTCCATATGAAGCTGAGAATCTTTTTTTCAAGGTCTGTAAGAACTGAGTTGGTATTTTGATGGGAATTGCATTGAATCTGTAGATTGCTTTTGGCAGGATGGCCATTTTCACAATGTTAATCCTACCAATCCATGAGCACGGGAGATCTTTCCATCTTCTGAGATCTTCTTCAATTTCTTTCTTCAGAGACCTGAAGTTTTTCTCAAATAGGTCTTTCACTTGGTTAGTGTCACCCCAAGGTACTTTATGTGGTTAGTGGCTATTGTGAAGGGTGTTGTTTCCCTAATTTCTTTCTCGGCCCTTTTGTCTTTGGTATACAGGAGGGCTTCTGATTTTTTTGAGTTGATTTTGTATCTTGCCACTTTGCTGAAGGTGTTTATCAGCTAGAGGAGTTCTCTGGTTGAATTCTTGGGGTCGCTCATATATACTATCATATCATCTGCGAATAGTGACACTTTGACCTCTTCCTTTCTGATTTGTATCCCCTTGATCTCCTTTAGTTGTCTTATTGCTCTGACTAGGACTTCAAGTACTATGTTGAAGAGGTAGGGAGAGAGTGGGCAGCCTTGTCTTGTCCCTGATTTCAGTGGGATTGATTTAAGTTTCTCTTCATTGAGTTTGATGTTGGCTATAGGCTTGCTGTATATTGCCTTTACTATGTTTAGATATGTGCCTTGTATTCCTGATCTCTCCAAGACTTTAAACATGAATGGGTGTTGGACTTTGTCAAATGCTTTTTCAGCATCTAAGGAGATGATCATGTGGTTTTTCTCCTTCAGTTTGTTTATGTGGTGGATTACATTGATGGATTTCCGTATGTTGAACCACCCTTGCATGCCTGGGATGAAGCCTACTTGGTCGTGGTGGATGATATCTTTGATGTGTTCTTGGATTTGGTTTGCAAGTATTTTATTGAGTATTTTTGCGTCAATGTTCATAAGAGAGATAGGTCTGAAGTTCTCTTTTTTTGTTGGGTCTTTGTGTGGTTTAGGTATCAGGGTGACTGTTGCTTCAGAGAATGAGTTTGGTAATGTACCTTCTGTTTCTATTTTGTGGAATAGTTTGAGGAGAATTGGTGTGAGCACTTCTTTGAAGGTCTGGTAGAATTCCGTGCTGAAACCATCTGGCCCAGAGCTTTTTTTGGAGGGGAGACTGTGAATGACTGCTTCAATTTCCTTGGGGGATATAGGGCTGTTCAGTCTTTCTACCTGATCTTGACTTAATGTTGGAAGATGGAATCTATCAAGAAAATTGTCCATTTCGTTTAGATTTTCAAATTTTGTGGCATATAGGCTTTTGTAGTATGACCTAATGATTGTTTTAATTTCCTCTGTGTCTGTAGTTATGTCACCCTTTTCATCTCTGATTTTGTTGATTTGGATAGATTCTCTCTGCTTTTTAGTTAGTTTGGCTAAGGGTTTGTCTATCTTGTTGATTTTCTCAAAGAACCAGCTTTTTGTTTCATTGATTCTTTGAATAGTTTTATTTGTTTCTAATTGATTGATTCCAGCCCTGAGTTTGATTATTTCCAGCCTTCTGCTCCTCTTGGGTATATCTGCTTCTTTTTTTTCTAGGGTTTTCAGTTGGGCCATTAAGTTGTTTGTATGTGATGTTACGAATTTCTTCTTGCAGGCACTTAGTGCTATAAATTTTCCCCTGATCACTGCTTTCAATGTGTCCCATAAATTTGGGTATGTTGTGCCTTCATTTTCATGGAATTCTAGGAAGTCTTTAATTTCTTTCTTTATTTCTTCCTTAACCCAGCTGTCGTTGAGTAACAGGTTGTTCAGTTTCCATGTGCGTGTAGGCTGTTTGTTATTTCTGTTGTTGTTGAGGTCCAGCTTAAGTCTATGGTGTTCAGATAGAATACAAGGGATTATTTCAATCTTTTTGTATCTCTTGAGGCTTTCTTTATGACCAACTATATGGTCTATTTTGGAGAAGGTTCCATGCGGTGCTGAAAAGAAGGTGTACTCTTTTGAGTTTGGGTGAAAAGATCTGTAGACGTCTATTAGGTCCATTTGATTTAGGGTCTCTGTGTTTTTATTTCCCTATTTGTTTTCTGTCTAGTTGATCTGTCCCTTGGTGAGAGTGGAGTGTTGAAGTCTCCCACCATTAGGGTTTTAGGATCAATGTGTGATTGAAGCTTTAATATTGTTTCATTTACGAATGTAGGTGCTCTTGTATTTGGGGCATAGATATTCAAAATTGTGATGTCCTCTTGGTGTATTTTTCCTTTGATGAGAATATAGTGGCCGTCCTTATCTTTTTTGATTAACTTGGGTTGAAAGTCTATTTTATTAGATATTAGGATGGCTACTCCCGCTTGTTTTCTGGAACCATTTGCTTGAAAGACATTTTTCCAGCCCTTTACTCTGATGTAGTGTTTATCTTTGTTGCATAGGTGTGTTTCTTGGATGCAACAGAATGATGGATCGTGTTTCCGCAACCATTCTGTTAGTCTGTGTCTTTTAATTGAGGAGTTGAGTCCGTTGATGTTGATAGAAACTAGTGACCAACAATTGTTACTTACTTTAGATGTGGTGTTGGTGGTGTCACTGAGTTTCATTGCTTTTCTTCTTTTGGTTTTTTTGTTGTGTAGTTATCTATTTCCTCTGTTTCCTTTGATGTAGTTGTTTTCTTTGGTTTGGAATTTCCCTTCTAGTAACTTCTTTAGAGCTGGGTTACTATGTAGATATTGTTTAAATTTGGTTTTGTCTTGGAATATCTTGAATTCTCCGTCTATGTTGATTGAAAGTTTTGCTGGGTATGGTAGTCTGGGTTGGAATCTGTGGTCCCTTAAGGACTGTATGATTTCTGTCCAGGTCCTTCTGGCTTTCATAGTTTCTGTTGAGAAATCTGGTGTGATTCTGATAGGTCTACCTTCATATGTTACTTGGCCTTTTTCCCTTGCTGCTTTTAGAATTTTTTCTTTGTTTTGTAGGTTCAGTGTTTTGACTATGATGTGACATGAAGAATTTCTTTTCTGGTCTAGTCTACTTGGTGATCTGTAGGCCTCTTGTATGTTCATGGCCATCTCCTTCTTTAAGTTGGGAAAGTTTTCTTCTATAATTTTCTTGAAAATATTTTCCGGACCTTTGAGCCTGATGTCTTCTTTTTCTTCTACTCCTATTATTCTTAGGTTTTGTCTTTTCATGGTGTCCTTGATTTCTTGGATGTTTTGTGTTTGGAACTTTTCTGATTTTATTTTTTCTTTGAGAGACGTGTCAATTTCCGCAAGAGTATCTTCGGGTCCTGAGATTCTTTCTTCCATCTCTTGTATTCTGTTGGTGATGCTTACCTTTGTAGTGCCTGATCTTTTCTCTATGTTCTCCAGCTCCTGGTTTTTCTCTATTTGTGTTTTCTTTATCGATTCTAATTCTGTTTTCATGTCTTGCACCATTTCCTTCATCTGTTTGAATGTGGACTCCTGCTTTTCAATGATAGCTTCTATTTTTTTGTCCGTTTCCTCTCTATGTATCACTAATTGTGCCTCTACTTCTTTGGGTATAATTGCCTGTATTTCTATGAGAGCTTTGTTTATTTCTTCTTTATTTGCCTTCATTTGTGTGGACATTTCTTTGAGAGCTTTGTGCATTTCTTCTCTGTTTGCCCAATTTTCGTGGTCATTTCTCTGAGTGCACGATTTGTTTCTTCTTGGTTAGTCTCGATTTCTTTGGTTATTTCTCTGAGGGCTTTGTTCATTTCATCTCTATGGGCCTCTAATAGCTGGAGAAACATAGTTTTGAGGTCGTTTTCTTGTATATCTAGTGAACTGAAGTGTCCATTTTTTTGTGGGGTTGCTGGTGAGATCATTATGTCCTGATTTTTGTTGGGAGTGTTCTTACGTCTGCCTCTAGCCATCTGGTTATTTATAATCCTCACTGGTTGTTCCTCGAGATTGTAGTTTGGGCTATGATCCTCTCTTTCTGTTTTCTGGACTGTTTTTTCAGGAAGATGAGAGAGGTTCACTGCTTTGGGGGTGTGCACTGTGTTTTCAGCTTTGCCTACGTAAAGAATGTGACGCTGGCGCTATTCGCGTGCGCTTTTAGCGGGCGCAGTGTGCATGAGCGGATTGTCTGACTATTGCAGTGGCCTGCAAGCCACTATTACGCAGTTCTGACTGAGATCCAGGGATTGTTTGCCTGGATTACACTGGTGGACCCGCAAGGCAGAGGCTTCAATGTCGCTATCCCAAGAATCCCTCTGATGCCCACACTAGGAGTGTGGGTGGCAGAGATCTCGTCTGGTTGCTTCTGTGGAGAGGCCCTGGGTCTGGGGCAATCTCTCCCTAGAAGGCTCACTCACTCTCTTGCAGGACCAGTTGGAATGCACAGGGGTTCCCCTTGCTCACTACTCTCAGTTTTGGTCCTGCTGCAGAAGTGCACGGGTATGCTAACAGTCAGCTCTGTGACACTGTGGCCGCAGGACTCGGTGTCCACCTTTCCTGTGTGCTGCCTCTTTGTCCTTTCCCTCTGCCAGGAGGGGTTATGTTGACTGGTCCCTGGGTGGCACAGGAAAGAGTTAGGGTGAGTGTACTCAATCCCAGATCCCGGGCCCAGATCTCTCTGCCAGAAGCAGCCTAGCGGTAGAATCTATGTTTGCTGATCCCAAGAGAGTACAGGGTAGGGTTGAGTGTCCTCAGATCCAGAGCTTGGGTTTCTCTGTTAGGGGCCGCTGGGTGAGCTGGAGAGAGGGTGTTGTGTCCTTGGCAGGCTGCCTCTCTGTCCTTTTCCTCTGACCTTCTCCTCTGCTAGGGCAAGCTTGTGGAGGTGCTCTCAGGGGAGTGCCAGCAGGGGTTGGGGCTTCTCAGTCGGATCCTGAGCCCTGAGCCGGCGGCGTTTCTCTGCCGGGGAGGGGGGGGGTGCGCGCCGGTGATAGAACTTGCTGCTAGACCTTATTGCGCTGGACCCAGGAGAATCTCAGGACGTGTAGAATGACAACAGTCCCAGATCCCGAGCTGTAGTTTGTTTGCTAGGAGCGGCCGGCAGCACTGGAGTTCCGGCACTGTGAAGCCGCTGTGCGCCTCTTTATCCTTCTGCTCTGCTGCGGCAGGGTGATGGCGGCGTTTGGGGGAGTGCCCGAAAGGATTGGGTTTTCTCAGCCCCGATCTTGAGTTGGGGTACAGACAATGTGGTCTGTGGCAGATTTTGCTGGACACCTCCTGCCTCCTCCGAAGAGGGAGTAGGGATTTTGAGCTGGGCGCGCAGCTGCTATCTGTGCGCGGCAGGAGCTCAATTGTGATGGGGGCAGGTACCCGTAGTCGGAGAGACCTTCCAGGGAAAGACTGGGTGACCCGTGAGCAGTCTGGCAACTTTCCTTCCCCGTGGGGTTTTTTTGCGACTGGGGCTCCCAGCCTCACGTACCCTTGTTCCCACCAATCAGCCTGGGAAACTGATCGGGACAAGCAGGCTTGCGGCACCAGCCCGGAGACCCAAAGCCCGTGTTAGCCGGTATCTCTTCCGGGTTCTGGCTGGGCAGCCGAGAGTGGACCCGACCGATTCCCACGCCGTGGGAGCCTCCCCTCACCTGGGAAACACGATCAATCGCTGTTGTTTTAGGGCCCAGAGTTCAGTCTCCTGGTCGCTGCACGGAGTGTGTTGTCCCACTTCTCAGACACGGTGTTCTCCCGGTGCCGCCATCTTGGCCTCTCCTCTGGAGTTCCGGGATACAAAATTAACTCAAAAAATCAGTAGCACTCTCGGCAACAATAGAGGCAAGGCAGCCATACACAAAAGTTTTCCAAACATCTCACGGCTTAAAGCAGAAATTTTCTGATGTAGTTGTGGCTCTGGGAAAGTTATTCAGTCTTTCTCTGCCTCCATTTTCTGCTTAAGCGCAACAGACGCCCTGGAAGCAGAGGCTCGCACAGTAGCGACATTTTCTTTTATGAGTGTTTTACTGATACTGTATTCTTAATTATCTTGTTTACTATACTTTGAGTTGTTATCCTGACTTGTACAAACAACATTATTTTAATTTAGTTTCTTTTATTTAATAGATGCTTCCAAATTTTTATTCATTGTACTCCCAAACTGTATTAATACCTTATTCTCCAACTGTTTCCCAATAGCATATTATTAGAATTTTGTTTCCTTATTTGTGGGTATTTCTTTTTTTTGCTTAAATTTAATTAAACTATTTCTATATTTATCATCGGAAAGGCTACTATTCACCTTATGTTTGAATTTACTTTCTACTTATTGTTTTTATTTATTTCTCCTTGAGAGAAGGTCTTAGCTTATAGCCTTTGTTGCTTTCCAACTCTTTCTATAGCCGATTATGACCTTAAACCCTCAACCTTCTCACCTCAGATCATCATACATGACTCTACTCTCTTAACTTGGATACATATGACATAAACATATGCAATGTTGTTGCATGTGTTTAGATTTTCTTTTCTCTTTTTGAAGCATATTGTTGTGCTTATTTTCAGTTTTTATTTTAACGATAAAATTCAAGTATCTGTTTTTTAGGAACATAGAGTATAATAGTAATTAACTAGTTAGTGTGTACATTTTAAGTTATGGCAATGTGTTTGTCTCACTGTAGATCCTTAGATAGCAGCACATTTAAATTTAAAAAGGCAACCTTCACACTGTAGTTGATAGACCTAATAAGTATTTTAAGAGATAAAATGATTGGTTATTTAAAATTAAATGAAAAAGCATTATATGTTCATGCTCTTGATATATTTATTTTGTATCTTCACACTTTGCTTGGTGTATTTCTTATTTAGTTGTGAATTAATTTAGCATCATCATGTGCTTCCTTCTATTGGTCTTTTTTTGGCTAATAAAATGTATTTCTCTTTTGTAAAGAGAAACGTGTTTCCTACTTTCTCTTTTTCTTTATATACAGAAATTCTGGAATCTAGTATGCATTAAAATATCACTTTCTTGATTAAACTTTCCATAAAAATACTTTTGCTATTATGTATAGGCAATACTGTGCAGCAATTTAGTCCTAGTTGCAGCTGTAAAGGACCTTACTGAGTTCTCTTCTGTAAAAATTAGCTTTCTTAAGTTTCATTTCCACACAGAGTGAGTCAGGATGGAGCTGAAAAGCACTCAATCCAACTTCAAGGCCACTGTGCAGATTCACCAATGAGGCAGACAGTGAAATATGAGCTCCTCTAGGCTTTTCCCCGTACAGCCTGCCAACTTCTGTTTGTACAGTAGTGACATGCCGGGAGATGGAAATGTTTCTCCACGTGAATCTGACACACGTGGTTTATTTACTGTGTGAAGAGGCTGCTGTCCCTGTATGAACAGTTTCCAGTTGATATCCTGTCCCCGTGTTTCTGAATTTGTATGTCATACCCCCTTTGGCAAACTTCTGTCTCCAACAAGTTACATTATGATTCATAGCAGTACCAAAATTACACTTATGAAGTAACAATGAAAATGAATTTATGGTTGGGGTGTCACCATACCATGAGAAACTGTATTAGAGGGTCACAGTATTAGGAAGGTTGAGAACCACTGGGAAAGGGAAGGGGGAAAGATGTAATTATATTATCAAAAATTTAAATAGGATCAAACAGCACTTGTACAGTCCATTCCAAACCTGTCTGGTTCCCCTTTATAAAGAGGAATAGACCAATCTCAATGTGTACTATGAAAATGAAGGCATCTTGAACTTCATATCTTAAGTCATTTGACAATAGAGATTTCAGAGCATTAAATAAAAAAGCAGACAACTTTGTCCTCACTAGTTTACAGGGCAGTGCCCGCTCCCTGGGTGTAAATTCCTGACTTTTTTTTTTCTTTTGGAAAAAAGAGATGGAATGTTCAGAACCTGCAAAATATGAATGTGTGCATCTGTATTTCCTGTGTTTTACTGATAACAACAGGGTTAAGAAATTATTGGCATATTAACACAGCCCTTTATATCCTAGGACATATAATAGGAATACAAGAATATAAAAATTAAAGTAAAAAAGCTGACTTTGGCATCAATAAGTGATACAACTTGGTTTCACTCAGAATGTATATAAGGCAGCATTTGTAAAAAAAATTCAGTGAAATCAGAGTTTTCTTACTGTTTGATTATTTTTATGAAGTTGTCTACAATTATGTAGAATAATGTCCTCTATAGAGAATTATGTCCCTTTAAGATCAGTTTACTTCTTAACAGCCAAGAAACGTGACGCTTACTACGATTTTGGTCACTTGCTTGGAGCCTGTACATGGAAATACTTTTATTATCATGTTCAACGTAAAACCCGAATGTTGCTCCAGTTATTCACACTCAAGTCTTAACATCTGTCTCCTGGTGCTCATCCCATGATACATTAACTTTAGGGTGTCAACTAACAAAATAAATCTAAAAAAAGTTTTAGGCAGCATTTGGGAGAAGGTACAGAAGTGTGCAGAGTAAGTTCAAAACTATGTCAGCCTCTGTTGAAAACACAATGGATTTTTTTAACTCTCAGCACCAGGAATTGGGGTCCCACATTTAAATCCAAACTCAGAACCTTCCATCTGATTTCTAAGCAGTTATTGAAGGCATCTTCTTGTGGAACAGTTATCTTTCTTCTGGGACAACAAATCTATGCAGATAAAAGATATTTCACTCATTTTAGGTATATACTGAAGAACTTTTAGTTCATGTGTGAAAAACATTAAGTTTCCTGTCGATCGATTTGAATTTTAGTGTTAGAACACTCTCTGTGCTAAAATTAAATTGTTCTTTCCTCTTTAGTGCCAAAATAATTTTTATAAAGTTATTTAAAGTGATAGTAATGTTAAGTTGGTAAAAATATAATTCCTTCATTCAATCATCCAATAATCATTTTTAGTATCAATTAAATAGGGATTAATTATAAATTATTATTTATTTATTATTGTAAAAATAAAAATTGAATAGAAATTTTGTCCTGAAACAAAAGGAATGCAACAGTGAATATCTTGGCCTTGATTTCTTTCTTCAGGATGTTTAATTATAAAGTAAGAGGCATTCATCAAATCATGTGTCATGCATGCACGTAACGCAGGCCACACGATGCTAAATGCCATCAAGGAAAAATAAATTGTGCAATTAGAACATTTAGTGATGACAGCTGTGTAATCTGGACAGTAATCAAATGGTGTCTAAACAAAGGTGACACTTTTGCTGAAAGAGAAAGTGAAATATCTAAGCCAGACATATGGGGCATGTGTCAGAAATAAGTAAATAAAAGAAAGAGGCCGGAAGGACACAGAGCAGAATTGCAGACAGGTGGAAAGGGGACGTTTGGGGAGGCCGCTGAGACACCAGATTTTTCAGGGCCATCTTAAGTAAAGCTTTAGACAGAAGAATCAAGTGACCCATTGAATTCTGAAGAAGAAAATACCAGGCTGTCAAGATTGCTCAGTGGGGAAAGCATGTGCTGAGCAAGCCCGATGACCTGAATTCAACCCTCTGAAATACCACACAAATGCCAGATGCCGTGGTACACATTGAATCCTGTGCAGGATGGGGGCTGGGAAGAATCACCTTGAAGCCGGGGCTAGCTCTTCTGAAATAATTCTGTGCAGAAACAAGAGCTTTCCTGTGTCAACAAGGTGAAGAAAGAGAACTGACTCCCACAAGGGCACTATGGTATATGCATATGCAGGAATACACACACACACACACACACACACACACACAAATCACAATATACAACACTGAAGAAAGTAAATATATCGGCAAAGTGAAAATTTGACAAATGTTCTATCCTTCATCTTCAGACTTTCTAATGCCTGCAATTTCATTTCAACTCTGTGCAGCATAAAAGTCCTGGGGAAAAAACAAAACAAAACAAAACAAAAAAACAACAACAACAAAAAAAAAAAAACTTGTGCTACAGGAGTCTGAAGTTGTGGTTCAGTTGCCAAAAAAGACTCCTTTCTAATGCTCTGTGACATGTGTAAGTATTCAGTAGCGGTATGAACATCTTTTTTTAAAACTTTCTGTGCTTTGTGAATGCCACATCACGCACCCCTAGCCCACTCATCTCCCCCACCCTTCATGCGCACCCTCCCCTCTTGCAACCTTCCCCACAACAGAGAAAGGAAAATACTGTTGTGCAAGCTGTAGTGTGTAACTGTGTCCCACAGTGTACTGTCGACCCACACTTCTTGACCTGGAAATGTTCATTGCCATGACTCATTGGGCTGGTACAGGTCTCTGGTTTCTGCTACCCTTTCCTGGAACCTCACCGGGACTCCTTTCAGATACCGTGCTGTGCTCTGTGTCACGAAGATCCTGTACTTGTGGCTCTGTAGGACCCTCCTCTCCTTGAACTCCAGCAGTTCATCGATGGCGATCTGTTGGGGTGGGCCAGTTCAAAGCCCTGAATCTGGACCTGAGAGATATCTGAGCTGGTCACACCTCCAGCTCTCCTGCTTTTAGGCCCTTGGTGCTGGCCCACCAGCAACCTCTGCAACCAGAGCCAGCTTTTCCCTGCTGTCCAGGTAAGGTGCAGGGCCCATTCGCCCAAGTGTTTCCAGGACCTGGGCCTGTTCTCTCCCTCTCGGGACCCCGGGGCCAGCAAGCCCGTGTTTCATAGAGGCCGAGGGATGAGGAAAGGGAGGAGGGCAACTTTCCCTTGTCCGAGCCATCTCCCAGCAGACAAGAGGCAGAGCTGGCTCTCCTGTACTCATGCTCTCGGGCGGGCTCGCTGGCTAATGTGCAACCCCTACATCAAGGAGCATCTCTGCTCTGCTGCCCAGGCAAGGTGCAGGGCCCACTCTCCTGAGCGCTGCAGCCGGTGAGGGGCAGGACCAGCTTTCCTGCTCTCATGGCCCCCAGGGCAGGTCTCCCACCTGCCACAAGTGGTATGGAGGAAGCAGAGGTGGGGAGAGGAAAGCAGGGAGAGAGTATCTCTCCCTCATCTTGCCACTGCATGGTAGGTGAATGGCAGGGCCAGCTCTCCCACTCTCGTAGTCTCGGATGGGCTCAGCCGCACCTCTCTCAGTGTGTGCAATATACGGCCTGCTCTCCCAAATACTACAGCTCACTAGGGGCAAGGGCAGCTCTCGGGCTCTCGTGCCCCCAGGGCTCGTTCTCCCATGATGCGCAGGTGACAAAACTGGGGTCACTTCTGCATAGCCCTCAGACATCAACATATATCGGAGTAGCAGCTGAGACCAGGGATGTCCACCTGGCCTCTGTTGGTAACTGACCCCTGCTGTTACAGAGCCACAGACCAAGAAGTGGTCCCTGGTGGCAGCACACGCCAGGACTCACCATTGTGCCGGGTGATGAGGTCACCAGCTGATGAGGTCAGACTGTAACTCTCTACCACTGAGTCGCCAGCTCTGCCTCTCTTCACTGTCTCTACATCCTTCTGCTTCTCTTTCTCTTCCATTTCTCCACTGTGTACTTGTTCGGTGCCCAGGGCCTCTGAGTGTCTGGGGTCATCAGGAGTGATCTCAAAAGTGTTAGGCCTGCTTGTATGTTATGGTGTCAGGCATGGTGTGCCCACCGCCGTCAGTCCTGCACAGTGCCAGTCTGGTGGTCATCCCCGGCTAGCTCCCTGTCCAGGCCCTAGGGTAGCACGGTAGCAGTCTGGTGTTTGTCTCTGGCTTGCTCCTCTCACAGGCAGCCTGAGTGACCCCATGAGAAGCTTGTTGTTGGCCTTGGGCTCATTCCTACCTGGAGCCATGACCCCAGGTGGAGTTTTTCTATCTCCAGTTGCTCCCCATCCTAGGAGCCTGTCCAGGTCTGCATGGCGCCAGGCTAGTGGTCCTCTCAAGCTCGTTCCCTGTCCAGGCTCCCTGGCGCCAGTATGGTGGTTTTCTCAGGCTCGCTCTTTTTAGGGAATGTCAGGTCCCTAATCATTGAGATGTTCTAGGTCAGAACACTGAACATAGACATAGCTTCTCTCCTCTCTGCCACCTACCAGGGCATGACAGGCACCTGCGATGCCTCTAGGGGCATTAGAAACATCTCAGTAGTGTTCTCTATAAGCCACTGAGATCAGAAAGAGTCAGTTATATTCTCATTAATCAGTTGTCAACTGGGTATTCAAAGAGATAGTGGTGTGCGTCGCAGTGCCAGGGCTCTTGGGCTACAAGTAACAAAGGACAGAGAGGATTTGATCGTCCCTGATGCTGAACAAATGATTATCATTAAGAGGCCACTTCGGATCCTTCTGGCAACTGGAGAATACTAGTGGGGTAGAAAATGAATTAATATGGGGTAGACTAGATGTTGCTAGATGCCATGAGTAGAAAAGAAGTCTTCCTTTTTGGGCCAGAGCAAGGCTATCATTAGGTCCTCTGGCATCTAGGACCTGCAAATTCAGGCACAAAGGCAACATTTTGGGGGCAGCAGTGTACTCCTTTGTGTACTAAATATAGACCTTTCACAAAGAATGTCCATACCCGTTTTGCTCCAATTCCTTTGGTTATTTTTCTCATGCCATTTCCTTCTCTCTTTCTTTAAATTGCCTATTGTCTTAGTGCAAAATTGCTTATTGCTGTGAAGAGACACCATGACCCAGGCAACTTTCATAAAGGCAAAGGGGTTTACAGTTCCCGAGGTTCAATCCATTATCATCATGGTGGGAAGCATGGCAGCACGCAGGCAGACATGGTGCTGCCAGTGGAGCTGAGAGTTCTACATATTGATCTGTATGTGTGTCATGCTGGGAATAGCGCCAGCGTTCAAGACTTCAAAGCCCTGCTGCCGCAGTGACATACTGCCTCTAACAAGGCCACACCTCTTCCAATAAGGCCACACCTCCTAATAGTAGCACTCCCTATGGCCAAGCGTTCAAGCGCATGAATTTATGGGGCCTACCTATTCAAACTATCACGCATATTATGTTCTGCAACAAAATTTTCTTCTCTTCCTTCCAACTGAATCATGACAAAACATGTTTTTTTATGCAGTCATAACATAGAACAGAGGTAAGTGAAATAAATTATTTGTTGATTTTATTAATTTCCTTCATCTTGATTTAGTAATATCAATTACAAGGTAACTCTTCCTACTTCAGTTAATTTTTATTTTCTTATAAACAAATATCTTTGGACATGGTCTAAAACTTCTAAAATATTCATATGGTTCCATACTTCTTTTTTTATGAAAAATATTTAAGAATAAATGCTGAAAGCAAAGAAAACTTCAAGATCTTCACGTGTCTTTTAAACTTTCAAAAATATACACAGTGATTGTAAACATATTTTGCATGTATTTATAGTAAATATAACATATTTACAATAAGTAGAACTTACCTTTGGCCACATGCCTGTTCATTATGTTTTATTGCTTTTAGAATCAGGGATGAGCTCTTAGTTTGCATGGCAAGTAATTTCTCAGGAATCACCCTGTTCTTACTCAGAACTCTTATAAATTCAAGGACCTGGTAGGTTTCTGAAATCTTTCAAACCTTAAGTGTTGGCTCTAGCTAAATGTCCTGTAGAGGTAGAATTAGAATAAGTTATAGTTTAAAAGGAACATAGGGTTCTGTTAGGGAGAAATATTGGTATCCTTCTGTCTTAAAAATATTTTTTAAATGGCAGAGGGGTTTTGATCTCCTGCTCCAATGCAGCAGGTGGGCTCACAGGAGAGAGCCCACCCCTTTAGACAATGGTTAACTCTTACTTGCTGATTCTGATTTAGCTTCCCTCAACCCTTTATGTAATTCTTATTCTGCTATCATTCACATATCCACCAAAATGTGAAAATCATTTAACCAGAAGAAACAATATTTAGATTATTTTCCACCTCGAGAGCTTACTAACATCAGTCTGCTAGTCCTATGATCACAAATTCTCAGTTACACGTCTGTGAAAGAAGATTTGTAGGTAAGGCATGAGAGAAAAAAATGAAATGACACATGACTTATTATGAATCCTTCTTATGAAATGTCAACTGACAGTTACCTGGTTATAATATAATGATTCCATGAATGAGGCTTGTTATGTTTAACTTTAGATGCCAACTTGGATGGATTGATTGACATGTGCGCAGCTGGCAAAGCATTATTTCTAGATATGTCTCTGAAAGTGATCCCAGAGGAGAATGGCTTGGGACATGGTGGAAACAGTGGGCAAGATACACTCAGTGTGGGAAGGCACTGTCTAATCCACTAGGGTCCAAGACAGAACAAAAGATAGAGGAGATATGAAATTTTCTTTTCTTTCTTTTTTTTTTTTTAATAAGAACTCCAAGATCTCTGGCCTTTGGATTCTAGAAACATCATCAGAAGTCCTCCAGATTTTGAGGCCTTTTGCTTTAGACCAAGAAAGAACTAATCATGTGATTACAGCTACAGAGACTTACAGACTTGGCCAGCATTCCTACTCTCCAAATTGCAGATGGTAGGTTTTGAGACATCTTGGCCTGCATACATGTGTGATCTAGTAAATCCTCTAATAAATCCCATCTTTATCTGTCTGCTTTATACTGTTTCTTTCTTGATTGAGAACACTAATACATACAAGGTTTGTCACTGGAAAGGGAACAGAGTGGTTATAGCAGCGCAACAGCACTCTTTTAAGAAGTTGTGTAATCTAGCAGTCAAAAGAATTTTAAAGTAGATTATTTCCTATTTTTCACTCTAAATGCATGTTTTGGAATAATAACTATGAGCTTGAAATAGAGAATTAGCCTTTAACAAGCTTGAGACCACCTTCAAATATTTGTTGCTTATTCCCACAACCTTTGTGCCACCATTACCTTAGCATATGCAGGCAGGAAACCATTGTAAATCAAAGATTCTGTGGCTGTGTTTACATTTCTTCTTTGGTAGCATGCAGAGTACCTTCCTGTACCAGAGACACTAGCACATAGTGGTGAAGGCCCTTTGTAGGATTTTCCATGTTCACTGAGTTGTGTAGGTGTTGTCTTCAGCAATGGGGACTTGCCATCAGTTGTGGAAAGCATCCTATTGTCTTGGCTACAGGTCAGGTTGTTTCAGGGTTCTTCTGGGATCATTTTGCCAGCAACTCAATTAGATGCAACTCAGTTCTTGTACTAGAAGCTTTATTTGGTGACAAGGGGTGGCCAGTGAAGGCTTTGTCTCCACTGTTAGTTGGCAATTTTATCTCAATCTTCTTCATGTATGTATGTATTTTATGCAGTTTCTATTGTGTTAGGTTTTTATACTACTCTTCAAATAGCCTTTAATTTTAACTGCCTCTCCCTGTATTCCTTCATTGTTATTTTTTCTCTCCTCCTCACTTGATCCTCCAGTCCCCATCCACTTATAATTCTGTTCTGTTATCTTTTCCCAGAAATTATCTTTCTGCCCCCAACTCCCTAGTGTATATAACTAACCTCTGCAGTTCTACAGATTGTAGTTTGGGTATCATTGACTTAACAGCTAATATCCACATATAAATGAATACATATTTGTCTTTTTGTTTACCTCAGTCAGGATGATTTTTTTTAAGTTTCATCCATTTACCTACAAATTTCATGATGTCTTTTATTTTAAAGGTTGAAGAATATTCCATAAATGGAATATTATAAAATATTTTCAAAAAAGCTTTATAGTCCAGACTAGAAGTAAAATGTTTGAATGTCTATGTATACAAAATCTATCTTTCTATCATCTATCTATCTATCTATCTATCTATCTATCTATCTATCTATCAGCTATCTATGATCTATCTCATCTATCTATAACTTGATTTTTCTTGTGTGATGTAAAGCAAATTTTTCATTCTGAATTTTTATTTTCTAAGGGATATTCAGGGCTGTGATAAAGTATATCCAGAGGCCAAGTTTATATTGCTTCCCCAATGAAAACAATAAAATCTAAGAAGGCTTACCACAGGCCAGCCACAAATTAAAAGGAAACAAAAGTTTATTTAAGATCTTAGAGAGGTCCTTAAGACTGGTATGATTTTTTAAATGTTTTTGTTGTTGTTGAGTCTTTTTTTTCCAGGTGGGACAGATCTGAGTCAAGACATGGTTAGTGGAGGATATGGGACACTGTTATTATGCTGCATAAATTCTCATGAGTTTTACAGCTTCACTTGGCCAAATCTAGCAAGAAATCTGTTACTGTTCTCATCCTAGAGATCAGGAAGGAGTGGAAGTTAAGGTGTCCAAATTAAAATAAGTTCTGGGATTGAAATGCATATATCTGGGTCAGAGAAATATTTAATTGCATTCTGTTCTCCTGTCCATGGGGATAAACCTAGAAAACAGCAAGGTAATAGTTTTGTGATTTTTTACTAAAGTATTTCAAATTTTATTCCCATTTTGGGATGATTCACTGATTATGTGCCCTGGAATGATTCAAATTGCTCCTAAACCAAGTGTCTCTGAGGACCCTTTTTTACCTTATTTTAGTAACTCACCTGGAGCTAGGTCTTGTGTTGTCTTTGTATTGATCGAATATTGTTTTTGCAGTCCTGCTTTTTCAGCATCTTCTCAGAGTAAGAACAATTTTCATAATCAACTTCATTTGGAATTTGAGACATCTCATTACTCTTCTGAATGCCTTGGTCTTTTACACCATTATATTTTGTTCAAGTTTGTATTCTTGTTTCCAAGCATGAAGTATCACTGACATTAGTCTTTGGCTGAGTTCTTTGAGCATTTCCTTGCCTATCTGCTTCTGCTTCTGCTGTCAGTGTAGAGCAAATGTGAGGCATCATCACACACAGAATGTCTTTCTTGACTCCTTTCCTAACTTGAAAAACTAATACTCTCAGAGGTATGGTAGTACCTCATCTCATCGTTTTGGTTTCAGAAAACACAAAATGTGTTTAGTGAGCTGGATGACAGAGTGTGTGTTGAAAATAGAACCACTATATTCTTTAAAGAGGTGAAATTCAGTACTGTACATACGATGTCAATATGAAATCCAAGGTCATATTAGCACAGTTAGGAGAGCCCCATGCTGAAAACTGCACGGCTTGATCCTCTGATGCCTGGTCCTATCACCATCTATATAGACAAGGAGATACAGGACTGCAGATGTTCTAGCAAGGCTTACTGTTTGCTAAATGCACTATTGCATAGATTTTTTTTTTCATTTCTTTCACCCTCCAGGGAGGGTATAGTGGTTTTTTTTTTTTTTACATTTTATTTTTATTAATTACAGTTTATTCACTTTGTATCCCACCTGTAGCTTCCTCCCTCTCCCCTTTCCAATCCTACACTCCCTCCCTCTTCTCCACCCATACCCCTCCCCCACTCCACTGATAGAGGAGGTCCTCCTTCCCTTCTATCTGATCCTAGTCTATCAGGGCTCATCAGGGTTGGCTGCATTGTCTTCTTCTATGGCCTGGTAATGCTTCACCCCCCTGAGGGGGAGGTGACTCATAGCCAAACTTGGGGCAGAGTGCAGGGAATGTTTTGAAAGAAGGGGGAGATAGAAAGACCTGGAGGGGAAAGGAACTCCACAAGTAGAGCAACAGAACCAAAAAAATCTGAACACAGGTTGTGTTTTATGAGACTGATACTCCAACCAAGGGCCATTCATATAGATAACCTAGAACCCCTGCACAGATGTAGCCCATGGCAGCTTAGTGTCCAATTGGGTTCCTTAGTAAAGGGAACAGGGACTGTCAGTGACATGAACGCATAGATTTTTTTTAAAGGTTTCATACCTAGAATTAAGTTCAAGATTAAATTGTTACTCTGATCTACAATTTGCATTTTTTTTTTCAGAGGAACTTAAAAAAAATGCTTATGGGTTCAAATCACTTCCCAAGTTCCTTTTCTAGTTGGTCAGAAAAGCAACACATTTATAAAAGAGGCTGCATATACAAGTGAAGTGGAGAATGTGTAGTGATCTCTAGGCAAAATCATTGGGAAAGTCATGGTTTTGCCATACTTTTGCCCTTCAAGCTTTTCTCTTCAGGATTTTGATAGTCCTGTTTCTGGAGCATAGAAGTTCAGTGTCTCCAGACCTCAATACACTTCCTGCTTCAGGCCTATTTTGAATCCAGGATATGGTGGACTCAACTTTCTATAAAAATTGTAGATGCCTATGATGTGAACTGACGACTAGTAGTTAACATAATCACTAGTTTTATAGACTATTTTTCTTTCCATCCCAAATCAAAGAACTCTTTTCTTGGAAGCGAATAGATTTGGAGGAAAGAATGATTATCTATGAATCTGAGTCAAGGCTGGCTTCTGTCTTTTCCAAAACTGACTCCAGGTGCTGGAAATAGATTGGATTATTCTTTCCAGAGGGCACAGTTACTTCTACTGCTATTAATATCTGCGGAAAGTTGGTTATATTGACATTGCACTGGAAGCTTTTGTGATTCCATTTATCAGGAAGAAGCATGAGCAAAACAGTCAGGGCAATGAATCAGTTCAGCCATGGTTTGGAAAAATGCTGAATAGAAACAAAATGATTCTGCATGGAAATTCTTCCTTTTGTTAAGGAAAGCAAGAAAACCTTTGCAACTTCTAGGGAATTGGTTGGTTTCTTTAAAGTATGTGCCACCAGATAAAAGGCTTAACATTTTAAGACCTTGGGGATTTATAACATATGTACTACTTTGTATGTGCTATGTATAACCTTGGTTCATATTTTGGGACCTATTAATGCTATCTTGGAATTCATTCTGTAGAGGATCCATACTAAGAATCAGAATTGTTGAAACATCCATATAATTATTTGCTTTCAAGTAAATAAACTAAGCAGTGGTGGTCATGGGAGGAAGAGGTGTGTGTGTGTGTGTGTGTGTGTGTGTGTGTGTGTGTGTGTGTTTGTACGGAGCGTCTTTTTAGAGGTATCACTTGTTTCTACATTTGTCTTAAGGATAAATTTAATGTTAAATTTTGAGAGAAAACAAAAAAAAATAGGTAAATAAATGCTAAGAATAGTTCTATAAAAATATTGAAACAGTGGAAATACAAAGATGGAGAAATCTAACGGTTTGTCATGAACTAGCTGTGAGACATTTAGCAGAATAACTTCTCTGTAGTCTTTTAAAGGCTGTGGAAGAAATCTGTTAGAAATGTTAAAGCTTCCTTAAGATGCTCAAACATGTCTACGTGCTTTGAAGAATTATAAGAAATCCCACCACTATTTTGAAAACAAGATTATCAGACTGAAAATACATTACATTTAGAAATATGTAGCAATTAATATAAGCAACAGTTTAGGGCTATATGCCTTAACAACTTTTTATAATTAGGCAAAATTAAAACATGCACACATCATTTCTATTTATGGCTGCAAAAAAGAAAACAGAAAAAATAAAACAAATACACAAATAGGAAATTAATTTGACAGACTGGAGAAATGGTACAGGGGTCAATAGGATTCACTGCTCTCCCAGAGGATCAATTGCCAGCACTCATGACAGACAATTCAACTGCCTGTGACTCCAGTTCCCGGGATCCATGATACTCTTCCGGCTTCTGGGGGCAATTCCACTCATGTGCACAGACTCTATACACACACACAAACACACATGCACATGTTGGAAAACATTTTATAAAAAAAATCAGTGCAGAATTAATGAAATATGGTCACTAATATCACAAACTCTAAGAAAAAGCCTCTTTGCTGGTAAAATCTGTGAATTTAAGTATGATTTCTTTTAGAAGCACAAGCAGAAAACCCTCTAAGAAAGCTGAAAAAAATTTAGGAAAAATTCTGAAATTAAGGATTTTACATAAGGAGAAAAAGAAGAAAAAAAAAAAAGAGAGCTCACCTCCCCCTGAGGGGGAGCAGCCTTACTTACCAGGCCACAGAAGATGACAATGCAGCCATTCCTGATGTGATCTGATAGACTAAGATCAGAAGGAAGGAGAGGAGGACCTCCCCTATCAGTGGACTTGAGGAAGGGCATGGGTGAAGAAGGGGGAGGGAAGGTGGGATTAGGAGGGGAGGAGGGAAGGGCTTATGGGGGGATACAAAGTGAATAAACTGTAATTAATAAAAAAAATAAAATAAAATAAAATAAAGAAAAACAAAATTCAATAGGCATGAAACAAAATAGTCAAGTATCATGCAAGTAAAAGTAGAAATGGCAAAGACAACACAAGGATTTAGAGGACTGCCATAGCACACCAAGCAGAAAACCAATAATTTTGAGACCTGAGCCTAGTCTTGAAGCTAATGGGGAAATCATCAATTTTAAGGATAGACAAGACCGTTTACAGATAGAAAGCATATTAAATTACATAAATGAATCACATGCAGCTTTACACACACACACACACAGACACACACCTTTCCTAGGTAGACTGAGACACTTTCTAGGATGATATATGATCAAATTGAGTGAAGAACATGATGGGAAAATAATTAAATGCAACTGAAAGAGCTTAAATTGTATTCTTCACGGTCCATTTCAACTGGGGTAAGGAGGCCTCTCTCTCATGCTAATAGAATTACTCTAAGAAAGAACATAAATGAAATTAAACTGCAATTAGTTTCTCTCCTAGCTTTAGTATAATTAAGATCACATTTGATTTAATGTGTGTAAATAACATACAATCAATCAGTTTGCCTTTCTCCATCATTACTTAAGGTCCATACAGATCCACACAGGAGCTGCTGGACTAGGTTTGGATCTCAGAATACTGGAAGTATATTTAATATATCTCTTAGGGAGTTAAAGACTATTTGTATTTATCTATAACAGCGACCAAATATTTTCCTTAAGCAAACTGAAAAGCAAATACTGTTTACAATTTAAAAAAATCTAAATCTGTGTCACACACCCTATGTCAAGAAAAGCAGCGCTTGAATTACGAATTTCAGATGAAACAAAACTGGAATTTTCAATTCAAAAAGTAAATAGTAGTAAACAAGTAGACACCTTCAATTTTAATTTTTTGGATTTACTTATTTATTGTGTGAGTGATAATTTTGCCTGCATGAATGCCTGAGAGAGGTACCAGGGGGTCAGAAGAGGGTGTTTGGTTCTCGGGAACTGGGGTTATGATGGTCATCATGTAGGCGCTGGGATCTGGACCCAGGTACTCAGCAACATGGGCTCATCACCATGGAGCTCTTACTCCAGACTCTCATTTTATAACCTAAATGAGTGTATTTACAACTCAAAAATAATCTTTAGTAAGTTACATCAGTGACTTTCTTCTTCTTGTGAAGAGACTAAGGAAACTATTTTAATTTGTTTTGTTTTGAAACATGGTGTCTCTACATAGCCCTAGCCATTCTGGAACTCACAATGTTGACCAGACTGGCCTTGAACTAACAGCAATTCCCTAGCCTCTGTCTTTTGAGTACTGGGACTGAAGGTGTTACCAGCACACTTTGTCTAAGGGGGCCTCTTATGGGACCACAGTAATTAACTTTATCAAGAGTATTGTCTTGACTGAGCCAAGGCATGTGTAGACAACTGTCACGTAGTTTTCTAAATATGCTTTGTAAGATGTTTCTGGAATAGATTAGCATTTATATCAGTAGACAAAGCAAAGACAGTTCACTCACCAGCCTGGACTGACATCACCCAACCTACCCAGGTCCCAGGCAAAAGGGTGCTTTGTCTGCCTTCCTCAGCTAGAACATTTTTTTTTATCTTTTTTAATTTATTAATTATACTTTGTTCACTTTGTATTCCCCCGTAAACCCCTCACTCCTCCCCTCCCAATCTCACCCTCCCACCCCCTTCTTCACGCATGCCCCTCCCCAAGTCCACTGATAGGAGAGGTCCTCTTCTCCTTTTAATTATACTTTATTTACTTTGTATTCCCCCTTCTAGTTCCCTCCCTCCTCCCCTCCCACACATTCCCCTCCCCAAGTCCACTGGTAGGGGAGGGTTTCTTTTTCTTCCTTCTGATGCTAGTCAGTTAGGTCTCATCAGGAATGGCTGTATTGATTTCCTCTGTGGCCTGGTAAGGCTGCTCCCCCCTCAGGGGGAGGTGATCAAAGAGCAGGCTAATCAGTTCATGTCAGAAGTAGTCCCTGTTCCCATTACTATGGAACCCACTTGGACACTGAACTGCAATGGGCTACATCTGTGCAGGGGTTCTAGGTTATGTTCATGCGTGGTACTTGGTTGGAGTATCTGTCTCAGGAAGGACTTCTGTGCTCAAATTTTTTGGTTCTGTTGCTCTCTTTGTGGACCTCCTGTCCTCTCCAGCTCTTACTATTATTTCCCACTTCTTTCATAAGATTCCCTGCATTCTGCCCAAAGTTTGGCCATAAGTCTCAACATCTGCTTTGATAGTCTGCAGGGCAGAGCCTTTCAGAGGCCCTCGGTGGGAGGCTCCTAACTGGTTTCCTGTTTTCTTCTTCTGGTGTCCACCCTCTTTGCCTTTCGGAGTGGGGATTGATCATTTCATTCAGGGCACTCCCTCTTGATTAGTTTCTTTAGGTGTACAGATTTTAGTAGGTTTATCCTATATTATATGTCTATATGAGTGAGTATATACCATGAGTGTCTTTCTGCTTCTGTGATAGCTCACTCAGGATGATCCTTTCCAGATCCCACCATTTACCTGCAAATTTCATGACTTCCTTGTTTTTCATTGCTGAGTAGTATTCCATTGTGTAGATGTACCACAATTTCTGTATCCGTTCTTCAGTTGAGGGGCATCTGGCTTGTTTCCAGCTTCTGGCTATTATAAATAAAGCTGCTACAAACATGGTTGAGCAAATGTCCTTATTGTGTACTTGACAGAGGGCTAATATCCAGTATATACAAAGAACTAAAGAAGTTGAAAAGCAACAAATCAAATAATCCAATTAAAAAAATGGGGAACAGAGATAAACAGAGAATTCTCTGTAGAAGAATACAGAGTGGCAGAGAAACAATAAGGAGATGTTCAACATCCCTAGCCATTGGAGAGAGGCAAATCAAAACGACCCTGAGATTTCATCTTACATCTATCAGAATGGCCAAGATCAAAACCTCAAGTGACAACACATGCTGGAGAAAGGGGAACCCTTTGTCCTCCATTGCTGGTGGGAATGTAAACTTGTACAACCACTCTGGAAATCAATCTGGCCCTTTCTCAGACAGCAAGGAATAGCGCTTCCTCAAGATCCAGCTATAACACTCCTAGGCATATATCCAAAAGAGGCTCAAGTACACAATACATTTTTATCCTGCTATTAGACTCTGCTGACTAACAGGTCTTTATACTAGGACTGGAGCTCACCTTATGGGCTCTGTGCATTTGAAGGCTTTCAGGCTTTAATAAGTTACTTTTCTCCCTAATCTGGACCTCTGGGTTTCATGTAGAAGATTGGAAAAACTCCTCAAACTACATGCTAAAATGAGCTAGTCTTTCATAAAATGTTTCTATTTTTATCTCTCTCTACATCAAACCAGTTGTTCTCTTTGTGTGTGTGTGTGTGTGTGTGTGTGTGTGTGTGTGTGTGTGAAAACTCTGTATTAGTCAATGTTCCTTGGTACTGTGTACAACCATCAAACTTATGGCAAGCCATCCAAAGCAACTTTCTTCAGTCATGGAGTAAGAAGGGCATTTTCAGTGACAAAACTATGTAAGAATGTCAAGAATATTACAGCAAAGCCTTTGGGTGAGCATGGAGCCCTTCTGTGTCTGATTTTCTATGTGGCTGCACAGGCAGATTATCAGATATAAGATTAAACTTTTTCAAAGACCAATCCAGTCTGAATTCAAAGCCGCATAGAAATCAGCCTCAAATGAAGGAAGCGGCTCAGTAAGTGACAAGAAAAGTGTAACATTATTTTTGCTTTCCTTTTTTTGTACCCTTAGTATCAAACACTGGGCTTCACCAGTACCAAGCAAGCACTGTTTCTACATGGTATCATCAGCCCAAACTCCAACATTCAATACAGGGAAACAGTTAAAACACAAAATTAATGGCATTTAATATGCGAGAAGTAAAATGAATATATGTGTGAAAAAAGGAAAAATATAGCCAGTGACTGTGAAAAATATGAGCTAAACAGATTAAATATCAAGTGGAAATAGTGAACAAGACTATGTAAAAATTATTTAACATTACATATACGAATCAGTAAAAGCAGAAAAGACCTGGTTAAAAAAATCAGATGGAAAATGACTGAAAAAGTCCTTGATGTTGACATCTGGCCTCCCTGTGCACACTCACGCCTGTGCGTGCTCACCTGTGCACACATACACTCGAACATGTACACAAAAAAGAACACACACCTATGTTTTTACCAATTATCTTCTTTGGAGGAGTCTATCCAGGAGAAATAAATACATGTATCTATAAAAATGGTTGTTCCAGAATGTTCCTGGAAGTTTCACACACATACCTAAAGGAATTACCCAAAATACCATTCAACAAATGAAAATTAACATATTTTCAAATGTATGGAACAGAATAGTTAGTAGCAACAATATGAAATTAGCTGATACATTAACATATGTGAAACTCACCATCAAAATACTGAGAGAAAAAAGCTAAAAAAAGAAACAAAAGAATAAATGCTGAGTAATTACATTTGTGTGAAGTCCCAGAATGAATGACAATAATATCTTCCAAAGGTTTTAAGAGTAGTTGTTTTTTATGGTTTGAGTGCTTGTGGGTAACAACAAACGAAACATCTCAGAAGATAGAAATGTGACGGAGGGGAGCTCCTGGTTAATGGGGTACATCTATTAACCAAATAATGCACATGGATGCAGTTTAACGCCATCTAAAAGTCCTGTTACCACCTGCCCCACCGTCATTAGTGTCATGGTAAGGAATACACAGTGAAATGAAGGAGAGGCAAATAGAAATCATTTTAGAAATTAGTGGAAGGATGAACAGAAATTTGTGATTTTTTTTCCTCATTGTGGGCATGCTTAAACTTTTTGCAATAAAAGATAAAATGACAAGCTAAACATTTCGATTTTCTTAAAAGGAGGGGATCGAAGCAGATGCAGAGACTCACAGACAAACTTTGGACAGAGCACAGGGAGTCTTCTGGAAGAAGGGGGATATAAAAGGTCCCTAATGGGACAGAAGCCACACAAGGAGAGCAACAAAGCCAAACAAAACAAAACAAAAAACAACAAAAACAAACATACAAACAACAACAACAAAACAGGACCTGAAGGGACTGCAGAAACTGATGCATCAACCAAAGACCATGCAGAGAAAAGACCTAGACCTCCTACTCAGATGCAGCCCATAGACAGCTCAGTCTCCATGTGGGTTCCCTAGTAAGGAGAGAAGAGACAGTTTCTGACATGAACTCAGTTGCCTGCTCCTTGATCACTTCTTCCTGGTGGGGAGACCTAGCCAGCCCACAGAGGAAGAGGATCCAGGCAGTCCTGATGGGGCCTGATAGGCCACGATCAGACAGTAGGGGAGGAGGACTTCCCCTATCAGCAGACTAGGGAAAAGGGATAGGGAAGAAAGCAGGAAGGAGTGTGGGAGTAGGAGGAGATGAGGGAAAGGGCCACAACTGGGGTGCAAACTGAATAAATTGTAAATAATAATAATAGTTGTAATAATAACCATAATAAAAAGAAAGAACTAAAAAGAAAGCAAAGGAGACTTGGAATCAGTCTTCACTGTGGAAGAAAATGCAACTTGCCAAAATAATAAGGAAACACCAGTGCCAAACACTGATCCAAGCAATCATTTGTGTGTCTTTTAGCCTACCTTTATCTATGAGAATAACTCATACAGTCAATAATTTACTCCTGCAGCATATTATAGTTCTTAGTATAAGAGTTTATTGTAAAATTTATTTCCTGTTGAGCAAAAAAGGATATCACCCATTGTTACAATATGGAGGAAGCTCAGAATTTGAGTTTTTCCCAAACATATATTTTTGTTTTAGAGAAAAAAAGTTATTTGAACTAGACACAAATGCTCATATTTCTCTTGTTAGATATTACAAATCACAAGAGTAAGCTAAACATACATAGCTAATATTTATTTTGGAAAAAAAAACAAGTTTACATTTTTTTGTGTGTGCCAATGTCAAATTATGAAATCTAGAAGGTCAAAGTTATAAAACGTTACTGACACAGTATAACTAGTCCTTGCCTCTTGAAGGAATTTTCTGGGACATCATCACAGTTTAATCTCCCCGGTATTAACTGTCACATTAAGCAGCTGAACTGTTCACATTTTATGACATCAGCTATCAGTAGTTACTTCAATGTGAGAGCAATAAAATAAAATTAAATGTATCTCATGGCCTTTTATTTTATTTTTTTTTAATATTTTCAAATGGCAGTGTCAGGGCAGAGATGTGTAAAACTGATGATGAGAAGTATGGCTTGTTGCTCTGTGCAGATTTTCTTACTGAGGAGGCAGATGTACTGAACAATAATGGTAGATCTAGACTTTTAAAACAGAATTTAGTGAAAACAGTAGGACATTACCTTAAAGTTTTACTTATTATAGAAAAAATTAAAAACAAAATTGTGGGCATTAGACTTCTGTTGAAATAAGAAAGAACTAATATTTGGTCCTTGTGGAGCTCCTGTCCTCTCCAGGTCATATTAACTTTCCCTTCTTTCATATGATTCCCTGCACTCTGCCAAAGGTTTGGTTATGAGTCTCAGCATCTGCTTTGATACACTGCTAGGTAGAGTCTTTCAGAGGCCCTCTATGGTAGGATCCTGTCCTGTTACTTGTTTTCTCCTACATCCGATGTCCATCCCATTTGTCTTTCTAAGTGAGGATTGATCATCTTACCCTGACTACTCTTTCTTGTTTATTTTCTTTAGGTGTTTAGATTTCAGTATGTTTATCCTATCTTATAGGTCTATATAAGTGAGTATATACCTTGTGTGTCTTTCTGCTTCTGGGATACCTCACTCAGGATGATCTTTTCTAGGTCCCACCACGAGGGAGGAGCAGCCCTGTTAGGCCACAGAGGAAGACTTCGCAGCCAGTCCTGAAGATACCTGATAAACCAGGGTCAGATGAAAGGGGAGGAGGTCCTCCCATATCAATGGACTTGGAAAGAGTCAGGGAGGAGATGAGGGAGGGTGGGTGGGATTGGGAGGAAATGAGGGAGTGGGATACAGACAGGATACAAAGTTAATAAACTGTAACTAATATTAAAAAATAAAATAAATTAAAGAAAAAAAGAACTAATATAAATCCTTATGTTATTTTGAAAACCTGAAGGAAAGAAAATTTTACCAAACTATCTTTGAGACAAGCATGACTGTTAAAAAGGCCAGAAAATGACACAAAGGGAAAGAAAGCCACAGGATTAATCAAAAGGGCCTAGGGATGATATTCCCAAAATTATTAATTAGGCTGATTTCTAATAATTAAATTTATGATGGAAAGTAAATTTTGTCCCAATGAGAGGGAGTCTCTAGGTTCTGGCTATTACGAATAAAGAGGCTACAAACATGGTTGAACAAATGTCCAAATGTCCTTGTTGTGTACTTGAGCTTCCTTTGGATATATGCCTAGGAGTGGTATAGCTGGGTCTTGAGGAAGCGCTATTCCTGATTGTCTGAGAAAACACCAGATTGATTTCCAAAGTGGTTGTACCAGTTTACATTCCCACCAGCAATGGAGGAGGATTCCCCTTTCTCCACAACCTCTCCAGCATGGGTTGTCACTTGAGTTTTTGATCTTGGCCATTCTGATGGGTGTAAGGTGAAATCTCAGGGTTGTTTTGATCTCCCTGATGACTAAGGACTTTAAGCATTTTTTAAAGAAATTCTCTGCCATTCTATATTCCTCTACAGAGAATTCTCTGTTTAGCTCTGTACCCCATTTATTTATTTATTTTTGTTTTTATTATTAGTTACATTTTATTAACTTTATATCAGAGCTGTATCCCCTTCCTTCATTCCCTTCTAATCCTCACTCTCCCTCCCTCATCTCCTTCCTGCTCCTTTCCAAGTCCACTGATTGGGGAGGACCTCCTCCCCTTTTATCTGACCCTTTTTTATCAGATATCTTCAGGACTGGCTGCAAAGTCCTCCTCTGTGGCCTAGCAGGACTGCTCCTCCCTTGGGTTTGGGGGAGGTAATAGAGCCTGCTATTGAGTTCCCTGTCAGAAATAGTCCCTGTTCCACTTACTATGGGAAACAAATTGGTTACGGAGCTACCATGGGCTACATCCAAGCAGAGGTTCTAGGTTATATTCATACATAGTCCTTGGTCAAGTATCAGTCTCAGAAAAGACCCTTGTGCCCAGCTATATTTGGTCTTTGTGGAGCTCCTATCCTCTCCAGGTCATACTAACTCCCTCTTCTTACATATGATTCCCTGCACTCTGCAGGGAAGGTTTGGTTATGAGTCTTAGTATCTGCTTTGATAGACTGATAGGTAGTCTTTCAGAGGCCCTTTGTGGTAGGCTCCTGTCCTGTTACTTTTTCTACTACGTCCAATGCACATCTCATTTGTCTTTCTAAGCGAGGATTGATCATCTTACCCTGGGTCCTCTTTCTTGTTTATCTTCTTTAGATGTATAGATTTCAGTATGTTTATCATATCTTATAAGTCTATATAAGTGACTATATACCATGTGTGTCTTTCTCCTTCTGGGATAACTTACTCAGAATGATCTTTTCTAGATCCCACCATTTGCCTGCAAAGTTCATGATTTCCTCTTTTTTAATTGCTGAGTAGTATTCCATTGTGTAAAAGTACCACAATTTCTGTATCCATTCCTCTGTTGATGTACATCTGGGTTGTTTCCAGGTTCTGGCTATTATGAATAAAGCTGCTACAAACATGGTTGAGCAAATGTCCTTGTTGTGTACTTGAGCAAATTTTGGGTATATTCCTAGGAGTGGTATAGCTGGATCTTGAGGAAGCACTATTCCCAATTGTCTGAGAAAATGCCAGATTGATTTCCAAAGTGGTTGTACCAGTTTACATTCCCATCAGCAATGGAAGAGGATTCCTCTTTCTCCACAACCTCTCCAGCATGTGTTGTCATTTGAGTTTTTTATTTTAGCCATTTTGATGGATGTAAGGTGAAATCTTAGGGTTGTTTTGATTTGCATCTCTCTGATGGCTAGGGATCTCTTTAAGTGTTTCTCTACCATTTTATATTCTTTTACAGAGAATTCTCTGTTTAGCTCCGTGTCCCATTTTTTAATTGGATCACTTGATTTATTGCTTTTTAACTTCTTTAGTTCTTTATATATTCTGGATATTAGCCCTCTGTCAGATATAGGGTTGGTGAAGATCCTTTCCCAGTCTGTAGGCTTTTGTTTTGTTCTGATGACAATGTCTTTTGCTTTACAGAAGCTTTTCAGTTTCATGAGGTCCCATTTATTGATTGTTGATCTTAGAGCCTGTGCTGAGAAGGAGTCATATTTTTGGAGGGTTTCAAACACAGTCATTTATGGGTCAGGCATGGGATCAAATGGACCGTCTGTCCCCATGGCTGAACCATTGGCTATTTATGGATTCTGAGCCAGAAACAGACATTGTCTTTGATTTTCTTTGTAAAGGTGAACCCACAATTTTTGTTTGAGGATTTTATCGATGTATACAGTGTTCATTGTTTCTGAATTCACCACATCTGTGAAATAGGTAAATAGATAATGGAAATGGCTACTTAACAGAATTTCACTCTAAAGAAAGCTGAAATCATGAAGTTTTCAGGTAACTTGGTGAACTGGAAGAAATCAGACTGAATGAGGTTCTCTATCATCTGTGGATCAGAACTCCTATTATGTATACTTGTGTATTTGCCTCAGAATACATGCAGAAGCTAGAATGAGGCCACTGGGAGGTAGGAATGAAGCAGAATGCAGGGGAATAATGGGGTCATTAAGTAAAGAAGGGATGATGGAGGATGGCTTGGGACAAGAGATAACTAGCAGCAAAGATGTTTGGAAAAAGCAATGTGAAAACCTATTTTTATTAGCCTCCCAAAATAGCCATATGTAAATGCAGTTCTACTGAAATATTTTCTTTTGATTTTATTCCAAGATGTACCACTTATATTCCAGTAATCACAGTTTTCACACATGTCAATTATATACTGTTGATTTTAATACCAACTGACATAATCTTAAATAGTTTCTAGATAGCTCCCTAAAATGCATGTATTATGTCAAAATTCTTCTTGAATGATTAGGGACAAATAGTCAACAATTTATTAAAATGTATTTTAAATAAATCAAGTTCAAACATTAATAGGGAAGTCTTGATGATAAAATTGTTAGTTTCACTGAAAATATGGTAAATCTTTAATTTACCTAAGTGACTATTACTTATGAATTTTCTTGCCTTTTAAATAATATCCAGTTCAGTAGGCAAATACATAAAACATGCTTAACACATACTTCATGTAGATAGTAATGATTTTTGTTATTACCACTTTCATCATCATCATTATTATCATCATTATTGTGTGAGTGTGAGTCTCTATGTGTGTATGTATGTATGTCTTCTTGTGCCTGTAGAGGCCAGAATAAGGTATGGGATTCACTGTAGTTGGAGTTAAAGGTGTTCTTGAGTAGCCTCATGTGGGTGCTGGGAACTGAGCTCTGGTCTTCGGAAAGAGCAGCAAGCACTCTTAACCACTGAATCATCTCTCCAGACCCATATTAAGTTATTTAAAAAAAAGAATGCAAAAAATAAAAATAAAAAAGAATGCAAATTGCTTGGCACTATAAGTTACTGTTTATTTCTCTTTGTGCATACTATGCTAAACCTTAAATGAAAAGGTGGAGACCAATAGGCATTGGCTTATTGGCCAGTGTTGTTGTTATTATTATTATTATTATTATTATTATTGTTATTATTTAGAGAAAGAACATCTTGCAATCCTGGGAAAGATTTGAAAAGTCAGTTTATTACCTTTTGTCTAATCAAGGATTTCTGTAGTTTAATGCTGTAACTTCCTTTAGTGCTGTACCTGCCTTTAATGCTGTACCTGCCTCTAATGCTATTCCTGCCTTTAGTGCTGTACCTGCCTTTAAGAAATTGGCAGCAGCAAAACCCAAAAGCCACCCATTGCGCTGACAGCTGTCATATTTTGCTTATCTGTCATGGTCAGTAATCAATAAATACATGTTCAATACTATGGAGTACTCTGACCAAGCATGGGGACCATGTTTATGTTTGGAGACAGAGTATTTGGACATATTTAAGATACGGAGGCACACATATTCTTTTTTAGTATGTTTTTGGTAGATTTTGATATTTAAGATTTCAAAAATATGACCCAAATAACTTGTCCCTTTTAAGTATTCTTAAGAGTCATCCTCTTTAAAATATCTTGACATTCAATTAGAGGTACCTGGGAAAGAGCTGGCTGAGTATATGGGTCAGTAACTTGGGAAAATTAGAAGTTGTCTATTGCCAAGGTTACTGGGCAAAATAAATTCCCAAGCCAGTCAACTGTTTGAAATTCTCATTACCACAGTCAGCGATCAGGTTCTTATAGAGTGGAAGAAATGTAAGTTGGGTGACTACCAGAGTTTAACCTGAAGGCTGTGTTTTGTTCTGGCTGACATGTTTTTCTCTGTCATTATGAATATTGGAGTCTTGGAGAGGTAGGTGTTGAGAGCTAACAGAAGAGTTAGTATCAAATTCAAAACATGAATTTATTTTGAGATATTTGGGAAAGCTCTTCTCAAAAAGTAGTGCAGAAAGTGGCATTTGAAAATGAAATTGAGGATTATCAGTGAAAAAAAGCAGTAAATGTGATTGAAATATTATAAAATTAGTTATTCAAGGAACAGACAGGACGTGATGGCTGGAGAAATGTGTGGACATCATGTGGACCATTTTGGGAGGGGTGATAGGATTTTAGGAATATTTTAAAACAACAAGAAGTCTATGAGAAAAGAAAGTAACCAGGATTAAGTTTAAAGAAATGGTTCCCTGCCTTTTGCATTGAAAAGAGAATAAGCGTAGAAAACTCCCAGAATGCAATTAGAATGGTACTGAAGCAGAGAGAATAAGTGAGGTTTAGTTGAAGATGGTGACCTGGAAAAACAGAGAAAAGGGAATAGACTAGAGAAATTATCAAGGAAGTAGAGTTAATGAGACATGATCATTGGCTGTGTTGTTCAGGTAGTACCCAGTTTGCTAACTTAAGCTAATGTGTGGGGAGCCGTGATTCACTGAGAACAGAATCATGGAGGAGAAGGAAGGGATCAATTAGCACGTGTTTGTGTGATTTGGATGACCTCTGTGATATCAAAGTGGAGCTGTCAGCTAGTAAGTTCTCAGGGAGAGAAGTCATGACTAAAATATAAACGACCTTGTCAAGAGAGCACGATTCCAGTGAGAGAGATATTCAGTATGATACCCAGCTAATGGTTAACATTGTGTTGTACTAATGGCCTGATTCACTGTAACAGTTTCAGATGTGTTAGAATGCCTTCACAGTCAACCCCATCCTCACGTATCTAGACACGGTTTACTTACACACACACACACACACACACACACACACACACACACACACACTCACTCACACACACTCACACACACTCAGATTTTATCTATTTATTTTTATGTGTATGAGTCTTTGACTATGTGTATGTATGTGTGCCACATGTGTGTTGTGCCCATGGGGATCAGAAAAGTTAGTAAAATCCTCTGAAACTGAGGTTATATGTCATTGTGAGCCATCATGTGGGTGCTGGGAACCAAACTCAGGCCCTCTGTAAGAGCAATGAGTGTTCTTAACTGATGAGTCATCTCTCTAGCCCCCAAACCCATATACTTTTAATGTTTTATTTATTTGCACTTTCTTTCTTCCTTTTTTAACAGTTTTATTTCAGTTTATTTACATTACATCTCAAAGGTGTCCCCTTCTTCCTCTCCATCCAGTCCTCCCTCTTTTCTTTCCCCCTTCCTCTCACCCCTTGGCTCTAAAAAAGCGAGCCCCCTCCCTCCATCTCAACTTTCCCCAGCACTTCAAGTCACACCAGGACTGAGCATATCCTCATCCCCTGAGTCCAGTTAAGGCAGTGCAAGTGATCCAAAAGCAGACAATAGAGTCTGTGTTAGAAACATCTCTCTGCCTCGCTCGCCAGGTACCCAAATAAAGACCAAGCCGCCCATAAGCCACATATGTGCAGGGGGGTAGGTCCAAAAAGCTTGCATTCTCCTTAGTTGATGTCTCAGTCTCTGTAAGCTCCTATATTTTTAATGGTAGTCATGAATAAATCTTATATTATAGTGATACCTAAACCCTCTTACAGACACATTTAATAGTCT
The DNA here is from genome assembly GCF_907164565.1 of Psammomys obesus. Lineage (NCBI taxonomy): Eukaryota > Metazoa > Chordata > Mammalia > Rodentia > Muridae > Psammomys > Psammomys obesus. Next base: position 18,756,588 of record NW_026585689.1, read on the forward strand.
AACCAAATCATTTGTCTCTAGGTGGCTCCCATTTGATCCTGATGTGTACCATGTGTATTTAAAAAGAACACCAAAATCACTAAAATAAGCTGATAAGAAATAAAATTGCTTCATTTGAATTTTCTACAAAATCAATGTAATTTTATATTTTATTGACCTGAAACATGTGTGAAAATGATGCCTTACTTGGACGAATAAGGTAGACAATAAGATATACATGTAAAGCAACCAGGGGACTGATTTATCCCTCAAAATGAAATAATTTATTAAAAATCTTTTTTCCTAATGTTATTAAGTACCTTCGAAATTTCTTTTTCTTATTTTTCTGTTTCAAAAAGGCAGTCATCTTGTGTCTAAAAAAAGAGAGGAAAATTACATTGTTGTAAGACTCAATGCTGTTATTATCTATTTAAAATTTCCAACCAAACCATCTGAAAGATATTAAAAATAAATTACCAGCATGTAATTACCATAGGTAGATATTGTGCTGTCACCAAAAGATAATGGATGAATGGCAAATGAGACACACAGCCGATGAAGTGTTCCAGGCCCTGAACACGCTTCCTGATAACTCACAAACTGTCCAATTAACACAACAGAAATACTCCCCCTGCGTAGGTGAGTCTCATCTATTACTCAAGACTGGGTATTACCTGATTTATCAGGTTCTTACTAAGTAATCAAATTATTTCAGTTTTGAGTACCATGTCTTTAGTTAAGGCAACAGAGTACCCGATGTGCTTTTGAATGAGAAGGCAGCTATAGAGCTGTGTGCAGCAGGGGTTTCTTTGAGGCCTTAGGTTTTGGCTAGCCCAATTGTTCTGAAATCCCCAGTGCCTCTTCTTACCTTCCTATTCACACACATAAGATCCTTTTGTTAGATACGATTGCTGCTTCTCTAGAGGAGTAATCTTACAATATATTTTCCTAACCAAAATTCACATGTAAAATATTTTAGAATAAGAAAATGTTCAGTTTTTAGTAAGCATTTAAAACTTGTGGGTCCTTTTTTTTTTTTTCTTCTTTAATATGGTTCATTAGGAGTTTAGTAAGCAACCAACATTCCCCCTTGTAAGGGTCCATGGATCACGTGGTGAGTGTGTGTGTGTGTGTGTGAGAGAGAGAGAGAGACAGACAGACAGACTGAGACAGAGACAGAGACAGGACAAGAGAAAGCACTCTCATAAAATTATGGTTGAGAAGAAAAAGGGGTTTAGCTAATCATAAGACAGGTGCTCATGCTTGACTTTAGGGAGAGAGCAGCAATCACTGGAAAGTTTTCCTGGAGGGATATTTTAGGCACATGAAACTCAATGACACCGGAGCTCAAGAACGAGGTGAGGTGAGGTTTAGGTGGTTTCATAGACCCCTGGCTAGAAGTGAGCACATGGTACACAGGTAGAGCTGAAGACAAGATCATCAAAGCACCATCCCTAGCACCAGGTTTGAGTGTGCAGACTGCTTGGGTGCTTCGAACCGCACGGTAAATAAGGGTTGTGGACGAAACGCTGAAGGAACTTTGATGAGGCTTTCTCTAGAAAACCAAGAGGTTTTTATTTTTCCTTGTCAGTTGGTTTATGTACATGTCTATTACTAAAAAGTGTTCAAGTATATACAATTACTGACGGTACAAAATCTAAGGTAATGTGTGAATACATGCTAATGCAATTGGGGATTTTCACTATACTATGGCCTGGCTAACACATAGGTCCGGATTTTATACCCAGGAAATACTTGAAATATTTTTTATATTTTATTTTACTTTTTCTTGGTCTTCACTGTGTTAATCCTCATACCACTATGTAAAGTAAGGCTATTATTGTCTTACTTTATTGCTTAGGAAAGTAACTCAGAGAAGAAATTTGCCAAGTCAGAATATACTGTAATACTCATAGGGTATAGCATGTCTGTGTATTTAACTGGCAGCACTTACATCCCATCTAAAGAGAGATAGGACCGGGGAATCATCATACATAAGAATTCAAAATGATTGTGAGAGACCTAGTCTTACAATACTAGTTTGAGGCATCATAGTGTTTGACATTTGTGAGCCAAAAAAAGGAAACCTAAAAAGAAAGGCAGATAGGAAATGTGTAAGAAAATGTAGGAACCATTTCTAAGTGCAGCCTGTTTAAAAAAGAATAGCAGGAATTTTGCAAAGTAAAAAGAGGACTGGAGAGAGTAATTCAAAAAATTTACACAAGGGATGAAACATTTAAAAAATATATTTATTTTATTACTTATTAAATGTATATGTGTATCTGCAGGCATTTTTGTGCTTATGTGTTTGGGTGCCCAGGGAGGTTAGAAAGAAGGTCATATTCATGAAGCTGGAATTATATGCAGTTGAGAACTTCCCAAAATGAATGCTGAGAACTGAGCGTAGCTCCTCCAGAACATTAAGGGCTCTTAACTTCTGCATCATTTCTTCAGACCCAGATGAAAAGTTTTCTAGTTAAGTAGATCCAATAAGCGTTTATAATGAGGTGAATGAGGGGGGAAAAGACACATTAGTTTATAAACTTCTTGGTTTTATTTTTCTCACAGGTTGCTCTTTCTGTTTACAATTTTGATTTTTTCTTTCCTCTTCTTCCTCCTTCTCCCTTTCTCTCCCTCTCTACTTCTCTGAGGTGATTTTACACACTATTGCTCAGGCTGCTTTTTGTTCTGGAATTAAGTTGGTCTCCAAAGTAGCTGGGACTCCAGGCAACACCTGGCTTCTTGTTTTCTCTTTTAATAGGCAACTCCAAGAAACAGTCATGCCAAGTACTTGAATCCTAAAAACTTCCAAGCAGGAAAGAAAAAAAAAAAAAAAACTCATCTATAGAGGAACCAGAATTTGATAGTTCATTGAAAGTCTGCCCTCTAGGTTTCAATAAGATGAACCTCAGAATCAGCAGACAACACATCTCTGATTTTGAATTCCATTTGCAAACCATCATGTGTGAAGCAGAAGATCTGTGCCAAATGTCTGCACTGAGCGCATCACTCCAACAACCGCTGTTGGCAGATGTTGTCATAATCCAAGAAGAAAAGCTGCGAGTTTTCCGAAACGTCAGGACCAATACAGAGGTGAACAGCACAGCAAGTGTCGAGTGCAATCAGCACAAGCTTGACAGGAGGAAACAAAGTTCTACTAATGGCATCTAAATGAGAAGTGTCCAGGGTAAAGGAAACTTGATAATACAAATGAAGTGAAGAATAATTTTAAAAAGTAGCATTTCACTAACAAGTCTACTAAACAGACACAATAACTTCTCTATAAATCTATTTCTCTGCACTCACAACAACTACATCTCTCAAACTTCATCAGAGAAGTTTCTTTGGACAGTAGACTGTTACATAGAAACTCACACTTGTCATGATTGCTAAGAGTAAGCGTCTGTTGAATACTCAACCACAAATATAACATCTGTCCCACACTCCCTGCCCCTAAGGCTCAGGGACATCACAGAAGAGAGGGTGGATTGGGAGAACCACAGGTCCGGAAGGGATAGAGCAGAACAGTATCTTCTAAACATGGCAGGACCACTGCACTCAGGAATGCACAGCAGCTGTGGTTCTCTGTACAAGGTCTAGCCCATCAACATTAAAGCACGGAAGAGGACCGGGCTTATGAGCCCCTCCACCAGCTAAGGAGCTATGGTTAGTTGATGGCTTCTTGGGACGATAGAGTCATGATCCATATTCCTGGTAATGAATTTGATCAAGATGCATTCTATGTACACATAACACTCTCAATAAAAGCATAATATTTTAAAATTATTAAATCATACAATATAGACATATCTTACTGATAATGAACTTTAAAAACCAATCATTTGCTAGAAATAAATGCTTTCACATTTTGTGGTGTGAAAAGTGTTTAAAGGTGGAAGGAAGAGAGCCACAAGCAAGAGATTCTCTGTATTTCACAAAATGGCCTGGCAACATGCTGCTGTGAAAATTATGTAAAAGTTATGGAGAACCAGCATGCTGTTGAAATAAAATGGCATGCGCGCCACTGTGAGATATTTATCTTTAACAATAAGAAAGCAAATACTAATGTAAAACTCATTAATTCCACAATAAGCAACCCATTATATAGCCTAGACACACAGAAGTATGGATCAGTTCTAAAAGAGAAACAATTCAAATCATCTGGCTTTTTGTTCTCTCTTCTAATAAGCAACTAAATCGCTTCTCTGTCCATTGCAAGATGGTAGGGTGGTAAGGTGAGGATTCACCAAGATTATAAACCCTTTTGTTATTTCAGATGTGTACCTTGGAAATTAACCATATAAAATATGCTCAATAAAACCATATATAGCTTAAGCAAGCCAAAGCAAACTTTCTAGTCCTATTTAACGTGAAAGTAATAAAAGGACTCCTTGGTGGTTTAAAAATGATTTTGGTTTACTTTTTTTTCCGTGTTTTCTTAAGTATTTTTAGGCCTGATATTGCTTAATTAAAATAGTTTTCTTCTCTGTATTAAGACCTGTGTATCCTGGAGCAATGATAACAACAACAACTACTATTATTATTATTATTGTTATTATTATTATTATTATTTAGTCCAGCCAGACCACTGATTAAACTTTGGGTCCAGGTCGCTTTCTGCTCTAAGTTGGAGCCACTAGCAGTTCACTTGCCTGAGATTGCTGACTCAGTTGAAACTGTGCTCCAGGGATTTTTCTCTCTACCTCCTGTCTCTACAGCTACATCCCTCTGAAAACAAGCCAATTTCAAAACACCTTTGGTAATGCCGTACTTCTTCCAGTGTATTGTCTGCAACACCGAAGGTTCCTGCAACGTGTGTGTAATGGAAAGGTGAACACCCCAGCCGTCTCCCTGCTACTCTGTCTTCTTGTGGTTGTGTTTTTTGGTAGCAGGCAGTTCAGTATGAGGATTTATAATTTCCATCCCTTTACCAAGTTGATGTTCCAAGTTATTGAACAAAATAACTCTTAATCTTTAGTGTCGACCTTTCTTAGACAACAAAAGTCTTACATTTGTTCAAAGGCCTGACTTTTCTCTTAATAATAAAAAATTATTTTAAAGTAACATAATAGTTTGTCGTAATTAAATTCACTTACCCAACACACTAATATATACACATATACCACACACAAAAAAGAAAATTTGGTGAGGACAACGTATTTCATTCTAGTGAATGTGCCTGGTAGCTACTTTGTTCTGCATTAATACGATGGCCCTAAAATGACCTTAGAATCATCAGGCTTATTACTAATAAGGGCATTAATCTGCTTCATCTTCAGTGCTGAATCATGACTGCTTAGGACTAAACATTCATTTTAGGCTTAAGAAAATTGCTCTGAAATTTCTGGTGTTTTCTTTTTTAAACTTTATTTATTTATTTTATTAATTACAGCTTATTCACTTTGTATCCCAGCTGTAGCCTCCTCTCACCCTCATCTCCTCCTATAAGTGTTTTCTAATATTTTTGCTCTCTCTACAAAGTTTAGAGTTGGCCATCTGTTAGAAAAAATATTGCTTAGGTATAATTTTAGAATGTTTCATGTTCATTTAATTGATTCATTCCATGGAAATGATGTAATGTGCCTTTTGATTATGAGCATTGTGCCGAGTCCTGGACACATGCAGAAATGTTCCAGCTCTTCGGGTAAGGTAAGGTACTGGGTACATAGAATATAGGATATTCATATATTATTTTGGAAATTAATGAAATTTACACAAGTGAATATTGATTTCTCCATTTTTCATTTGGTGAGATCCTAGGAAATGAGATTACATGCCTATGAGTTAGAGATTCAGATACTTTGAAAGACCTAGAAGATGACAGAAGTACTGTTATTCAGATTAAAACTTTAGCTGAACAAATTTGCATTTTACATGCTTTGTACAATTTCCAGTTCAACTGCAAAGGTCACAAGACGAAAGCATTTTGTTGTTCATGTGTAAGGTCACCAGTATAGTTCCTTTTATTTTGATGACAAAGCAACTGGGTTCTGACTACTGAACTGCTAAATTTGCCTCTGTCATTTTCATTTCCTCTGCAACTGTGAAATTATGAGTAACAATCAGAGCAGAGTTTCAGTGGCCTTGAAAGGACCCAGATGTGCTCTTTGGGTTAAAAAAAAAAATTGGAGATTAAGTTCCTTTTTTATTAAAGAATGCTGTAGTGATTGATTTTTTATTTTAAATAATTTACTTTGAAAGAATAATAAAGGTTACACCCCAAATATTATTTTTCTCCATGATTATTTATATTTATTGGAAGCTCTCTAGGAGTACACATGGGCACACACACACGCGTGCACACACACACACACACACACACACACACACACAAAGTATTTAAGGTAAAATGTTTCAGTGTCAAAGTTGGCGAAATCTTTGATCTTCAACACCTCTTAATTTTTATTTTTAGTTAATTTTTTATTCTTTCTTTACTATTAACCAATAAACCATTCCATACATATCATGGGGAAGTAGTATCCCAGGCTAACCACAAACTTAGGTGAATTTTTCTGCGTTCATCTCCTGAGTGCTGGGATTAAAGGAATGAATGTTTCTGATCAAACTGGAGTTATCAATTTTATAAGTATAAGGAATTTATATATTATAGATTAAATGAAGATGGTTTTATGAATTTATAAATTGAGTATTTTAAAAAATCTTAGTTTTTATAAACCAATAATAATTCCAAAACTCAGCAGATGGTTATGTAAATATGTTCATAGCCCTATAGAAGTATATATGTGTATAGAAGTACACACACACACATATATATACACACATACACACATATGTGTTACAAAATAACTAAATATATAATTTAGTATTCTTTGTAACACCTAAATAATTTTCCTACATTTACAGATATATTAAATACCCATTATTTTTAAATTATACAGACACTGAACACAATCTGCTGTGTTTAGATTATGTGAATATATCTTTATTATTGTTTTATTTTTATTATGTGTTCACATAAGCAAAAAGAGCAGCTGTATTGTTTTTTTTTAACGAAAAAGAGAAAAATGTAAGTTTCCTAGGATCCCACACCATTTAGATTCATTTGGCTTCTCACTTAAACTCAGAAAATGAACTATTTTTGCATAAATGAGGGAATACTCAGATGCCTTGAAGAGTTTCCTCTGTGTGCACACTGGTAGGCGTTAACTCCGCAGTTGTTCCTGTTTGTCTTCAACAGAAAGCAGGAGCCTGGCCAGGGCTTTGAGAAAAGTAGAGGAAAAACATTGTGTATAGGAAACGTTTGTCAACAGGACAATAATATGGACCAAGTAAAATTTAAACATCAAAATCAACTTCTCTTCATTTCTGGTTTGTCAGCCTTAAAACTCCCCTTAAATCTTTTTTATTGTTTTGGTTTTGTTTCTGTAACATTTTGCTCTCTTCAACGGAACCCACAGGCATGCAGGAAACGAACAAGCCTGTGTGTGAGGTGGATCCACAGAAGAGCATTTTCATGTTGAATTATTTCTGACAGAGATAACTTGTTTGAACTGTGGGTTTAATACATTCTTTATACTGAGGCTTTTGAAGTGCTTTGCCCTGGAAGCAAATGATAAAGGAACTAGAGTAATCTCTATTTCTGTCTCTCTGTCATGTATGTGTAAGGAAATTTTAAGAGAAGTCATTCAGCTGCTTTTTTGCACAACTTCCACATTTTTTTTTCATATTTGGTTTCTTTCTCTAAAATCAAGACCTTTGGGAAGAGACTCTTAAAATTTTCTGGCCAAATTAAAAGAAAATACATCCTAGGGTTGGGAAAGCAGTTCAACCAGTAAAAATGTTCCCTGTGCAAAAATGGGCATCTGACTTTTGACCCCGGAATTCACGAAAAAAAGCTGTGCACTGTGGTACATTCTCTAATTCCAGCATAGGAGCAGTAGAAATGTTTATTCCTGAGCTTCCTGACTAGCGATCGTAACCTCATCAGTCAGCCTCACGTCCCAGAGAGAGATCCTGCCTCAAAAATAAGTAACAGGACAGAAGTTTTATAAGAAATAGCACTAGAGGCTTCCACATATGTGTGTAGGCATGCTCAAACACATATATGCACATGAACGAGAGTGCACACACAATATATTCTAAAACAATATTAAAATTAATAAACATTTCATACTTTGAAACGCTTCAGATTTATTAAGGATTTCAAAATCCTACAAGAAATCAGATTACAACACACCATTCCTAGGCCAAGTATCTTCAGTGCTTCTGAGTCCTTTTCTTTCATTTTCTTTAATTATTTGGGAGTTTCGCATCATACGCCCGATCACACTTATTTCCCAGTCTCCCGAAATCTGCCTCGCCAGGCTTGTGACTCCTCCCAAAAAGAATCAGAGGAAGAGGAAAAACCAAGTTCAATTTGTATGGCCCATGTACTCCCTGCAGCATCATCAAAGTCCTGGCGCCCAGCCCCTTAAAGAAAACGGAGTTCTTCCCAATATGCCAGAAGCCATCAGTTCTGGAGAGCTACACTTCAGCAACCCTATCACAGTTTTTAAGAGTTCTCCTCAACGGCTTTCGTTTTAGGCTGTTACTTTTTTGAGATGGGCATAATGGGTAAGGGTAGGGGTTGCCACAGAAGCTGTCTATGTCCCTGTTTCTAAACTGTTGAGTCTTCAGTCATTGATACCACTGCAAAAATAGTGTCCTTGTTCTTTACAGTCAGTAGGAACACGGGTCGTGGACTTCCACATGGTTTCTGGAGACAACAGGGACACAGACATGGCCTCCAGAGTCAGTATATACCCTATGCCATGGATTGCAGCAAGATCCCCCAGAGGCAGTACAGATTATGGACATGAACAAGGCCCTCTACCATAGCACGGGCCACAGATACCATTGTAGCCCTCCACAACAGCACAGACCAAGGGGTCAGCATGGCCTTCAGGTCAACATATGACTCAGACACCAATATGGTCCCCAGCAGTAGCCGGGTCCATGGACATCAGCATGGCGTCAGGTGGCACCACTGACCCCAGGTATCTCCATGGCTTTCCGGAATATCAAGGGCCACAGGCATCAATACCACCCCTGAGTATAGCAGGACCTTGGACCCAAACATGGTCCTTGGGGGCAGCAAGAACCACAGACATCAACATGGCCCCTAGCTCCAGAACTGCCCTGTTTTTTGTTTTTTTTTTTTTTATGAAGTGTGCCATTTATAAAATCCTTTAAAAGGATAAATACATTTATGTCTTAATTAGCTTTCAAATTATTCAGATAAATAAAAGATAATAGTTGTGGCTCAAAGAGAGGTATAAACAAAGCTCAAGGCAGCACCGACTTCATGACCGGGTTTATACTTTCACATCTTGATAATATATTTCTTTTCAGTGTGAATGGATTTTAAAGTTCTGCAAGATGAATCTGTCGTAACTATTTAGCCATAGACATTGAACTACTTTTGTTTTCTCCACTGTTTTTATTGCTATCTTGATAAATACACTTCTGTTGCATGAAGGCCCTCGTGTTCATCTTCTAATTAGTTTTCTTAATCTTGCACTATAATCTCTGTGTTTGGGGGGGGTGTTGGTCTGGTTTCTGAAGATTTCATATATACATATATAATTTGTGCTTATAGTAACTTCCTTTCTCTCTGAATCTCTGTTTCTCTCCAACTAGTCTTCCAGCAGCTACACGATTGAAAATTATGATACCTCATCCCACAGTGGTTTATATCAAAGCACCTCAGGAAGGAATGGAAACACCTTGTTTTGTTCCTCTATCGCTGATGGAAGAGTGTTGAAGACACAAACCTGTACAGGTATGTATTGCTGGGATTGCAGTAGCCATGCTGTATCTAGACGGCCATGTTTTGTGGTCCTATACCCGGTTCTCATATTTTTTTCACAGACAAAGAGAAATCAAGTTGGAAATGAGCAGGAAAGTCAATACCCATTGATTAGCATTCATACTGCTGTAAGGTGCTATGCAGGCTGTTGTGGAGAAAACTCAACCATCTCACCCAGCTAAAGGTTATCCTTGCTACAATTCCAGTCGAGATAGGCCCAATTCTTCAACAGTTGCATAACTGTATTAGAGGTAATCAATGGCTTTGTGATTATATTGGCAGTATGCTTCACACAAGAAAAAAAAAAACATATCTGGTACTATAAACCGAGACAAAACCCATTAAAACCTTAACCGACCTAAGGACACACTTGAAAAATTATATTCAAATTGGCTTAACTACTGTCACATTTCATATTCTATTATCTCAATTCATTATTTGCACCAAATAATTAGTCATGTGGAATTCCACTTCTAGTAATCTGGAATTGACTCTGTAATATGAGTTTTACAGTTTCCCTATTTTAATTTTACTTGTTCATTACTTTTTTTTAGAAAGGTAATTATTGATTGATAATATCCATTTTTGACCACCTATCCATTATTTGTAGAACACATCTATAAAAGAGGGGCTTCATCAGAAGAAGAAGAAAACAGGAAACAAGCTAGAAAACGGCCACAGAGGGCCTCTGAAAGGCTCTGCCCTGCAGACTATCAAAGCAGATGCTGAGACTTATGGCCAACTGTTGGGCAGTGTGCATGGAATCTTATGTTAGAAGTGGGAAATAGTAAGATCTGGAGAGGACAGGAACTCCACAAGGAGAGCAACAGAACCAGAAATTTGAACACAGGGGTCTTCTCAGAGACTCATATTCAAACCGGGTACCAGGCATGGAGATAACCTAGAATGTCTGCACAGATGTAGCCCATGGCAGTTTAGTGTCCAAGTGGGTTCCATAGTAATGGAAGAGGAACTGCCTCTGACATAATCTGCTTGGCCTGCTCTTTGATCACCTCCTCCTGAGGGGGGAGAAGCCTTACCAGGCCACAGAAGATGACAATGCAGCCACTCCTGATGAGACCTGATAGACTAAGATCAGAAGGAAGGAGAGGAGGACCTCCCCTATCAGTGGACTTGGGGAGGGACATACATGAAGAAGGGGGAGAGAGGGTGAGATCGGGAGGGGCGGAGGGAGGGGCTTTGAGGGAATACAAAGTGAATAAAGTATAATTAATAAAAATAAATAAATAAATAAATAAAGAGGGGCTTGTATCTGAATTAATAGCATAAGGCAATTTTAGATTGTCTATCTAGAACATAAATGCAATGACAATAGTCTTTACAGGGGACACCTAGAAGAGAAGGCAGACATCAAAATATTGTAGCTTCAAGTCAAGGAATATGGACACTCCCAAGATGAAATTGATCACCTCCTAGAAGGGAAAGGAGGAGGAGAGTAGAATGAGGAGAGGAGGAAGGGGGCTTTGACCTGGATGTAAAGTGAACAAATAAATTTAAAAAATGAAAGAAACCAGGATTCTCACCACACCCTCCAAAGGTAGTCAGCCCTGACAGTAGCTTATTATTTTTCATAATTTATTTTTTATGTGTATTTCTGTTTTGCCTACATATATGTTTGTGTGAGGGTTTTGTTACCTGGAACAGAAGTTACAGTTTTTGTTGTTGCCATCATCATTTTGGTTTTATAAGACAAAGTTTCTCTGTTTTAGCTCTAGCTGACCTGAAACTCACTCTGTGGACCATGCTGGCCCCAAACTCACAGCGATCTGCCTTCCTCTGCTGGGATTAAAGGCCCCAGCCACCATTGCCTGGCTAGAGCTACAGACAGTTGTGAGCTGCTGTGTGGGTACAGAGAATTGAACCTGGGCCCTCTGTAAGAACAACCAGTGGCCCTAAACATTGCGTCATCTCTCCACCCTGACAGTGTCTTATTTACAGACTTCTGGTCTCCACAGAATTGGGAAAAGAAATTTTTGTTGTTTCAAGCAATCAAGTTGTAGTAATTTATTATAGCACCTGCTAAGGAACTAATACATTAAGAGTATTGAATATTAAAACTACTGTAACTCTAAGGCCACAGTGAGAGTTAAAGTGTTATCCTCTGCACAGTAGAAAATCCAGATGGTATTTGAATAAACTAGTACTCATTTTTATGTTACCTAAAAAAAAAAAATAATAAGATTTATAAATTTAAAATGTATATCTCACTTTGCTTATGCAGGCTCAGAATAAAAATTCACTGGTATTACTTGGTGTTTCCCTTCTGTACCCTTCAAAACATGGTTCCTTTGATGCTGGTGGATAAAGTTGAGGAGTGAAGAGAAATTTTTCATGACCAGGAACTCTTTAAATATACAGAAACCATCATGCTGAAATGTTTGAGTGACTGGCATAAAACAGCACATGCATAATAAGTATATGAAAATAGATTTAAAATGTAAAGCAAATAAAAATACATCCTACATATGGCTTTGTTTTGTATCCCCATCTTTGCCGAAGCTGTCAAGGAGGAAGGGCCTTGTGTACCGCACAGGCTGTTGCTGCCTTGAGTCTTGAGTCCCAGATCAGCCTCATTCCTTAGTGTTCTCACGCTGCCTTTCATAGAGTGCGATTTTGAAGTGTTTTATTTTATCTTCTGTCTCGCCTTTTGTCCTAGTCAGTTCAGTCCAATTTGCAGTCCAGTTTTAGTTCTCAGTCTGGGAAGAAAATATTTACTTCCTTACATTGCAGCCGTCATTACAGCTCCATCTGGTCTTCATGCTAATTCAGATGTTTTCACCATAGTGTGGTCCACCCCTGCCACTTCTGTTCACAATAAGTCTTTTCTTAAATTTAAGACCATTCATTGAAATGGTTGGTGACTAGACAAAAGGAAAGCACGTATAGCTTGCTTCCTCTAGAAGTAACCAGAAAACAGGAAATGAATAAGTCAATAGTGTAGTTTTACATAGTAAGGAGAAGAGGTAGGTAAGAGGAAGATGACAATGGGTGAAAATAGGGTGGGGCTAGATAAAGATATGTGAGGATCCCTGGAAACACATTTCAGTTGCAAAAACAAATGACGGGGAAAAAAAAGCACAGATCAGGATGTTTGAGAGCTGAACTTAAGGAAAGGCAGAAGCAATCGAGAAAGATAACATGAAGAACCAGCATGGATTACGTTTGGAAAGACATGGCAAGTTTAGCTGTAATACCTTGGTATATTGGGTAGAAGGGCCTCACTGAAGTCAGATCTGAAGGTGTTCAGAACAGAAAAAATTGGGTGTTTTAAAGAGGGTTTTCTTGGAAAGCTTAAAATGGAAGCAAGATTAATCATTAGTCACTTGTCTTAAAAGTGCCAGCCTTTTGATAGATATGGAATTGGTGAGGCAACAGTAGACATAGGAAGTTAGTTTACAGAATTTGCATAAAGCAGCAATATGCAGGTGTGTTGAAATAGGGGAGTTGCAATAGAAATATTATTTTAAAATTATTATTATTATTTTATTATTTATTACAGTTTATTCAATTTGTATCCTGGCTGTGTCCCCCTCCCTGTCTCCTCCCAATCCTATCCTCCCTTCCTCTTCTCCCCCCATGCCCCTCCCCTAGTCCACTGATAAGTGAGGTATTCCTCCCCTTCTGTTTGACCCTAGCCTATCAGGTCTTATCAGGACTAGTTGCATTATCTTCTTCTGTGGCCTGGCAAGGCCGCACTGCCCAGCACCCCAGGGGGAGGTGATCAGAGAGCCTGTCACTGAGTTTATGCCAGAGAAAGCCCCTGCTCCTCTTATTAGGGAACCCACTTAGAAACTGAGCCTATGGGCTACAGCTGAGCCAGAGTTTTAGGTCCTCTCCATGCATGGTTCTTGGTTGGGGTATCAGTCTTTGCAGAGCCCATCTTGAGTGAGGTAAACCAGAAGCAGAAAGATACACATGGCATATACTCACTCATAAGTGGCTATTAGGATAAACACACTAAAATCTATACTCTTAAAGAAGCTAAACAACAACGAAGACCCTAGGGAAGATGCTCAATCCTCATTCAGAAGGACAAATGATATAGACATTGGAAACAGGAGAAGACAGGGAACAGGACAAGAGCCTACCACATTCAGCCTCTGAAAGACCTTACTGATCAGGGTTTCGAAGCAGAGGCTGAGACTCATAGCCAAACTTTGGGCAGAGTACAGGTAATCTTAGGAAAGAAGGAGGAGATAGAAAGACCTTGAGGGGACAGGAGCTCCACAAGGAGAGCAACAGAGTCAATAAAACTGAGAAATGCTTATTAATGTTAAGGTTTTACAATCTCAGGAAAGTACTGCTCATATCATATTCCAACCTTTTTGGAAACTCTATCACATGTCATTATAAATTCTCCATGGACAAAGGGGTGAAAGTGTGCTTAATGTTGGGGGTGATCATAAACATAGGAATATATCATAATTAAATAGCATTTGCTAAATACTGGAGATATAGTTGTGACTGAAAGTGCACTTCAACCTATCTTTTGAGATAGGATAAAAAAAATCCATGTGGTCAATGTACTTTACTAGAAAGAACAGGCTTTTAGTGATTATTTTTCTTTCCTAAGTGGTAATTTGAACAAGAATCATCTAATCCCAGGTACAGTCTTGGTATATTTAAAACTGCTCAGAAGGTAACAGTGTTAACTATTTTAGAAAATTTTGACCTTTTGTACTGACAGAATTGTGGGTTTCTGAATGGAATATAAAATTATATGAAAGATATATAGGAAAGTTTTTGATAAGCAAACATTCATTCCCCTAAAATTCTATTAGAAGGAATAGTTCCATAAAGGCAATGGGGACATTGATAATTATAACGTGTCTAGAAGCCATTCGCTGTGTGGGCTTTAGTTTAGCAGATAATAAAGGCTTTTAAGAAACAGTAATTACACATTGACTTAATAAGATTCATAATCCATCTCAGCAAAAATATTATACGTACTTTAAAGACATCATTATTTTCAATTATTGTGATAGCAAATTACTTACTCTAAAATGTAACAGCTTAAACAATCTCTATGATGCTTATCCATTCACTGGTCAGGGATTTGAATAGAATACGGCAGGGTGATTTAGTTCTTGCTTTAATATTGGGGCTTGGGAGACTGTAAATCCTGTAAATGAATTTTTTAAAAAGTATTTATTTATTTTTATTTTTTTTAATTTTATTTTTTTCTTATCAGTTACATTTTATTAACTCTGTATCCCAGCCGTATCCCGCTCCCTCATTCCCTCCCAGTCCCTCTCTCCCTCCCTCATCTCCACCGTGCCCCTTGCCAAGTCCAAATGAATTTATGGCCAAGACTGGAATTCTCTAAAGACTTTCTCACTCACAGGGTTGGCCCCAGAATGGGCTGATGGGAAGTCTATCACTACTCACTATTTTGCCTATCATTTTCCTACGGCCTGGCTTCATCATAAACACATCTCATGGAACACATGACTTCCGCACAGAGAAAAAACTGATGTGAAGAAACCCCGGACACCATATTGTCTTCCTTTTACCCAGCTGTGTCAAAGAAATCCAAATCTTTCCTGTTCAAGGGGACGGATGTTAGATACTGATACCTGGTCAGTGATAAGGAAATCACAATGTATTGTATGAGGTGTGTGAAAAAGGACACAGTGTCACCTGGTAAGTGCAGCCTGGTACAGTTTGGAGTATCTAGCTAGCATGGTTTGTAGCGTGTGAGATACACTTCATTATGTTGACTGATGATAAATGATAGTGTTCAGTGATAATGGTAAGCAGGACATGGTGGCTCATATATGAGAACTTCAGCAGACAGAAGCAGAAGGAACTCAAGCTGAAGTCTAGCTTGCGCTAAATAAACTCCCCAAAACAAACAACTGAAAACAGCTAGAAAAACAACAAAAAAGACAATGCTAGTCATGAAATATAGTATAAAGATTATAAAGCAGCTGAGCTTTATAATTTACTTTGTGGTCAACTGTTACAGCAAAATAATCTTCTAATCAGCAATAAAAGAGAAAATATTTTGGATTCTAGAAGAGAAATCCATACGCCACAGTTATCTTTTTAACTGAAGAAAAAAATGAATTTATGAAAGCATAATTAAACTTAACTTTATCTAAGTAAAATTATATATATTCTATATTTCTTTAAATACATTTATTTGATTTAAATTAGTTTCAAGAAGTTCCATTCACAAGGACCAAATATATGTGGGCACAGGAGTCTTTTCTGAGACTGTTTCTCCAACCAAGGACCATGAATGAATATAACCTAGAACCCCTGCACAGATGTAGCCCATGGCAGCTCAGTATCCAAATGGGTTCTCTAGTAAGGGGAACAGGGACTGTCTCTGATATGAACTCAATGGCTGGCTCTTTGACCTCCTCCCCTTCCTCCCCCTGAGGGAGGAGCAGCCTTGCTAGGCCACGGAGGAGGACATTACAGCCAGTCCTGATGAGACCTGATAAGCTCGGGACAGATGGAAGGAGAGGAGGACCTCCCCTATCAGTGGACTTAGAGAGGAGAATGGGAGGAGATGAGGAAGGGAGGGTGGGATTGAGAGGGAATGAGGGAGGGGTCTACAGCTGGGATACAAAGTAAATAAATTGTAATTAATATAAAAATAAAAATTTAATTAAAAAACATTCCATAAACAACAGAATTTTTAGAGTGTTTTAATTTTTGAGCAGGTGAGTTTGGAAAGTGTCAAATGGAACATTTTAGCTATTGGAATGCCTGCCATTATTAATTTAACAAATATTTATATGTAAATGAAGGAGACTAAAAATACACAGAAATAATTATTTCTGCTAATGATTAAGTCATCACCACATTAATTACATTAAAAATAATCTGATGGTTTATAAAAGGTTACATAAGTATAAATAATGGTGTCAATGATATTAAAATTACTTCATACTATTAGATCCTATAAATAAAATATTAAATACTGTGATTTAATGATCTGGCTTTTGAATATGCTTTTTAACTCTAGGAGGAAATTGGAAAACAACTTGGTAATGACTGAGAGGAAAACACACACAAAACATGTCTTAGCACTCTAGATTTAACAAGATATAATCCATGTAGGCAGATGGTGGGAACTAAAAATGATCATCTTGAGTGAGGTAGAAGCAGAAAGAAACACATGGCATATCCTCACTTATAAGTGGACATTAGACACATAATATAGGATCATCATAATAAAATCTGCACACCTAAAGAAGCTAAACAAGAAGGAGGACCCTGGGTAAGATGCTCAATCCTCACTCAGAAAGGCAAATGGGACGGACATACAAAGAAGGAGAAACCAGGGAACAGGACAGGAGCCTACCATAGAAGGACTCTGAAACACTCTACCCTGCAGGGTATCAAAGCAGATGGTGAGACTCATAGCCAAACGTTGGGCAGAGTGCAAGGAATCCTATTAAAAAAAAAGGGGGGGAGAGAGAGAGACCTGGAGGGGACAGGAGCTCCACAAGGAAAGCAACAGTACCAAAAAATCTTGGCACAGGGATCTTTTCTGAGACTGATACTCCAACCAAGGACTATTCATGGATATAACCTAGAAGCCCTGCACAGATGTAGCCCATGCTCAGTCTCCAAATAGGTTCCCTAGTAAGGGGAACAGGGACTATCTCTGATTTGAACTTGGTGGCTGGCTCTTTGATCACCTTCCCCTGAGTGGGGAGCAGCCTTTCCAGTCCATAGAGGAAGACAATGCAACCAGTCCTGATGAGATCTGATAGTCTAGGGTCAGAGGGAAGGGGAGGAAGACATCCCCTATCAGCGGACTGGGGGAGGGGCACGGGAGGTGAAGAGAGAGGGAGGGTGAGAGTGGGAGGGGACCAAGTAGGAGGCTATAGCTAGGATACAAAGTGAATAAACTAATAAAAAAATAAATAAATTTTAAAATTATGGATTTATTGATGATTACAGCATTCTTTCTTGAAATAGAGGCAAACTTGAAGCAACTATGTGCCTATACGTAAAGACAACGGTTAAAAATGGTATATTAATTCCATTAAATATTTTCCAGATTATAAAATAAATTTGACTAGAGTGTATCACTTTGAATATACAAAATATAAAAAGTAAAAACAAGATGATTTTCCGAAAATCATTTGTAATATAACAATGAATGTAGAATTTTCACTATATATAACATGATATTAAATGTTATTATAGAAACGTACCGTAGTGCAAAAAGTTTACAATTCATACATAATTAAATTTTGCTAGTTTTCAATATAGGGGGATTAGATTATATTTATGGTTGTGAGTCTAACCTTTAATGGCTGAGCCATCTCTCCAGCCTGGGGGATTAGATTATAATGGTAAATTTGAGCTGATAATTACAGTTGTAACTTAAAATTTATTTGAAGTTAAGAATGACAAAACTTTGTTTTGTTTGCCAATCATGTTACTTCTTGTTTTATCTGCTTATGACATTAGTTCAGTAGAGAAATTATGCGTTGCTCATTGATGACATAAAAAGATGGCATTTTTGATGTTAAAGACATTTAGAAGATAATTCATTAGATGAATATTTTATTTTGTTTTTATAGTTTGTTAAGGGTATTGCTGATATATATGGAAAGATCTTAGAAAAATTGGAAAAAATAAATTAGACTTGCTTTTATTTTATTTAATTTAAAGAAAATTTCTGAGCATGTGTATTATTTCACATTTCTATATGTCACAGAATACCTACTTTCAATATATTTACCCTTGGGGTCCCATGACAAAACACAATTAAGAAAAACACACTAGGAAATATAAGAAAGATTATGGAAAATATTGTGCAATAGATGCCAACTGTAATGGGATTACTACTGAAAGAGTGAATGACTATTGAGTCTTTATGAGTTGTGTCTGAACGGCATGTATGAAGATGTTCTCCAGTAAACCTTTTTTAACTAGTTTCCATGGGACTGTGCGGCTCAGTTTTAGTCTTAGGAAATAGAGCCTCTCAGAGTTAGTCACACATTAAAATCGGTTCATAGCTGTTTCCAGCCACAGGGAGACAGGAAACCGATTCGAAGACACCACTTTTGAGCACAGCCTTTAGTTGTTTGCTCCATTTGTAGTGGCCAACTTAATTTTTTGGGGGGAATTTCAGTTCATGAATATTATGTATTTTTATCATAACATCCCTCCCTTCCCTCTTCTACTTCTTTCCATATTCCCCTTTCCATATCCCCTTCTCACAGCCACATCTTCCTTTTTTATAATTATATGCATACACACGCACATATGAAAGGGAGGGGAGGGAGCCCATTTCATGCTGCCTATGTGTATCTGTTTAGGGCTGCCCACTTGGGCATGACGACTCTCAAGGGCTCATGCCTAAACAGATTCCTTCCCTCAGCACCCATCAACTGCCTAAAGCTTCTCAACTAGTGGAGCCTTGTGAGCCCTTTCTCTATTCATGCTGGACTATTGACTGCTATAGTCTTGTGTAGGTTATTTGCAGGTAACTACAGTTGTTGATAGCTTCCTATCACATCCAGAAGACACTGTTGTGAAGACGTCTTCTCAGACCTCTGGCTCTCACACTCTTTCTTCCCCCCATCCTCTCATAACATCATTCCCTGGACCCACAGTTCAGGAATGGCATTGTGACATAGCTTTCTCGTTTGGGGATGGACGCTCCACAGTCACTTATTCTGTGCACTCTGACTAACTGTGATTGTCTATAGTAGTATCTACGGATAAAGAAAAGTATTTGACAGTTGGATACTATACCAATTTAGCAAAATGTTATTCATAAGGTGTCCTCAAGGGTCATTGATCTATCCAACCATATAGTCTTGGCTAGGTTTACAGTAAAAGACATGAATTTTCTCCTATTGAGTGGACCCTTGAGATATTATTGCTTCATTGGACATATCTTGCCAGGCTGTCCATTACCATAGGTCTTAGAATTTACAGCTACATGGAATTGTTGATAATTTTTCTCTTCAGGCAGCTTGTATAGTAGCACCTTCATACACCGTGAGAGCTAAATACCAGGGATGATGCTTTTGGCTCAGAACCAGCTTGATTTACCTAAATTGGGTGGTGTCAACCACAGAATCTTGCTTTCAAGTTAAGGCATGGTACCAAGAACAAAACTATAGTATTTTGTTAGGGTCTCTAAGATCCCTCAATTAAAAGTTTTAAGGGAGCTATCCAATTCCGGGTACTGGGTTTCTGATGTGAGCATTATCTTCCTGTGTGGGATAACTCCAGTCTATGTCTGTGTTATCTATATCAATATCACCTATATCTATCTCTATAAATCTATGCCCATACACTATGTATTTGTTTCCACGAAAGCTGGACATTTGGAAAAGCCATAGGACTTTTTTTATATGAAGTAAACATTTTTTCAGCGATTGAAAGAGTGCACCAACTTACATTCTGATACCGATTGTGGAGAAAGAAAGCATAATCTGCGTCAAAGAGAAACATAGACTTCATACGAGAACAAATGCAAGGCAGTAAGAAAAAAGAAAGAAAGAAGCACGGCTAAGAAAGACGAGGAGCGCTACAGTGCATACATGCATGGACATACATCGTCACATCTGGCCATTGTTTCAAAAGCAGCCTCAAGGAGACCCAGCAGGTCTCTGAGCAGGCATGCCCCCATGGCTCACAGAGCTCACCTTGGGACATCACTGGACAGGATGAGAGGTGTTGCTCTTTAGAGTATCTGAGCAAGCAAGAGTTGAAGAATTTATTTTCCCAAGTTGTTTTCATATTGCATTACAACAAAGTAACTTCTCAGCTCTTCTAGTTAGCTTCCTCTAGTACCTTGATGGCTGCAAAGGAAGCACCAAAAAATTTCATGTTCACATCAGATCGTATGTATGGGTGGTTGTCTAAATGCATGTACATATGTCCAAATGCATGTACATATACACATTTGCATTTGAGCACGCATGTAATTCTTTTTAAAGTGGTGGTCACATGGTGTGGCCATTTGTCACTGCCACTGAACTACATGCCCAGTCCCGTATATAACATTTGTATATCCTGAAAATCAAAATTCAGAAAAAAGCTTAGCGGTAGGCTTCAATTTTTCTAAACCTTAGATTTAAGGTTTTTAAATGCCACTATCTCCCTTCCAACCCCCTGACCTTAGGTAGGACATTAGTAAGGAAAAGGTAGTAGACCTATTTTATCTACTTCCTGCTGATTAGGGTCCTTGGGTTCTTTGGGGATCTACCAGTGTCAGTCTGCAGAATACCAGCAGTCCATTCAAACAGCAGAGCAGCAAGCCACAGAAGCAACAGCACCAAGTAATAGCAACGGCAGTAGTACCACTCAGCGAAAGCTGTGAGACTCTGTCCGAACAGCACAAAGTCTGCCAAAGCAGCAAAGTATCTTCTCCGGAAAGTTTGTCTCTCAAAAACCAGCAAAGTGTTCAGATCCATTGCAGATCGTAGAGATGCAGAACGTGACTATCTGTGGACTTCTATTTATCCCCTTTCAGAGTCCACACAGAGATGTTTTCCAGCTCACAAAAACCATGCCCCACGCACAAGGTAGCTTCCGTTTGACCAACATCATGTATCTTTTTACAGGGCTGTTTTCCGAGGAGGGAAAACATTGCTACTTTCCACACTTGGTACCCAAACAAAAAATAGTCACATGACACAACTGAGTTTCCAAAGAAACAAGAAACTTCTACTTCACTTATGCTATTACATCCAAGATATCATTTCAAAGATATTTATGGCTGTAGTTGACATTTTTATGTTTGGTACAGTATTGTGAAAATAGATCTTTACAAACATTTGTTAAAAATAACTTTGTGATTGTACAATAAAAGTATGTTCTTGAGAGCAATGGATTTTAAAGCCATTATTAAACTAAGAATTTCTTTAATACAACTGAGAAAAATCTGAGTGCAGGGCATTGTGTTATAATAAATAATTTTACTTGAATATGTTGGTGGGCAGGTTTCACCCAGATGCCCTTTGAAGAACTCAAGCATCCATCCACTGGTCACTAATAACTTACAGCTGCTGTCTTCTATAGACGATTGCTCTTGACAGTATAGGACTTTCCTTGTTTGGGATGCTGTGTGTTCTTCTTGAGAAAACAGTGACAGATAGGGAGGTGTGGAAAGAGAGCTCCTAGCTCTAAAGATGGGCCATTCCTGTGTTAAATTTCTTGAAGCATAGGTCCCATGGAATCAGACTCCAGAGGAAAGCCCACCCTTGCTCAGCCTTTTTCCTTCCCTTGTCTTATCCCTTTATGCTCTTTCTTCTGACAATGTTGTCATCATAAATCAGAAGTGTCCAAATTCCTGTCTCATTTACTGCTTCTAAGACAGATATTTGAAAGAACTGATTGACGCAGTCTTAGAAAGAAAAACTGTTAGTGATTCTATACTGACTCAGAAGTAGATTGAATTGTACTAATTTCAACTGCTAAGTTCAAAGGATTAGCTTCAGAAATACACCTGACTTTTACAGATAAAGACACTGGAAGAGGAACTAGAGAGCAATCTAAGGCATAAGAAAACACTGAGAAGAATGGCCCTGAGATTTCTAGATGACAAATTTGGAGAGGAAAGAGACCCATAAGGAAATGAGTGCTAAAGAAGTGCAAATGTTCAATATCTCAGAGAACAAAGATCGTAATAATAAAAAAAAAAAAGAGGACAAATGCCTTTAGAACTAGAGTTAGTATTTTATTGAAGTGCTTCCTGTGAAATCTATACCTGCCCTTTAGATTTTGAGTCTTATATAACTGCTCTATAGAGATAAAAGCCCAGGTACTTATATAATGATGACTTTGTGAAATAAAATCCAATTTTGCTTTTAAAATCTAGCGACATGCTGTGGCTTGGCCTTGAATTACTCACGTGGCCTTGAAGATATCCGATATCCGGGTTTTATGTTTTAAAACCTTTAGGATAAGTCCTTCAGTTTCAGCTATTGTTTCTCACATGTAGCATCACTTTGGACACTCCAGTGGGGTTGGCTGGAAGAGTACAGTGATGACTGCTCTCTAGCATTGCCCATGTATGTTCTCAACATGTTCAAAGCATGGCTGCTGCATGCACAGCGGGACTCTTGACTGTACAGTTCCACCCAGCAAAGTGCTGGGCTCCTTCCTCTAGGTCTGGCTCGATGTTTAAACAACATTACCTTAAAAAAGAACCCTCTCCTTTAAAACTAAAGGTGTTTTCTTTTATGTCTCTTATTACTGAAAATCTTCATCCTGTTTTTTGTCTCTTAACATTATCTAATATTTGTAGTCAGATTTAGTAATTTGCATCTCAGACAGGAATAATGGTGCTTTTAGAATATGACAGGATAGAGCCAATAAGTTCAGTTCATTAGCAAGGGAGAGTTACTATTCAGATGTAATAATGACAGAACTTTAAGAAAATGTTTATTGAATTTCACATTATTTAATTCAACATATAATTCAATGTAATCTGTTGGTCATTATGTTTTCAGGTAGCATGCAATGGTAAATCCAACATCCCCAGTGACAGAACCTACCATTCTTACTGGAATTTTAATTAACATATGCATCAGTGAATGATGAGCCATTATAATTAAGAGTTGAGAAATTTTTGAGTTAGGAAAAAATTGAAAAGTTGGCAGCCTTTATGTTTGCCATATACTTTGTTTATTCTTATTGTTTATTGAGTAGTCACATGAAGCAAGATTTCTAATGAAGCCCTCAGATAATCAGTTTACAGGAAGTTCTTTCCATATGGTGAAGCATAGAAACCAGGACAAAAGGGTACATTGAGAAATATGTAGTAAAGTTACAGAGGTGGAACCAAAAGGAAATATGGTATAATGGAATCTGTAGTTTCCTAAACTTATTACAGTTTCCGTGCACTGGTAAAACAACAATCGAGAACTGTAAGCTTGGGGAAAAATATATTCTGATCCTGTAGCCTGCTTGCCTTCATAAATCTCATTTACTCTGGCAGAAACAGGACTGGATGGAGAAAATGCTCAGTGCGGGTCCTGCAAGCTCACATGGCCATTGGCCTATTTACCCTAGCTCAGTGGGTAAATATATCAACATGTTGGCCTTGCCAACTCTTTTCCATTGAGAGATATTTGCCTTTTTTTTTTATTTAAATCTTTTATTTATTTTTTATTAATTACACTTTATTCATTTTGTATCCCCCCATAAGCCCCTCCCTCCTCCCCTGCCAATCCCACCCTCCCTCCCCTTTCTGCATGCATGCCACTCCCCAAGTCCACTGATAGGGGAGGTCCTCCTCTCCTTCTTTCTGATCTTAGTCTATCAGTTCTCATCAAAAGTGGCTGCATTGTCCTCTACTGTGGCCTGGTAAGGCTGCTCCCCCCCAGGGGGAAGTGATCAAAGAGCAGGCCAATCAGATTATGTCAGAGGCAGTCCCTCTGCCCATTACTATGTAACCCACTTGGACACTGAACTGCCATGGGCTACACCTGTGCAGGGGTTACAGGTCATCTCCACAAATAGTCTTTGGTTGGAGTAGGAGTCTCTGGGAAGTTCCCTGTGTTCAAATTATCTTGTTCTGTTCCTCTGCTTGTGGAGTTCCCGTTCCCTCCAGCTCTTACTATTTCCCACTTCTTACATAAAATTCCATTCACTCTGCCCATCAGTTGGCCATCAGGCTCAGCATCTGCTTTGACAGTCTATACTGCAGAAGCTTTCAGAGGCCCTCTGTGGCAGGTTTCAAGGTGGTTTCCTGTTTTCTTCTGGCTTTCAGAGGCCCTCTGTAGCGGGTTCCGAGGTTGTTTCCTATTTTCGTTTTCTTCTGATGTCCATCCTCTTTGCCTTTCAGGATGGGGATTGAACATTTTAGTTAGGGTCCTCTCTTTTGCTTAGTTTGTTTAGATGTACAGCTTTTAGTGGGTTTATTCTATATTGTATGTTTATATGAGTGAGTATATACCGTGAGTGTCTTTTTGCTTCTGGGTCAACTCACTCAGGATGATCCTTTCCAGGTCCCACCATTTACCTGCAAATTTCATGATTTCCTTATTTTTCATTGCTGAGTAATACTCCATTGTATAGATGTACCACAGTTTCTGCATCCATTCTTCAGTTGAGGGGCATCTGGGTTGTTTCCAGCTTCTGGCTATTACAAATAAAGCTGCTACAAACATGGTTGAACAAATGTCCTTGTTGTGTACTTGCGCCTCTTTTGGGTATATGCCTAGGAGTGGTATGGCTGGATCTTGAGGAAGCGCTATTCCTAGTTGTCTGAGAAAGCGCCAGATTGATTTCCAGAGTGGTTGTACCAGTTTACATTCCCACCAGCAGTGGAGAAGCGTTCCCCTTTCTCCACAACCTCTCCAGCATGTGTTGTCCCTTGAGATTTTCATCTTGGCCATTCTGATGGGTGTAAGGTGAAATCTCAGGGTTGTTTTGATTTGCATTTCCCTAATGGCTAATGAGGTTGAGCATTTCTTTAAGTGCTTCTCTGCCATTCGATATTCCTCTGCAGAGAATTCTCTCTTTAGCTCTGTTCCCCATTTTTTAAGTGGATTACTTGGTTTGTTGCTTTTCAGCTTGTTTAGTTCTTTATATATATTGGATATGAGTCCTCTGTCAGATAGAGGGTTGGTGATGATTCTTTCCCAATCTGTAGGCAGTCGCAACACCCCACTCTCGACAAAGGACAGGTCAACAAAACAGAAATTAAACAAAGAAACAATATCTCTGACAGAGGTCATGAATCAAATGGACCTCACAGACATCTACAGAACTTTACACCCAAACACAAAAGAATTTACCTTCTTCTCAGCACCTCATGGAACCTTCTCCAAAATAGACCATATAGTTGGTCACAAAGCAAGCCTCAACAGATACAAGAAGACTGAAATAATCCCTTGTATCCTGTCTGATCACCATGGAATAAAGCTGGACTTCAACAACAACAGAAATAGCAAAAAGCCTACACACTCATGGAAACTGAACAACTTGTTACTAAATGACAGCTGGGTCAGGGAAGAAATAAAGAAAGAAATTAAAGCCTTTCTAGAACTCAATGAAAATGAAGACACAACATACCCTAACTTGTGGGACACAATGAAAGCAGTGCTAAGAGGAAAGTTCATAGCACTAAGTGCCTTCAAGAAGAAATTCGAGACAGCTCATTCAAGCAACTTAATGGCCCACTTAAAAACCCTAGAAAAAGAAGAAGCAGACACACCAAAAAGGAGTAGACGGCTGGAAATAATCAAACTCAGGGCTGAAATCAATCAATTAGAAACAAATAAAACAATTCAAAGAATCAATGAAACCAAGAGCTGGTTCTTTGAGAAAATCAACAAGATAGACAAACCCTTAGCCAAGCTAACTAAAAGGCAGAGAGACACCACCCAAATCAACAAAATCAGAAATGAAAAGGGGGACATAACTACAGACACTGAGGACATCCAAACAATCATTAGGACTTACTTCAAAAGTCTATATGCCACAAAATTTGAAAATCTAAATGAAATGGACAATTTTCTTGATCGATTTGACTCACCAAAGCTGAATCAGGACCAGGTAAATCAACTAAATAGTCCTATATCCCCCAAAGAAATAGAAGCAGTCATCAAAAGTCTCCCATCCAAAAAAAGCCCAGGACCAGATGGCTTCAGTGCAGAATTCTACCAGACCTTCAAAGAAGAGCTAACTCCAATTCTCTTCAAACTATTCCACAAAATAGAAACAGAAGGAACATTACCAAACTCATTCTATGAAGCCACAATCACCTTGGTACCTAAACCTCACAAAGACTCAACAAAGAAAGAGAATTTCAGGCCAATCTCCCTTATGAACATTGATGCAAAAATACTTAACAAAATACTTGCAAACCGGATCCAAGAACACATCAAAGATATTATCCACTATGACCAAGTAGGCTTCATCCCAGGTATGCAGGGGTGGTTCAATATACGGAAATCCATCAATGTGATCCACCATATTAACAAACTGAAAGAAAAAAACCACATGATAATCTCCCTAGATGCTGAAAAAGCATTTGACAAAATCCAACATCCATTCATGTTTAAAGTACTGGAGAGTTCAGGGATACAAGGCACATATCTAAACATAGTAAAGGCGATATACAGCAAGCCTATAGCCAACATCAAACTGAACGGAGAGAAACTTAAAGCAATCCCACTGAAATCAGGGACAAGACAAGGCTGCCCACTGTCTCCATATCTCTTCAACATAGTGCTGGAAGTCCTTGCTAGAGCAATAAGACAGTCGAAGGAGATCAAGGGGATACAGATTGGAAAGGAAGAAGTCAAATTATCACTATTTGCAGATGATATGATAGTATATATGAGTGACCCCAAAAACTCTACCAGGGAACTCCTACAGCTGATAAACACCTTCAGCAAAGTGGCCGGATATAAAATTAACTCAAAAAAATCAGTAGCACTCCTGTATACAAAAGACAAAAGGGCTGAGAAAGAAATTAGAGAAACAACACCATTCACAATAGCCACAAATGACATAAAGTACCTTGGCGTAACCCTAACCAAGGAAGTCAAAGACTTGTATGAAAAAAATTTCAAGTCTCTGAAGAAAGAATTAGAGGAAGATATGAGAAGATGGAAAGATCTCCCATGCTCATGGCTTGGCAGGATTAACATAGTAAAAATGGCCATCTTACCAAAAGCAATCTACAGATTTAATGCAATTCCCATCAAATTGCCAACACAATTCTTTACAGACCTGGAAAGGAAAATTCTCAACTTTGTATGGAAAAACAAGAAACCGAGAATTGCTAAAACAATCCTCTACAATAAAAGATCTTCTGGAGGTATCTCCATCCCTGATCTCAAGCTGTACTATAGAGCAACAGTTATAAAAACTGCATGGTACTGGCATAGAAACAGAATGGTGGATCAATGGAATCGAACAGAAGACCCAGAAATAAACCCACACACTTACGGACACCTGATTTTTGACAAAGATGCCAAAACCATACAATGGAAAAATGATAGCATCTTCAACAAATGGTGCTGGTCCAACTGGATGTCTACATGTAGAAAAATGAAAATAGATCCATACTTATCACCCTGCACAAAACTGAAGTCCAAGTGGATCAAAGACCTCAACATAAAACCAGACACATTAAATCGGCTAGAAAAAAAAGTGGGGAATACCCTAGAACTCATTGGTACAGGAGAAAACTTCCTGAACAGAACACCAACAGCACAGGCTCTAAGAGCAACAATCAATAAATGGGACCTCATGAAATTGAAAAGCTTCTGTAAAGCAAAGGAGATATTTGCCTTTTAATATGCAACTCCGCTTTCTCTGACCAAAGAGAATTTTCAGTGCACAAGTAAAGACTTTTTAAAAGGAAGCATTATGTGCAGAAGAAATATTGCCTTCTCAATTAATGTTGACATGAATGGCATTTGTAGAAGCAGAAAACACAAGTAAACATTTGCTTGAGTTGTGAATGCAACACATCTGCTATTATTCAGTATTTATGTATATATGAAATTCTTGCTTATTCATGTGTGGATTAAGAAGCCATTAATTTGTTTAAACAGTGTCTACATCATACCCCTTAAAATAATTATACTTACCTGTTTAGTACATTTTAAACTCAAGTGAAGAGTGTGTATATGAATTCATATATACATTCCTTTTCTAATGTATACATTAAGTATTGTTTGGAAAACTTTCCTTTGAAGAACACATACTTCATATTTATTGGTATTTTGGTGTCCCAAATTTGTTTCATGCAAATGAAAAACATTACCCCAAAGTAGCACACAGTCAACTTATTCTGCCGCAGATTTCACATTAACTCTACATTTACGCAGCAATCTAAAAACAACACCTTTGAGGTGATTATGTGTATTACAGTAATGACAAGACAGGGGTAAATGTTTGCAGAGTCTTTTTCTTGGTAAATTTGGCAAAGTAAATGAATAGAAACCAGAATATTTCTGCACTGTAGAAACTGTTTGAAGAAGGCAAATGCCAATTTCATGAAGCCACTAAACAAAATCAGCATTTAATGTCATAATTGTATATGACAATACCAGGTAAAACAGGACAAATAAACATTCCATTCAAATGGGAAAATGAAAATATATAAGGAGAAATGGATAGATGGCTCAATGGGTGAGGGCAATTTCTGTGCTAGCGTAAGGACTGAGCTCAAGCCCTCAGAATTCTCATGAAAACCTACCTGGGCATGGCTGCTGTTGCCTTTACCCCAGCATTGCAGGGAGGAGGGACACAGCTGGATCCCAAATGCCTAGAATCAGTGACAGATCCTGCTCTAGGGAAATAAGGTGGCAAGAAATGGAGGAAGACACCAGTTATCCTCCTATGGCCTTCACATGTGGATGTGCCACACCAACATATAACTCCACACACACACACACACACACACACACACACACACACACACCAGGAAAAAAACAGTTTAAGGACAGCCTGATGTGGTGGATTTGTTTGATTAGCTCATTATTCTGATAATTAGTACTCTTTGATTCAAAAGCTTTTAGATCTATTCTGAGGAGGACTCTTTTCTTCCTTCCTTCCTTCCTTCCTTCCTTCCTTCCTTCCTTCCTTCCTTCCTTCCTTCCTTCCTTCCTTTCTTCCTTCCTTCCTTCCTTCTTTTCTTTTTTTCTTTCTTTCCTCTTTTGATTTATGATGATTCAAACTTTGAAGAATAAAGCATCCTTGGGAAGAATAATTAGATTTTCCGGCATGAATTCTGCCTTAAACAGCTGAGAACCCCCAAATCAGTTCAGAGTCTAGCAATAAGTACTTTTGCCCCTGGGATGATGGCATCTGGGATGATAATGGAAATCCATTAAAATTATTTTATTTTTAATTGAGATATCATTTTCATCCTTTTCTCCCTCTAATCCTTCCAGTGTATTCCCCAGTCCTCTGTTCCCTCTTGAAATTATGACCTCTTTTCTTTGTTATGGTTACATACGTATACATACCCTCACTCACACATGTGTGCATGCATGTGCATGCTCCTAAATATATGAAAACAACTTGTTCAGTTCGGTTAATGTTTCCTGTATCTATATAATTTCAAGACTGACCACTCCATATTGGATAGCCAATTAGAGGGTTCATACATGAGGAAGACTATTCTTCTACTCTTAGTATTTCTAAATTGTTTGTAGTGTTTTGTCTATGGGTAGAATTTTCTGAGAGATTCATGTTAGCATGTCTATTAATGTACTTGTTCAAGCCTTGTGTATGGTGCCACATTTTTGCAATATCATGACTGAAGTTTTCCTGTAATATCAAGGATATAACATCTCACATTGGACGTCTTGATCTACTTTCTTTCATAGTCTTCTGTCCTCTTTTCTGTGATGTTTTCAGAAGTTAAGTTCAGGAGTTGTGCTGTAGATGTAGTCATTGGGACTGGCCACCCCACTTTCACTTTCTCTGCATTTTGATTGGTTGTGGTTTTTGTAAGTGTCTCCATCTGTGGCAAAGATGTTTTAGGGAAATTTTAATCCACCAACATGGCTGCCCTGTGTTAGAGAATATCTTGTGTATGATATGGATTCAACATCTGTCAATAAAATACCTATGGCCTATAAGAAAGGGTAGGATAGAGGGCAAGACATCTGGTAGGCAGAAAGGATTTTTGGAGAGAGCAGGTGTGGGGAATTGCCTGGGAAGATGCATGGTACATGTACAGAGGTAACTAGCCATCTGGAAAAATGTAGAGTAGTATAAATGGTTTATTTTAAATTATGAGCTAGTCAGGGAAGAGCCTAGATATTTGTAAACATAAATTTGTCTCATGAGTCTTTATTCCAGGAGCTTAGTGCCAATAGGAAAATCAACCACAACAGCTCTGATCACATCCAAAGTAAAGGTCTGTGTGATTGGCTGGAATGCAGACATGCCACACACCTTAAATTCCTCTGACCGGAACACAGACAAGATCTTACTACACATCTAAGTGCTTAGTACACATCCTTCAACTAGACACAATGATGTCTAGTTGAGGGACAGACAAAGTAATAAATCAGAGAAAGATTTGACAGAAGGGGATATGCCCAACTCCCATAAGAAGAGCAAAGGAAAGAGAGGCAACTCAAGAGAGTAAAGAGGCAACAGTAGAGAGGAAGAAAGAAGACATACAGTACAGGAAGACAGACAAATACATAGTATAGACAGTACAGGAGGAAAAGAGTGCAGTATGGGAATACAGTAGAGTTTGTGGAGACAAGTTTGGAAGTAAAGTCAAGTTCATGCAGTTCAGTAGAGGCAGTTGAGGCCAGAGAATAAGGAGCCTGAAGATTAGAACAAGATGCTAGAGTTGGTTTGAGGCCACACAGAGCAATTCAGTCAGAATCTGAGAAAGAAGCCATTTTGAATCAGTCAGTTTGGAAAAAACTTTGAGCCAGAACAGCTGAGTTGAACCAGCTAGCCAGAATTTAGAAAGAGCTAGAAAGCAGTAAGCCTCTGAGATGACAATGAATAAAAGATACTTTTACAAGAAGTTTCTTTGATGAGGAATGAGAGCTACCCTTATTTGAGGATATAATAAGGATAAATATTTTGAATGTAATTAGTAATATATTGGTTTAGGAAAGTGGCAGTAAACTTTTAAAAATTTCCTGAGTCCCAGAGGTGGGAGGTAAGTCCTTACTACTGAAGGCACCATGCACAAGACCCAGAGGACACAAATTGGATATGACTTAAAGACATCCTCTTTGAAGAACAACTTTTACAGTGCCAGAAGCTGCTAAGCAAGTTTCCAAGGGAGGAAAACAATCAACAGTCCTACCCAGTTGTGAATGACAATGATGACCAGCTTGAAATTGTATCTATAGCTGCAATAGTGACGCTCATATCTTAGAGGTAACCAACAGCTCTTTTAATTGGATCTAAGGTCAGCTCAACAAGAAAGAAATCACACCTGGTTCTAGAAACCTGGCCAACTCCCCAGGGATAATGGAGTTGGGAATTTTAGAGGACATTGCAAATCTTTAAAACAAAGATGGCAAAGAACACTCTGATATCATCAAGAGACATGGATTAGCCACACCTGTATCTCCTTTCCCTACAATTATACATACATGTATCTAATGTGTATCTTAAAATAACCAGAGGCTTTTGTAAGAGTTGGTTTTCCTGAACTTTAGTCATATTGAGTATGAGTCTCAACTAACTATAATGGCCCAAAGCATTTCTATTTTCATATTTTCCTTATGGTAAATTAAAAGCACTTCTATTTTTAAGCCCTACTATTTTCAGAGTGTGAATTTTTCTTTTATGTCTACTTACAAATGGGGTAATTTTTTTAAGTTTATGCAATTAAGAGAAGAAAACAATCCATGTTAGTAATATTCTCCTTCAAAGTCCCAAATTTGTTACATGTATTCTCTGTGTTCCAAGTCACCATAGTGTCCTGATTATGGCCAAATACAGCTTTCAATCCAATACCAGTTTTTTGAACAGCAAAATTCCAGTGTTAGGTTTCACTTTATTCTGTCAGTTTTGCTATGATAGAAAACCAATTTCCAAATCCCAATGGCTTACAAAAACAAACATGTATTCTTGCTGTCTCACATATTATTTATATCTTGTTGACTGCAGTCAGCCACACTTCTCTTCTTACTCAACCATCTAAGCTAAAGCAACACCACCTATTTGGGTTAGGTTGCTCCAGTGGAAGAAGGCAGGTATGATAAAGAGGCTGAGTTGAATCATGAAGTTAGATTTAAAGCTTGTGTTTGGAAAGATGTAGCACACTCTGCTTACATTTCATCATGCATTTGTGGACAAGAGAAGGTGTAAATTAAAGTAAAACTTTGCAAGTTTAATCTATCATGTTAACATCCTATATCATAAGAAGTCTTCTGTATTATAAGAAAATTTTTTTTCTTTTCTTTTTTTTTGAATTTTATTTTTTTCTTATCAGTTACATTTTATTAACTCTGTATCCCAGCTGTGTCCCTATCCCTCATTCCCTCCCAGTCCCTCCCTCCCTCCCTCATCTCCACCGTGCCCCTTGCCAAGTCCACTAATAGGGGGGACCTCCTCCCCATTCATCTGATCCTGTTTTATCAGGTATCTTCAGGACTGGCTGCAAAGCTCTCCTCTGTAGCCTAACAGGACTGCTCCTCCCTTGGGGGGTGGGGAGGCCAAAGAGCCAGTCATTGAGTTCCTGTTAGAAATAGTCCTTGTTCCCCTCACTATGGGAAACCAATTGGTTACTGAGCTACCACAGGCTACATCTGAGCAGAGGTTCTAGGTTACATTCATACATGGTCCTTGGTTGCATGTCAGTCTCAGAAAAGACCCTGTGCCCAGATATATTTGGTCCTTGTGGAGCTCCTATCCTTTCCTCATCAGACTAACTCCCCTTCTTTCTTATGATTCCCTGTACTCTGCCAAAGGTTTGGTCATGAGTCTTTGCTTTGAAAACACTGCTAGTTAGAGTCTTTCAAATGCTCTCCGTAGACTCCTGTCATACGTTCAATGCATATCCCATCTGTCTTTCTAAACGAGGATTGATCATCTTACTCCATGTCCGTTCTCTTGATTGTTTTTTTTTAGGTGTACAGATTTCATTATGTTTATCACATCTTATAAGTCTATATAAGAAATGTTTTGCAGAATTCTAGACAGGTTACAGAAATAGGATAGTCAGATCTATAATATCTGCATTGGAATATTTAATTCATCAGTATCTGCTGATAGCTGCTCTGTGTAATTAGTGCCCTCTGCATGCACTTTTGCTGTTCTATCACATTGCTAAAATATAGTAGAAAAAATGAGTCAATGTGGTTGCCTTCCAATCCTTGGTCTATGAGAGGTAGATGTCTATAGAATTCATGTATTTATTTGTTATTTCTTTGGAGCTGAAAGTATTCCAA
Source organism: Psammomys obesus (assembly GCF_907164565.1). Taxonomy (NCBI): domain Eukaryota; kingdom Metazoa; phylum Chordata; class Mammalia; order Rodentia; family Muridae; genus Psammomys; species Psammomys obesus. The sequence goes on from NW_026585689.1 coordinate 18,790,236, forward strand.
AAAAGGAAAGGGTGAGAAAAAAATTCCCAGCTATGCAGTTGCAGTGTTTTTACAAAGTTGAGAGGATATGAAAATAGAATATTCTTTTTGCCCTCTTGTTCAGAGGAAGCCCATAGGCTGTTCAGTTTCCAAGTGGGTTCCTCAGTAAGAGGTACAGGGCCTGTCTCTGACATGGACTCAGTGGCTGGCTCTTTGATTACCTCCCCCTGGGGATGCAACCTTGCCAGACCACAGAGGAAGATGATGCAGCCAGCCTTGATGAGACCTGAAAGGCTAGGGTCAGATAGAAGGGAAGAGGTCCTCCCCTATCAGTGGACTAGGGAAAGGGCATAGGGGGAGAAGAGGGAGGGCGTGTGGAACTGGGAGGAGATGAGGGAAGGGACTGCAATGGGGATACAAATTGAATAAATAAATAAACAAACAAATAAATAGAATTTTAAAAAGACAATAGAATATTATAGTAATTCCAACAAGTTTGTGAATGTACTAAAATAATTCCTTCCAATGTATCTATAGCCACATGCATGTTATAAGGCACAGTGCTAATTTTACAAGAAAAACAGAAAAGCAAAACACAACAAAACAACTTTTCTCTTAGGTGAACTGAACAAATTCACAGAGATTTACTCTTCTGGGATTAGATATTGAGGAAACTGAAACTATCGATCACTTCTGCTTCCATCTCCAAGTAGGTGGAGTTCCCATTCTACTAGAAGAATGGCATTCTCTCTGATTTTAGGTGCATATTTAATGCTAAACATTTCAAATATAAATATAATTTCTATTCTGAAGGGAAATTAAGAAGTGGGTAAATAAAATTAACAAATTAAATGATATTAAATTTATTTTTGCCAGAAAATGAATTGTTATCCATTTAATACGACCTGATTTAAAAAAACAAAAACATTCTGATCACCAATACTTTTTTTTTTGGACTAGATCAGTGGTTCTCAAACTTCCTAATACTGTGACCCTTAAGCTGTGGTGGCCCCAACCATAAAATTATTTTTGTTTCTACTTCATAACTGTAATTTTGCTATTGTTATTAATCGTAATGTTAATGGTTTTGGAGATGGAGTTTGGGAAAGGGGTTGTGACCCGTGGTTGAGAGCAGCTGAACTAGATCAACTGATGTTAGGCCACTGTATATTCCTCATTCTTACACTTATTCTTCTCTCTGTGTTTTAGGAGTCATTTTCATAGGAGTTTATTCTAATAGGGAAAACTGCAAGAATGAATGTAAATGTTTTCATGACCTATTTTTTAGTAAGCTATACCTTTTTAATCCTTTTTTTTTTCTAGTACTTATTCTTCAAACAAAGAAAACAAGAAGTGAAATGGTACAAAGCTGTGCTTTTCCTTTGAGACAGGCTGAAGGCTATAATATGATTTTACTTTGGTCCTTATTTAAAACTGATTGTCCTGCTGGCTTTGGAACTTGTGGACAAAGACTGCACTGTAACTATGTTGTAATTAATTTCATTCCTAAAAAAAACTGACCTAACAAATGTTAAGTCAAGGACTGAACCACTGTATTCAACAATGCTTGAGTAACCTTTAGTTTCCTTAAATAATAAAGTATGAATAAAACCTGAACATAAATATAATAAATATTAAATATTATCATTAAAATCTATATTATTTCCAGCATATGTATGTTGTATTGATGAAGATAAATTGTTTCTTCATAGAAAATGAAAAGAAATGTCAATTATGATGTGAGTTTAATAGTGGGAATGGATGGAATATTTCTAAAATGAAGGACAAGAAGATATTAAATCAAATGCAACTATGAGTTTAGATCTCAAAGAAATACAATCATTAGATTCCAGGAAATACAGTTATTCTTTAATTAGCCAGACTGTCAAATCTCAGTGCTCCCTAAATAGGAAACTGATTAGCCAACTGTCACAATTCTCTCAAGCTTCTGGGGGCTCATTTCAAAACTTCTGACTTGGATTCAATTTGAAAAACAACATTAGGAATCTGGGGCACCTGTTATGCGCTGTGAGAATGCCCTTTTCAGTTTCACCTCTTACAATGCCAGAGGGAACTCTAAATGTAATTTTGTCTCCATGACTGACCAACTCCATAATTTATGTAGAACCAAGCTAGAGTTCTATATTTAACTTTTACTAGCTTTATAGGAAAACGCTTTGAAAACACTATCTTCAGAATAATGTTGCAATAGTAGGCTTCTGCCATCAACTGCATGACTTATAATTATCCCACGCTAACTGTATTTCCAAATACGTAGCTCTGCACAGGGAGCCACACGAAGAGAAGGCGCCATTTAGTGTTATCAGGGCTTCTGAGCAAGCATCGCCTTTTATCAATCCTGGTTCAAATATTCAGAAAATAAGAAGGCAGAAGCCCAGTTAAAATGTCTCTTAGACAAAGGTAGTAGAGAGTCCTACTAAGACTCTAAGACTACTAAGTCCTACTAAGAACAGCTAAGACTGTGACACAGTCAGATGTGACCTGGTGGGAACGTATATTGTAAATTGAGTCACTTCGTCACTTCATACGAATTGATTATGATTTTGTAATTTAGCTATTTAAGTCATGGTCTTTACTAAAACAGTGCTGATGAAATAATTCTAAGCAAGTGAGTGCTTTCAAACACTTTTTGGTGTGTTTGAAAGATGTTGGAAGAAATAGAGATTTAGGGAGGCCACTGTTTGAGATCACACAAATTGTCAGTTGGGTAATGTGGTTAGGAATTGGCTTCTCCATTTATGCTTATCATGTGATTTTTGCCAGATACACAATTTGGGATCCTGATTTATTACTCATGATGTCCAAAATCACATGCTTGTCCAAACACTGACTTTACACATGCTGCTTCTTGTCCTCCAGCCACGACCAGTCTACTCACCTTCTTGCCTTTTCTTGTAGGAAGAAAGTCCCTGCTTTCCATCTTGAAGCATTTATAATTTTGAGGTAACTCTAGAATTAGAGTACAAAAAATAACTTAAAAAATCTATCACTTTGTAGCCATGGACCATTAGGAACATTAGTAGCATGTTTTTTGTTTTTGTTTTTCCTCAGTTTTGAAAATAAGCTTGTAAATAAGTTTCCTGTGTTAACTATGGGGTAACATTTGAGACAATAGAAGTAAAGCACTTATAGTGAACTTAAGGTAAAATATGAACCGGTCATAATATGAGAAGTTAATGCCATCACAATCCACCACTGACTCTTGGCTTCTGTGCCCTTCCATTGGAAAGCACCTGCTAAGTTTATGATGAGCATCATCCCTTTGCCCAATTGCTTTTCCATTCACATGATGATTGGGGCTTTCCTTGTGGACTCCAGTTGTGTGTATCTTTATTGTGCTTTAATGTGTTTATGTAGTCTCACTCATTTATTGCTGCCTAAATTTCAACAAATTCATCATATAATTAGACAGAGTCCTTAAAATTAAATTGGAATGTGTTTCTTGTACTAGCTAGTCATAAAAGGGTAATGTATTATTATAGCAGCTATATGGTCATCCTAGGAAAATTCATTATTCATTTTAAGTATTCAAGTTTTTCTGTCTTCCCTGAACTAGTGATATTTATGATTCTAAGACAAGAATTAACATTTTCTCACAGTATTAAAATACACATTTAGTAGACTCCATCAGTTACTTTGCCAGCTATCACCTACTAGTGACATTAAGTTTCTAGTAAGTTATCTGATGTAAAGAATAAATGACTAATAATAGTTTTCCTGTAAATGTAGAATAAGACTTTAGTGTGCTCAGAAGTCACCTGGAAATTGTTAAAATGTAGATTTTGATTCTTTGGTGGGAAGGCTCAGCAACTGATTTCTAACAAGAGTCTAGGTGGTCCTCATGTTTCTGGACCTAATAATAGATGACAAAAACCAAGTAAATAAATTTACCGCAGTGAAGGAGAGTTTGGCTTGAGTCTATATGTCTCCTCAGTACAGAGTAAATGGACACTTCTGTATGCTACTCTCATGGATAGAGTTTCTATTGCTGTGATAAAATACCATGACCAATAAGAGCATCAGGATAGCATGGCACACAGAATCAATTATTTGGGGTTTCTCAGGGCTTGCAGAGACTGAAGTGACAGCCACAGAGCCTGTATGGGTCTGCACTAGGTCCTCTGAGAATATGTTATGGTTGTTTAGCTTGGTGCTTTTGTGGGGTTCCTAACAGTGGGAGTGGGGGTGTCTCTCATTCTTTCTTCTGCCCTTGGGACCCTTTTCCTCCTGGACTGAGTTTTCCAGTCCAGCCTTGATATGAGGGTTTGTGCCTAGTCTTATTGTAACTTGTTATGCCATATTTGGTAGATATACCTGGGAGGCCTGGGAGGAAAGAGAGGAGGAGTTGATCTGGGGGAAAAGAGAGGGGAGGCTGGAAAGAGTGGAGGGAGGGGAAACTATGGTTGAGATGTGTAATATGAGAGAAGAAAACAGCAGCAGCATCAACAAACGAACAAACAAAAACCACCATGACCAAAACCAACATGGGGAGGAAACGTTGATTTTACCTTACTCTTTCCTCCACCAACTGAGGGAAGTCAGGGCAGGAACCTGGAGGTAGCAATGAAAATGCAAGCCATGAAGGAATGCTGCTTGCTGGCTTCATCCCCGTGGCTTGCTCAGTCTGCTTTCTGGTAGCACCCAGAACTCCCTGCCCCAGGTGGACCCACTCTCATCAATCAATCAAGACAGTACCCCACAGACTGGCCTACAGTCCAGTCTTATGGAGACATTTCCTTACCTGTAGGTCCCTCTTCTTTGATAACTCTAGCTTGTGTCACATTGATACAAAACAAGCCAGTGCAACCCCTACAGCTGTGTGAGAACGAGATTACTAGGATTGCTGAAACTAGTAACAGGCATGTAGCAGTGTTCAAGACCTTCCTAACACTATCCCTTAATGCAGTTCCTCACGCTGTGGAGACCCCCAGCCATAACATTATTTTTGTTGCAACTTCGTAATTGTAATTTCACAATGGTTATGAATCATAATAGTTGATAATTGATATGCCGATGGTCTTAGGCAACCCTTAACTCCTAAAAGGAGTCGAGACCCACAGGTTGAGAACCTCTGTCATGTAGTCTCCTATAACAAACCTCTTTACTGTAAACTTTACATTAACAGTAATGCTCACACTACAGAGTCTAACAAGGACAGTTTATTTGGAGAACCCCGCCAATGTTCATCCCCTCACTTGTGATTTCGAAACTCTGGTTTCCAGAATTCACAGGCTTTCTGTTGTACAATGAATTCCTGCTTCACCATCAAACAAATTAGTGAGGTTTTAGTACTTGGGATCCAACAGGGTATAGGGCATTATACTGCACAGTTCTATCTCTGCTTTTGATTTCTCTTGACATTCAAGAAGTACATGAACAGGAATCAGACACAGAATTACACAGCATGGTCATGCCAGATTTTATGAGTCAACTTACATCTAATATATTTCAGCTGCAAAAGTTCAATAATTTTATTTAATAATTTATAGGAAAAATACAACAAATACAAAGTTGTGCCAATCTGTTTTTACAGTCATACTTTGATAGGTTTCACGGTCACAATCCTAGTCTGTTAGTTTTCTTAGTTTCCTAGTTTTCCCTACTTCTTACCAATGTTATTAGATGCATCAGATTTTGTTTATTCTCTTCTTTCTCACATCAGGGCTCTTGATGAGACTCTCTAAGTGACTCCTGATTATATTGGCAAATGTCTTCTTTTCCTGTCCTTCCTTGCCCTTGGGAAGTGACCGTTTCCTCTCTGTGTGCCAATTTTAGAGTATCTTCCATTTCATAATTAAGTAAAAAAAAAAAATACTGGTGTCAGTTTTGAGTTACTTTTGGCAGCTATCTCCTATGACTCATGCTAAGTAAGAAGCATCATGACCATGAAATATGCATGGTTCTATCATTAAAATGCAGAATAAGAAACTTAAAATGCCACTTAAAACACACAGGAATGATGATACTAGGAGTGAGATAACGAGTTACCATGGTGCGTCTCTTTATAGGGCCGTGTAATTTACTATTTCAGGAGACAGAAAGAAGAATGAGTGGGTAAACAGAAAATGTATTACTTACCTCTTCCTCTTTTCTTTTAAGTTCCTACAAACTTCAGTTGCTGTTTATTTCTATTTAACAACCATCCTGGGACTTTCATAAAACCTTGTCTTTTAAAACCATCACGGGGAGTGGTCTCCTTCCTTTACACTCTTGCCAGTATGTGCTGTCTCTTGAGAAGATATTCTTAGCCATTTGACCGTGAGATGGAATCATTATCTCATTAGTTCCAGAGTCTGAACTTTCACACCTCAAGTTATTTCTGATGACTACATGGCAAAATTCTAACAAGCCCCTCATGGGCTTCAAATGGCCCCTCTGCATCTTTATTTAATTCCTGTCTCTCTGTTTCTTGTTGTCCTTTGTATGAAGACCGTTGAGACCAGTATTTACTCATTTTACTCAATTGGGTATAATGATTTTACGTATCGATCAGTTAGGTCAGGGTGTCACTGTGCAAGTTGTGGGGCACAATCCTCTTACAGCAGATGTTACTCACAGATTGTGTAGGAGAGTGTTCTTCCAGTGCGAGAGGAAAACGTATCTTTGATGAATTTAACTTTTTGTCATTCTTCATCAACATATATATTATGAGAAAATTTTTTTGTTAAAAGGATTACAACTGTTTGTAATTTCTCTTGAATATATTTTTGATTTGTGTACTTTAAATCACAATAGATTGATCTGGAAAGAAAATCACACTTATTAAACATCTTGATATGTTTTTGTCAAGAAGTCAATACTTCATGCTTTGAGCAACTAGAAACAGAAAGCCTGGGGCTGGTAAAAAGATCAACCGAAAGCTATGGATGCTTGGACACAGCTGTGTCATCTATTGAGATCTACAGACCTATCTTTGATGAATCTATAAATTCAAGGGGATCTGATTCTCTGACCTCGAAAGACAACACTCATATTCCTGAGGCTCAATAACCTCTGGGATAGAAGAGCACTTTCTTTTCCTCCAGAGAGGGAGACAGTAGCATGAAGACAAACTCCTCAATTGATAACTTCAGTTAAAGAGAGACTTTTGTGTGTTTGAAGGTTCTGTTTGGCCGCCAATCTTGTCACTCCAACATATGGAGGAATGGATACATCAGGATTCATTGTTGTGGGTATGCTAAGCAAACACCCAGCTTACTTTGACCCCTGAACTTTCCATGGGTGTCCATGAAAGGTAGACAGTAACAGTTTTGCAGAAATATAAAGAATTTCAAAAATTCCAGTAGGAAATTTGGACTTGCTTTTGAAACAGAAAATCTCTGGCAGATTTTTAAAATTATTATTATTATTTACAGTTTATTCACTTTGTATCCCAGCTGTCGTCTCCTTCCTCATCTCTTCCTGGTCCCACCATCCCTCCTTCTTCCCCCAATATATCTGTCTCATAGTCTGCTGATAGGGGCCGTCCTCCTCTTCTACTATCTGATCCTAGCCTATCAGGTCTCTACCAGGCCACAGAAGAAGACAATGAAGCCCTCCTGTACACAAAAGACAAAAGGGCTGAGAAAGAAATTAGGGAAACAACACCCTTCATAATAGCTACTAATAACATAAAGTACCTTGGGGTGACTCTAACCAAGCAAGTGAAAGACCTGTTTGAGAAAAACTTCAATTCTCTGAAGAAAGAAATTGAAGAAGATCTCAGAAGATGGAAAGATCTCCCGTGCTCATGGATTGGTAGGATTAACATTGTGAAAATGGCCATCCTGCCAAAAGCAAGCTACAGATTCAATGCAATTCCCATCAAAATACCAACTCAATTCTTTACAGACCTTGAAAAAAAGATTCTCAGCTTCATATGGAGAAACAAAAAACCCAGAATCTCCAAAACAATCCTGTACAACAACAGATCATCTGGAGGTATCTCCATCCCTGATCTCAAGCTGTACTACAGAGCAATAGTAATAAAAACTGCATGGTATTGGCATAGAAATAGAAAGGAGGATCAATGGAACCGAATAGAAGACCCAGAAATAAACCCATGTACCTATGAATACTCGAGTTTTGACAAAGCAGCCAAAACCATTCAATGGAAAAAAGATAGCATCTTCAACAAATGGTGCTGGTCTAATTGGATGTCTACATGCAGAAAAATGAAAATAGATCCACATTTATCACCCTGCACAAAACTAAAGTCTAAGTGGATCAAAGACCTCAACATAAAACCAGATACGCTAAATCTGTTAGAAGAAAAAGTGGGGAACAGCCTAGAACTCATTGGCACAGGAGACAACTTCCTGAACAGAACTCCAACAGCACAGGCTTTAAGAACAACAATCAATAAATGGGACCTCATGAAACTGAAAAGCTTCTGTAAAGCAAAGGACACCGTCATCAAAACAAAACGACTGCCCACAGATTGTGAAAGAATCTTCACCAACCCTTTATCTAACAGAGGGCTAATATCCAGTATATACAAAGAACTAAAGAAGCTGAAAAGCAACAAACCAAGTAATCCACTTAAAAAATGGGGAGCAGAGCTAAACAGAGAATTCTCTGTAGAGGAATATAGAATGGCAGAGAAACACTTAAAGAAATGCTCAACCTCATTAGCCATTAGGGAAATGCAAATCAAAACGACCCTGAGATATCACCTTACACCCATCAGAATGGCCAAGATGAAAAACTCAAGTGACAACACATGCTGGAGAGGTTGTGGAGAAAGGGGAACCCTCCTCCATTGCTGGTGGGAATGTAAACTGGTATAACCACTTTGGAAGTCAATCTGGCGCTTTCTCAGACAACTAGGAATAGTGCTTCCTCAGGACCCAGCTATACCACTGCTAGGCATATACCCAAAATTTGCTCAAGTACACAATAAGGACATTTGCTCAATCATGTTTGTAGCAGCTTTATTTGTAATAGCCAGAACCTGGAAACAACCCAGATGTCCATCATTGGAGGAATGGGTACAGAAATTGTGGCATTTTTACACAATGGAATACTACTCAGCAATCAAAAAAGAGGAAATCATGAAATTTGCAGGCAAATGGTGGGATCTAGAAAAGATCATTCTGAGTGAAGTATTCCAGAAGGAGAAAGACAAACATAGAATATACTCGCTTATATAGACCTAAAAGATATGATAAACATAATGAAATCTATACACCTAAAGAAGATAATCAAGAAAGCGGACATGGGGTATGATGATCAATCCTCATTTAGAAAGACAAATGGGATATGCATTGAATGTATGACAGGAGTCTACCGCAGAAGGCATCTGAAAGACAATACCTAGCAGTGTTCCAAAGTAGATACTAAGACTAATAACCAAACCCTCGGCAGAGTGCAGGGAATCATATGAAAGAAAGGAAGTTTGATGTGGAAAGGATAGGAGCTCCACAAGGACCAAACATATCTGGGCACAGGGTCTTTTCTGAGATGGACACTCAACCAAAGACCACGAGAGGATAAAACCTAGAACCTCTGCTCAGATGTGACTCGTGATAGCTCAGTAATCAATTGGTTTCCCATAGTAAAGCGAACAAGGACTATTTCTAAGAGAAACTCAATGACTGGCTCTTGGACCTCCCCACCTCCCAAGGGAGGAGCAGTACTGTTAGGCCACAGAGGAGGACTTTGCAGCCAGTCCTGAAAATTCCTGACAAAACGGAGTCATATGAAAGGGGAGGAGGTCCTCCCCTATCAGTGGACTTGGAATGGGGCAGGGAGGAGATGAGGGAGGGAGGGTGGGACTGGGGAGGGAATGAGGGATATAGCTGGGATACAGAATTAACAAAATGTAACTAATGAGAAAAATAAAATAAAAAAAAGAAGTTTATTTTCATTTGCCTCTTTATTTTTATTCATTGACGTTGATTCGTCTGAAGACTTCATAATTTTTCTTTTTTATTTTAATTTTTATATTAATTACAGTTTATTCACTTTGTATCCTGGCTGTAGCCCCCTCTCTCATTCCCTCCCAATCCCACCCACATTCACTCACTCATCCTATGCCTCTCTCCAAGACCACTGATAGTGGAGGTCCTCCTCCCCTTCTATCTAACCCTATCTTGTCAGGTCTCATCAGGGCTGGCTTTACTGTCTTCCTCTGTGGCCTGGCAAGGCTGCACCCCCAGGGGGAGATGGTCAAAGAGCCAGCCACTAAGTTCATGTCAGGGACAGTCCCTGTTCTTCTTACTAGGGAACCTACTTGGATACTGAGATGCCCTTGGGCTACATCTGAGCAGGGGTTTTAGGTTATCTCCATGAATGGTCCTTGGTTGGAGTATCAGTCTCAGAAAAGACTCCTGTACCCAGACTTTTTGGTTCTGTTGCTCTTCTTGTAGAGCTCCTGTCCCTTCCAGGTCTTTTTAAAAGAGACTTTTTTTTTGACTGATCCACAATTCTCAAGAAATGTTTGACTTTCCTGTCTGTGCTATGTGAGTTAAGCTCTCCTCAAATAAGAGTGGAAAGTTTTGAATATACAGCAAGGAAAAAATACAAATAAACATTCAATATAATTTTCAATTTCAGACTATTATTATAAAATCTGTCATTCTCTAACAATTTTTTGTTATTTTAGCTTGTTTTTCTTTAAATGAGGAGTTCTCTTCCCGATTAAAGCAAAGCAAGAGAACAATAGGAAAATCTCCTAGGTATAAAAAGATGACAGATTAAGGGAAAAGCAGAAACTATAGGTTATAGAATCTACTTTGGTAGCTGAAGAAAAGATTTTTAACATGTAGGAGGAACACGTTATGCTTTCCAAGATGCTTGGAACAGTCTTAACACTGTTATAAGTGAATATGTTGATTTGTTTGGAAAAAGACTTTAAAGATATAATTAAATTATTGATTATAAAATTAAAAGGGCTTTCTGGTTCACCTAGGTGGTCTCAATCTAATCACATGACCCTTAAAAGCAGAACTCCTTATCTGCTAGGGACATACTTATTGTAGGATAATGCACAGACATAAAATACCAGAGCGATTTCAAGAGATTTGACCACATGGAACTCACACGGAATGTAGCGAGGTCTCAGAACAAAGAGTGCCTTCCAATTCACTTTTGTCCATCATTCAGCCATGAAGAACAGAACCCAGACAATAGCATGAAGGATCTTGGAGGAGGACTTATCCCTAGACAGAATCCTCTAGCAAGGAAAACAGACCTGTCACCTTGGTTCTGACATTGTAAGACTACAGAGTAAAAGAGTAATTATGCTTTGTTTGTATTTTTAATTATTAATTGCTATTATTTTAAGCTGCTAAATATGTGGATAATTTGTTATGATAGCAAGATAGAATTAATATAACTGATGATCACAGAAAGTAATCAATAAAAATCAATAAGGATAAAAATCAGGAAGACTAAGAATCCTTTCTGAATTTTTTCATATAAAGTTATTATCAATAATGCACATTTTTAATTATGTGAAATACTTTTAAAGGGGAAGTTTGAAATGAAATAACAAAAAGAATGATTGTGGGGGAAGATGTTGCTTTACTTCCAGATAGATTTAGTTTCTCTGTCGAATAATTTTTCACTTAGAAGATTTAATTATTTTGTCTAGGTACTAAATAAATTAAACTGAACACCCATAAAACTAAAAGATTTATCCATTAATAAGAAACCACAGAAACATTATAATGTGTTTTATTTAATTTTAAATTTTATGCAATTTTCACCTGAATATGTAGAAGAGATTTCTGTAATATTTAAACATTAATTTTATATACCTTAGGAAAGATACTTAGTATCACTGAGACACCTATTTTTTGCCTTGAGTAAAAATATTAATAGAATCTACCTTTAAAGTTTGTGATAAATGCAAAACAAGTAGAAGAGTTAGAGTCATGTGCTCAGAGGAACAGCATTTCATGATGTATTGCATGTTTTGTTCGCATGGATAAGTATAATTTTAGACACCAAAGGACAGAGGAATGTACCAGCACTCACATGTTTGAGTTACTATTACATACATTACATACTATGTGTATGTTACTATTACATATACATGTATGTTACTATTTGTCTTTCCTATCTTGCTTACTGCCATCATAGATCACGTGTTGTAGATTTCTTCTTATTGCTAGTACCTAAAATAAAGCTGGTACAATCAATAGAATACTATAAACAAAATCATTGACTGTCTGTTGCATTGGAGGAAAAATTCTACATAGAAATATATTGTCTTGTAAGCTGAGGTACAATCTTTATATTGCATTTGGTTTGATAGTTCAAAATTTACGGCTCTCCACATTTAACATCATTTAACAACCCTTTCCCTGACTGCTAGATTTTTCCAGTTCTCCTTCCGGACTCTAAGTATGTAACTCCCAGTACTATTTATTGGTTCTTCTTCCTTCCTCTCTCTATTCTCCATCAAATCTAATTGGTTTGTTTTGTAAAAAATTGCTCATGCTTTCCTTTTTTTGTTTGTTTGTTTGTTTTGTTTTCTTTTTTAAGTGTCACCATTAATCCTGAACATTCTTTACCTTACTCTTTTCTTCTTATGTCTCTTTATATTTCCTTTGATAGTTCATAATTTACTTAGACTTCAATTCTCTACTGTGAAGTTATCAGTTCTGTTTGCCTTATAAAGACCTTACATATATTAGCAAAGACAGAATTTGACTAATTTCTTCTCTTGTTCCATAAGTGAATTTGCTAGAACAGAGAATATGAAGTTAAGCAAGATGTCATTGGCGTCACTGTCTATTTGAAGCAATGAGACAGCAAGAAATGTCTCCTCATATGTAATTCAAAGGCCAAGAGCCAGTCAGGAAGTTCTTTATAACACTAAGGATGTGCATTAAGTGCTAAAAGCAGTGTCTTCTGTCAAATGGGGAGTCAGAAAAATTGACTTCAGCACACCAGACAACTCTCGTTACTATCTCTTTTCTGAAGTTTCATTTGAATGTTGAAAGTAGGGCTGAGTTACCAGATCTATGCTGCTGCTCTTCTTACTGGCTTCTTAGCAAGGTAATATGTAGCCTTGGTTACTTACCAACATTATCGCATGTTTGTAAGGTATATAAGACTGCTGCACAAGGCATGAAGCTTAAATTACAATTGTGATTCACTAAGGCGGACTCAGCCACTCTTTTAAGTTAATGCAACAGCACCAACAGATGTCATGGATAGGGTATATAATGCTCTTATCTGGGACAATTAAACAACGTTATTTTTAAAACCTAGCATTGAGTTTCCCAAGCAGTAGAAACTAAGCCAAGAGTCACTGAAATAATCACTGGATTCTTTACGTCAAATGCATCACAGCTTTCGACAACTTGTCAATGCAATTAAATGACTAAAGATGTTGTTGATTTGTTTCTGATTTCTTTTCCAAGAAGAAGAAACAATAAGTCATGATGTCTCAACAAGATAGATATAAAACATTTCTTTCCCCATATCAAAATTTCCGACTTTCTGTATGGCTAGAAGCACCCAGGTCCTGGCCAGAGTACATGATGGAAAGGCAGCCTTGATTCTGCTATATATACACTTGGAACCACTCAGAGTTTAGTGGGTTGAGCCAGTTGAATATGAATAGGATGAGAGCAGTCACTTCAGTACTGGCCTTAAAATAGCCAGCACATGCTCTTTAATTTCCCCATTTGCTTTCTGCATGGCAGAATATAGTTGAGCCATCATGAAGGCACCAAGAAAGACTACACCCTCATAGACAGAGTGACAATCTGTAGGCACTTGCTTTTCTGGACAAAACTTTCCTCACAGCTTAGGCTTTCTCAGAGACTCATTGGGGAGGGTAACATTGTATGCCCCAACAAGCCAAGTTCATCCACCCATCTTCAGTAAGCCAATCAAAGAGCCAAATTATTTGGGGTCCTGACATTAGAGTAGGTCTTAAATAGAAAGAGATGGAGGAGGGAGGGAGGGAGAAAGAGAAAGAGAGAAGAAAGAAGGAAGGAAAGACAGACAGAAAACACGGAAGAAAGAAAGAAAGAAAGAAAGGTATAACTATGCATTCAGACAAAGGTGTGCTCCCTTCCCCAAGATTGTCTCAGCTTTAATCTCTCCTGAAAGTTCATCTGAGAAATTGAAAATCTCTGAGAGAGACAAATCCCTCCTCTGCATACCTAAAGGACTTTTTTTTTCTCCCAGCAGGAGATTCCTGGAGAAATTTTAATTTCTTGGTTTCTATTCTTTCATTATTCTGATAGCCAGGAAGGAAGCACAAGTGTCGTTTTAGAATACACCAATTTCTGCCAGTTACATTTGACTATTTGTAATAAACAAATAAATAATTTTTATTTTAATTAAGTCACTGTAATATCTTCATTTTGGAAACTTAGATTTTTCCATTCTCCTGTGTGGTCTGCTGTTCTGTTGTTAGTTGAATGAAAGCTAATGTGAAGACAACCTGACACTGGACTGAAACACATAAAACCAGGACTAAGGAACAGGAGTCTCACTAGTCAAGCTCTGCCAACTACCCAACCTGTCCTAGTTAGCCTTGCTTTACTCATCGGTATCAGGTAATATCCTGTTTGTGTGTTTGTGGTCTGCTGCTTTCCAATGATAAAAGCTGCCCAAATACAACTAGTTTAAATACTTTTACAACACAGCTCTCTTTGTGGTATAAGCAATAGGACTTAACATACAGTTTATATGAAATAAATTTTTAAACTAAATTTTTAATTTTTTGTATTAATTATAGTTTATTAAGTTGTATCCCAGTTGTAGTCCCCTCCCTTATTTCCTCCCAATCCTACCCTCTCTCCCTCATCTACTCCCATGCCCCACTCCAAGTCCACAGATAGGGAAGGTCCTCCTCCCCTTCCCTCTGACCATAGCCTATCAGGTCTCATCAGGACTGCCTGCATTGTCCACCTCTGAAATAAATTTTGGTTGAGTTATCAATTAAGTTTTTCTGTCCTTCATGTCAGATGTAAAAATTGACTAAATAGTTCTGTAAACCCTCTCTATTATAATGTTTTATGAGAATTAGTTCCAAAGAAAACTAAAATCCTTCTAAATCATTGTGGTTTCATTAATAAAATTAATTACAAATTTACTTTGACACTAAGTAAATAACTAATAAGTAACAGTCAAAAACCAACAGTCATGGGATTAATAAAATTCTGGAGTTATAAGGCTGTTGAGAGGAGGGGCTGGGGAGCAGGGGTCAGGAGAGAGTAACTGCAAAAGAGTTTTTGCTGTCACTTGAAATCAAGACCTGCATACTGTGTGAAAGTGCTTATTGGAGACATGTAAAAGTGCTTTGTAAACACAAAGTAAGAGTACAGTTCTTTTTCCCTCAATGTTATACTTGGGAATGAGGAAAACTGGAGATCTTTAGTTATCCTAGGATGATCTGAAGGGAGACTTCCTAGAGAAAGATACTGAGAAAAGCATTTCAGACAGAGAAACCAATAGGAATCAAGCATTCTCTAAGGAGAGCAAATAGACAGTTTGGCAAGAGTACACATTGAAGAGAGTGCCATGGTGACCCGCTTATTAATTCTGGTTTTATGTATTACAGTCCAGTGTCAGGTAACTGTCCAGTGTGCTGTGCCTTTGCATTGGGGTAGTTATTCAACCAGCAACAGAGCAGCAGACTGCACAGGAAAAGGAAAAATGTCAGGGTCCGTAACAAAGAAACCAACCAAACAGATGGAGATGAAGGACAGGCTTTGGTAACAAAAGTGTCTGATTTAATCTTGTGCAGACCCATTTCTTTTTCACCTCCTCCTTCATGCCAAGCTAATGGCCACAGAAACACTTAGAAAATCTACAGCCTGCTTCTGTAAGTGGGAAAGGGAATGCAGGAAGAGTAACACATAGACTTTTGGCGCAGCAAGGATACCACAGGGATATAGGCAGTTAGTCACCAAATAGTAAGTGATCAAACATATACAGATGGTCAAAATGGATTCTTGGAAGAAGTCTACAGGACATACCAATACAGACATTAGGTGAAATTTCCTCTGGTACTGTTATTCATCAAGTATACATAGAAGGAGTACATGTTAGGATAGTCACGTATTCATGTCTAAAGTACATAGTATATAGTATGGTACTGGTTCCCTTTCAATATGTTATTATAAAAATCCTCTCTTCAAGATTCTATAATACTATAGTGTCCTCCAACTTAATTAATGTACTTACCACACACTTTTATTGATTTATATATGTGAAATCTTGTATTGGATATGCAATCTGTTCAGCAACACATTCATGTGCATTAAAAGCATCCTCAATGAAAACCAAAGGCTCTGTTTTTGGTTTTCATTGAGATAAGATTTCATTCTTATTCATCAAGATAAATAAGAATGATTTATTTATCTTAACCATTGGAGAGGAAAGGAAAAAATGTGTTAAACATTTGTGTGTGTGTCTACAGTGTTCCCCAATTACTCAGGGTTTGCTCGTAAAGAGAAACTTGCCTCGGCAACTTTTTTTATTTCATCCAATGTGTCTAAAATGTCAATCCCAGAAAAAAAGTGGATTTTAAAGAAGGAAGGCTGGAAACAGACCATTTCAATTTCTTCTGATTTTTTTTTTTTTCGGAGATTGGCAGAACAAAATTTGACCACAGGGATGGATGCTGCTAAACATCTACCCAGGGAAGGTGAAATAATAAAGCAACTGTGCACAGAAAACCAGAAACCCAGAGCATTTTCTGAAAACAAAAGCAAGGAATGTAAGTTAGGACTGATGTTTCTTTGGATAATGCTGTGCATAATTTTAATTTTTCCTGCTTTAGAAATTTGGAGCAAACTGAAAGAGACTCTGTAGCTTAAAAGGTTAAATTTAGTAAACTCTAGAAAACCTAACAGCTCTCATTGTCAGTTTTATGAAATGTGCTATTTCACCTTATCAATACTGATTGTTGGAGGCTTATGATAAGTCTTTGAAATGAGAGAATTTTCCTTACTTAGCTGTTAATTTATTGCAGGTAGGAGCTGGTTGCTTGGGCTGGTTAGATGACTCAGTAGGTGAAGGTGTTTGCTGCCAAGACTGTCCACTTGAGTGTGATCTCCAGCACCCACCTGGATGAAGGAGAGAAACACCTTCTGTAAATTGACTTCTGTATGCATTCTCCGGCACACATGGGCATATGTATGCACATATGAACACACAAAGTAAAAATAAAAATGTAATTTAAAAAATAAAAAGAGCCAGATGCTTTAGTAACACTGTATTGTCTACTGATAGAAAATTTGGAGTTGAAATTTTGCCTTTTTCTCCAAAAACAAAAGTTACTTAGTTAATAATAATTTAAAGCCATTACCCAAAAAATTATTGAGAGCAAACATATTAATTTTATGCCAAAAGTTAGTCTTCTACATTTTTAGCATTTGATAATTTGACATTGCAGAATTGTATAGCAGGATAGCAGCTGATTTTTTTTTCTTTGCTTTACAATCCAGGGGTGTTCCTCCCTCCTTTCTTCCCAGTTCCCCCTTCTCCCTTATCCTCTCCATTTCCCTCCAGAAAAGGGACCTCCCCTCCTCCCATCAACTCTCCTGAGCACATCAAGTCACACCAAGACTGAACATATCCTCATCCCCTGAGGCCAAGCAAGGCAGCCCTGCCAGGAGGAAGTGATCCAAAAACAGGCCATAGACTCCATGTTAGAAACAGAGCCCCTCCCTTCACTTTCCAGGCACCCCATATGAAGACCAAGCTGCCCATAAACTACATATATGCAGGTGCCCTCTGTCCAGATCATACATGCTCCTTAGTTGATGTCTCACTCTCAGAAATCCCCCATGGGACTGGGTAAGTCACCTCTGTTGGTGTTTTTGTGAGGTTCCTATAACCCTCACTCACCCCCCCCCCATCCATCTTTCCTATAACACATCCACAGGACCCCTGGAGCTCTGCCCCAATGCTTGGCTGCATGTCCCAGCATCTGTCTTTATCCCTGCTGGCTGGAGACTTCCCAGATGTCAGTCAAGTTAGGCTCCTGCCTGAAAGCATAATTGAGTATCATTATTAGTGTCAGAGGCTTTCTACCATGGGGTGGGGCTCAAGTTGGGCCAATTATTTGTTGGAATTTAATCTTTTTTCCCTCATTATCCCTACACTTCTTGTAGGCAGGGTAATGTTTGGATGACAGGTTTTGTCAGTCTCCCAGGAGCCTACATGCTCTGTATTAGGCCTTCACCTTGGCAAAAAGATGTCCCCTCTCAGTTTCCCTTGTTCCCAGCCCTCTCACCTCTCACCCCTTTCTCCCCACATCTGATTCCCACTCTTCTTTCCCTCCTCATTCCATCTCCTGCCCAGTTCCTTCTCTTCTTCCACTTCTGCTGTCTATTCTATTTCCCTTTCTGAGTGACAATCTGGCATTCTCCCTTGGTCCCTTCTTGCTACTTAGTTTCTTTGGGTCTTTGAATTGTAGTTTGATTATCTGGTACTATAGGTCTAATATCAACCTGTAAATGTGTACATACCATTTGTGTCTTTCTGGGTCTGGGTTACCTCACTCAGGATGATCTTTTCTAGTTCCATTCATTTACTTGCAAATTTCATGATTTCCTTGTTTTTAATTGCTGAGTAATATTCCATTGTGTAAATGTACCACAATTTCTGTATCCATTCTTCCGTTGAGGGATATCTAGGTTGTTTCCAGTTTCTGGCTATTATGAATGAAACCATTATGAACATAGTTGAGCAAATGTCCCTGTTGTATGGTGGAGCATCTTTTGGGCATATGCCCAGGAGTAGTATAGCTGGGTCTTGAAGTAGAAGTATTCCCAATTATCTGATAAAGCACCAGACTGGTTTCCAGGAGAGGTTGTACAAATTTTCATTCCCACCAGCAATGGAGAAGTGTTCCTCTTTCTCCACATTTTCACCACCAGGTGTTGTTACTTGAGCTTTTGTTCTTAGCCGTTCTGACTTGTATAAGATGGAATCTTAGAGTCGTTTTGATTTCCATTTCTCTGATGGCTAAGAACATTGAGCATTTCTTTAAATGCTTTTCAGCCATTCAAGATTCCTCTGTTGTGAATTCTCTATTTAGCTCTGCATCCCTTTTTAAAATTGGATTATTTGATTTGTTGACATTTAATTTCTTAAGTTCTTTTTGTATTTTAGATATTAGCCCTCTGTCTGATGTAGAAGATCTTTTCCTAACCTGTAGGCTGCCATTTTGTTTTATTGATAGTGTCCTTGACTTACAGAAGCTTCTCAATTTCATGAGATTTCATTTGTTAATTGTTCTCAGAGCCTGTTCTGTTGATGTTCTGTTCAGGAAGTTGTCTCCTATGCCAATGATTTCTAGATTTTTCCTTATTTTTTCTTCTAATAAGTTTAGATTCACTTATTTTATGTCAAGGTCTTTGATCCACTTAGACTTGAGTTTTGTGCAGAGTGTAAAATATGGGTTTATTGTCATTTTCTTCATGTAAACATCCAGTTATACCAGCACCATTTGTTTAAAGATGCTTTCTTTTTTTCCATTGTATGGTTTTGGCTTCTTTGTTGAAAAGCAAATGCCTGTAGGAGTGTGGGTTTATTTCTGGGTCTTCAATTCAGTTTTTATTTCTATCTAGTTTCAAAACATAATTGATATTTCATCAGATAACAAATCATTAAAACGTCATGTTTTCTTTTCATAGTTCCCTTATTGAGTTCTGTTCAGGCTTCACATAAATGACTCACTCTTCAAGGACTCAGCAAAGTTCATGCAGAATCTTAGAAGGTTTCCATCACTTCAGCTCTCACTCTGCCTCCTTGTAACTACCTGCAGATCTTTTTATAGCATTTTGATTTCGCAATGTAATTTTATTTGCATTTTCTTTTCAACTGTTCTACATATGGTATCTTGCTCACTTCCTGAAAGATACACTTTGGTTAATATTGTGCAGCACAGCATAATGTTTACCCAGTCAATGAAACATGTTTCAGTACTTAACAACACTAGGGAGGATTTTGTAATTAGTGGATGGATGTTCAGAATGATTATCTGCCCCATGCTGGACATTCCTCAAAGAAAAAAAAAAATCTAAGACTGAATTTGCTTTCATAAGGGTTATGTATTCCCTCCAACCCAAATGTAATGAATTTCCTTATCAGTGGCTACAAACTATCCACTTCTGATGATCATGTGGTTGCCCCTCTATTATATTTCACCCTTTTAGGTTTGTGTCTTAGAATATTCCGAAATTTATATAGAAGGAAGTGTATTCAAAGGTCAAAATGCACTTACATCATTTAACTAATTGTAGCCATTTTAAACTGAAGGTAAGAGAAATAACTGAAGGTCACTTGAGAACAATTCTGCCTGGGTTACAAATTAGGAGAATCGGCAAATGATTTTGAAGCACTTTTTAAAGAAAATCTCTAATAATGCTTCTTGTAGCTTCACTAAATTGTAAAGATCATCTGCTGTGCTAATAATAGTGGTAAATACACTGTGTGGGTGGTTAATGCTAGATCACTCAAATACCCTTTAGAAAGCTTCAGAAAAGAAAGGCCTAGAAGATGTGGATGAAAAGGAACGCTGTGTAATTGTTGTTAGGCTAATGGAGAGGCTGGTTTGAATCTTTACTCTTGGAAACTAAATGACTATCATAGAAGCAATTACGTTTTATGCCTCCATGGTGCTCATTTTTGTTCCTGAAATGATTGCGTCCATTGAACAGCTGGGATTGGGATGATAACCCAGTTTCACCCAGTCTCTCCATTTCAAGTGTGCTTTGGGCACACTTGAAAACCTCAAAGATGTGTGAATCATAGAACTAAAGGCACATGCTAGTTCATTAAGGAACCTATGAGCAAACAAGCTTATTTAAATATATATAAATGCATGTGAACTTTACTGTCATACAGGTACCCACGTATATCACAAAAGGTAAAAAGAAGCACCAAATACTATACATGTAGATCACCTTTCTATCACGTATGGTGAATGAATGTAAGCCAGGGAACATTTGTTATATTACCTGGGGAATTGATTTACACTAGATGCACCTGATTAATCAAAATATCAATGACTAGGCTCCTCTGAGACCCACTCAATAGTATCATTCAGGACAGTGAGTGTTACCATAGCTAGTGGGTCACATTTCTAAATATCCCAATACCAAGGTTAAATCTCAAAAAAAAATGGCAATTAAATCAGAATTGGTAGCAGATGGTTCTTTGTAATACATATTTTTCTTACAGTTATTTGCAATATTTGTGTGTGTGTATACAGAATTGCAATATGATAGTAAAGATCACTAATTAGGAATTATTCATTTATAAGTCTGACAGATTGTTTTAGTATAGAGGTACATTTGAAAATCAAGTTGTAGGAACAGGTTCTGGACAGTGATCATCTATTTAAAATGCTCTCCAGGGTATTCTAACTGAATTCACTCTGTTGGGGGTCACTAGAGCAGTTATTGTGACGGCCCTAAACGAGCCGAGTCTGTCTTCAGTTAACGGGACAGCCTTAAGCAGGACCAGTAACTCAATCTGACTTTTTGGGGTCAATGTTCTTCTGTCTTTGTTGTCTTGTCTGAAACCATTTCTAAGTTTCATCCCAATTCTAAATTCTGGCACTCATTTCAATATTTTACCATAAAATATCAATAGGTTTCTGGTTGCTTCTCCTACAACTCTCCAAAATAAAGCTCAGTCTCTTGGGGAACCACTGAGTGACCGCATAGACTCACAAGGACACCAATCGGCTTTAGAGCTCTGTCTCTTTAAGAAAAGAGGCTGGAATTAAAAAAAAAAAAAAGAAAAGAAAAAGCAATTGGTGCACTGAACTGAGATAAATAAAACTTCCCATGTAATTTTATAAACTAGAGGTGTAGTAGGCCTCCTGCTAATTGAAAACCACAACACATGTTAAAACCCATAAGCTACATGCATCTTTAACAACCTTTCAATATAACACACACAAGCGCTACCCATCAGAAAATAATAAACTATCTTTTTAATGTATTCCTTAATAAATTTCACATATTTTTCAACTTTCTAAAAGACAAATAGCAGTTTGTCTCTCAAAAAGATTAACCATAGTTATAGTTTCAATTAATACTTACAACGAAGTGATCATAATTCTATAAAACCTCAGTGTTTTATTCAGTATTTCTTCTCAAGGCATCCCATTGTGTCCCCAAATCACAGAACTGCGACAAGCTCTCCCTACACTGCTTAAACCCCTGGGCTCCAGTGATGACCTGCCTCAGCTTTTCTTGTAGCTGGGATTGCAGACATGCCTAGCCCCTACTCACCTCTGGCATCACACTTTCTGCATACATCCCACACCATTTTGGGCCGATGTTTTTCTAATTGCCTTGACTCTGTGCACTCCAGACATCTTTTCCTATTTCTTATGAGTTTTTTTTTTTTATCATTGCATCTCCATCCTGCATTGTCAAAAATCCACTGAACACAATGTCACATCTGTCTGCTACCCAGAGTCAGAACCCCACATCAATGCTCTACCAGAATTGCATTTGCAGTAATAATTCCAGTTTCCAATAACGAAGAGAGTTTTGCCCTCCCCTTCTGCAAACAGTTACACAGTATGAGTACTTTTGTCAATGTATGGCTTCTTTATTTAGCATACTGTCTGTAATGGTCATCCAATTTATTAATAATCCACTGTTTTCTTATTGAAGTATAATTTCTATTATAGAATCTTGTTTGTTTAGTCTTTTTTATCTTTTAAAAATTTATTTATTGTTTTATTAGTTACAGTTTATTCACTTTGTATCTGAGCTGTAGCCCCCTCCTTAGTCCCCTCTCAATCCCACCTTCCCTCCCTCCCTCCCTCATCTCCTCTCATTACCCTCCCCAAGCACACTGATAGGGGAGGTCCTCCTTCTCTTCCTTCTGATTTTGGTCTATCAGGTCTCATCAGAACTGACTACATTGCCTTCTTCTGTGACCTGGTAAGGCTGTACCCCCCTCAGGGGGAGGTGATCAAAGAACAGATCACTGAGTTCATGTCAGAGACAGTCCCTGTTCTCATTACTAGGGAACCTATTTGGACACTGAGCTGCCATATTCTGTGCAGGGGTTCTAGGTTATCTCCATGAATGGCCCTTGGTTGGAGTATCAGTCTCAGAAAACACCCCTAAGCCCAGATTTTTGTTGTTGTTCTCCTTGTGGAGCTCCTGTCCCCTCCAGGTCTATCTCTCCCTTCTTTCATAAGATTCCCTGAACTCTACTCAAAGTTTGACTATGAGTCACAGCATCTGCTTTGATACCCTGCAGGGTAGAGTCTTTCAGAGTCCCTCTGTGGTAGGCTCCTGTCCTGTTCCCTGTTTTCTTCCTCTTCTGATGTCCATCCTGTTTGCCTTTCTGAGTGAGGATTGAACATCTTACCCAGGGTCCTCCTTACTTAGCTTCTTAAGGTGTAAAGATTTTAGTATGTTTATCCTATATTATATGTCTAATATCCACTTATAAGTGAATATATACCATGTGTGTCTTTCTGCTTCTGGGATACCTCACTCAGGATGATCTTTCTAGCTCCCACCATTTGCCTGCAAATTTCATGATTTCCTTGTTTTTAATTGCTGAGTAGTATTCCATTGTGTGTTTGTTTGTTCTTAGTGTTTAGATAAATTCAAATTTAGGGCAATTATGACTGTAGCTTTTAAGAACAGTTTTTGAATTTCTTTTAAATGGATATTTTTCTTAAACTTCATTCTCTGTATGTCTGTCTCTGTTTTAGAAGTAAGGTATTTGGGTCATAAGCTAATCTTTAGATGTAAAAAATTTTAGATCGTTGCTGGTAGTTTTCTAAATGGTAGGACCTACTTTTACTCCCCAAAGCAATGTACAGACATTAGAGTTTATTTTCATCTAGGTGAACACAGATTTCACAGGAGCCCCCCTTGAGTTCACAACATCCTGTATGTGGTACTTGAACTCATGCAAGATTTGGCACATAAAGGGTTAATCAAGTCTTTTCCATGCATAGTAAAGTGAATATACCCCAGGTATTGTCTTATTTCAGTTAAGCCACTTGTTTCCTTTTGTGTCTTCATAAACACTGAATTTGTGGTGAAACATATGGCAAAAGCTTTTCAGTAATATGGCAAAGCACTTAAGAATGAGTATTTTCTTTGTACAGATGCCAAATGGAACTGTTTCACTAAACAACTGTTAGAATGCTCATTAACTAAAATCCTTCTTGTTTTTTTTTTTTAAAAAAATTACATATTCCTTATCAATATCATTCATATATTTAATATTTTCTGGTCACGTTTAGCACCCCCACACCCATCCCTCCTCTTCTCCGACTTCCACTGCCACCAGTTACTCCTAACACACCAAGATTGCATCCTCCTTTCACATCGTTTTATTTTGTTTTTGTTTTGGCTTTGTTTTGTGACCCCCTGTATTTAACCAGGGCCACTGTCATGGGCATGCGTATGAAACTGATGGAGTATGAGTAACTTTTCAGTGGCTCTATTACCAAAGAACACAACTTTCTCTCATCCAGTAGCCCTTGACTGCCATTATTGCCTCATGATAGGGGGATGTTAGACCCTCTCAGTTTATGACTGAATGAATGTTAATGGGCTCAGTATTGTTCGGGTTCTATTCGGGCAACTTTTAAATGCTCTGAGTTCAGGAGTGCTGTGGCCATGCCATGACCTTCAGACAGCGTTTCTTGGTCCTCCTTCACATTACCTTTTTCTTATGTTTCTCTACTTCCTTCTCTGTGATGCTCCCTGAGTCTAGGAGAGAGTGATATAAACATGGTGTTTAATGCTGAACACACTACAGTCACCTCTTCTCTGCATCTAACCAGCTGCAAGTCTCTACTGTTCCCTGCAAAGAAAAGTTATTGTTTTCAACAAATCTTTATATACAAACTTTATTTAAATTCATTACTTCCCATATATAATTACGGTTTCTTTGACTTAGTTTTTTTTTTTTTTTTTTTAAAGAGAGAGTCTAACTATGTGGGCCTGGCTGGTCTGGAACTCTATGTATGTCAAGCTGCTTCTAACTCACAGAAATCCTCCTGATTTTGGCTTCCCAATTCAGGGATGAAAGGTGTCTGTAACCACTTATTACTTAATCTTTTTTTTTTTTTTTTTGTCAAAAGTGAAGAAACAAGACTTTACTGTGGTGGTGGTGGTGTGTGTGTGGGGGGAGGGAAGGCTTGCTAGAGTTAATAGCAGTTTAATGAAACATGGAGAATTTAGAGCCAGCTTTTCTTGTTGCAAAGAAACACACTCATGCACACACACACACACACACACATGCATACGATATCACCAAAGCAAAATACATTTTTATTGTTTGGTAGGTGCATTTTTGTTTTGGAGGAGATACTATCATAAAAGAGAAGTCAGACAATCTGGATTTCAGACTTTTACCTGAAGTTAAAGCATCAGCAGCAAATTTATTTCTGCGGTAAAGTAAGTAGTTATTTTGAATGAAATGCAAAGGCCCTTTAAACTTTAAAAACAACAGTAATCTCACCAACAGTTTCTTTTGGATTTTTGAAATCATCTGAACTCTTTTGGCTATTGCAGCTCATGACTGAAAGGAGTTTGATTTTCCTTTTTAAGGTCAGGGAAAATACCAGTGGTAAGGTTTGCCATGCTCATTTGTTTAGAAAAAAAAATGCCAGGGTCACATATGATGCTTTTAACATCAGGATCTGTTTGCAGAGCCATTGAACAGGGGCATAATATTGCTTTGGAATAAAACATGAATTTTACAGAAGACTTGCTAACGCTTGTATCCTTTTGAAGAACAGGGTCTTTATAGCTCTCCAATCTTCTCATTTCTTCCTAATACATTCAACGAGATTTTCTATTTATAACTCAATGGATTTGTACATTTCATTAATTCACCTTGTTAAGAGAATTTTGCAAGGATAGGCATTCTTGAAGCTTTTCTTCATTCAGTATCATTTAGAATTCACCCTAAACAAACAATCTCTTATGTGCAGTAGAGATTTAAAATGTCCTTCAGCTAAAGTGATCTAAGTAGAATTTTATCATAACAAACCAAAATCACTTCTAATACTGCAGTGACAATTCTGAAATTTTTGTTTCCCTAAAACCACAGAAATATTATAAGAATGGCTTTTGCTTTAATCCCAGGTGTAGGCTGTCTTCAAACTCGTGATCCTTCTGTTTGAACTCCCCACATGCTGGATTACAAGCATGTGTGAACATGCTCTGTGACCTGCTTTGCTTTCACCCAGTAGTTGTATTTCTTTTTCTCTTTTTTTTTCAATTTTCATAGTGCTAGTGCATAATTCTGTTCTTTGATGTTCACATTGTTTTATCTATGAATCTCTGATATACTTCTATTTCATTTAAAATAGTTATTATGGTAGCATAAGTTTAAATAATAAGCTACTACGCATATCCTGAAGTATTAGTATTGTTTTGTGTTTTATAATCATGTGTCATGATTAAAATATATAGAGCAGTGAAGATGATAGCACTGAAACACTCATGTATTATTCAACTTGCCCGTTGCACATAATTTTTATAGCTTTTTGTGAAACTAAATTTTACAGATACAATGGATTTCTGTCCTAATCACTTTTAAATGAAATGATCTTACTGAGATTAATTTTTCTTCTTTATTCTGACATATTTTGTTTATAAAATAAAATATTTATTCATCCATCCATCTAAGTAAGAAACTCACACTGATTGCATACTATGCAATGCAGCTCAGTGGAAGATGTAAGAAAGGATAACCACTCTTGACTTTAAAGACCGTTAATGAGAACCAGGGGCAGCACATGGTACCATAAAAAGTCTGTATTAGTACAGTACAATAATAATAAAAAATAACATGAAAATCACCAACTACTGTGCTTGAAACAAGAGTAATTTGATTGTAAAGATCAACTAAGGCGTTGGAAAACAAATGGCATTAAGGTTGAAGCCTACAGTTTGCGTTTTATTATATAGGAATAACTTTGACTTTACTCTGAATAATCAGAAAAGATGGATTACATGTTTGGCTAGCATTTATCTAATTGCAGATATCATTAGAGTTGGATTTTTGTTCATTTACTAACACTTGCCTTTAAGTGGCCATTTGCTGAGCTCAGCATAGGGTTACTGCCATGCTTTCAGCTGTGGCTTGTGGCAAAAAAGATAGAACCATCTTCACAAAGAAGTGAATTAGGCTATGGTGTATGTCGAACTAAAGGAGTTTAGATTTGGGGTCACCAGAGGTCTCAGGTTCCTTTTGCCTGTGTATTGCCTGTTTAACTAACTTTGTGTTTTTAGTTTTCTTTTGCCTCATTTATCTCTTGCCGGAAAGTTGTACATAATTTAAATTCTTTGTGTTTTAAATACCATAATTTGTGTTAGCCTGTGGGATTTCTGCTTTTTTATAATTTAAGTAGTCATCTTTCTTCCTTGACAGATAGTTTATATAATTTAATCCTTGCATTGCTTTGAAACAGTTGTACTGAACTGAATATTTATATGAAACTACAGCAGGATGTATGCTGAGAAATACATGACTGTTGTTTAGAATCAGTCATACTCACCTCTAAAACAGTTATGTTTTGTGACTCCAACGTATGAGCGTGACAATTTTTACTGGCTGGCTTGACATCCATCTTGGTGTATTTTGTGAATGTGTGGCAACTTGTTTTTCACCACAGAATGTGTCTCTGACATAAGAATTGTTGCAGACATGTAGTTATGTTTACGTAAGTTTCACCATATTAATGAATTTGCCTCTGACTGAATTATCCTGAAGCTATAAATTACATAGAATCCTCCCCCCCCCACACACACACTTATTTCCTCAACTGGGTGAAATAGTTTGTGGGAACTCAATTAGTTCAACCCAGCTCAAAGGATGATCAAGATCTGACTAAAAACCAGAACTCAAAGAGTTCTGTAACTCAGAACACATTGGGGGATGCTGACCTTTTTGTTAACATAACAGAATATTTTGCAAACTTTAGGAATAGCTGTCTTTTAGGGTCAGATGGAAGGGGAAGAGGTCCTTCCCTGTTAGTGGACTTGGAAAGGGGCAGGAAGAAGATGAGGGAGGGAGGTTGGGATTGGGAGGGAATGAGGGAGGAGGCTACAGCTGGGATACAAAGTAAATAACCTGTGATTAATATAAAAAAATAAATAAAATTAAGAAAAGGTTAAAAATCTTCAGGAAAGTTGGTATTTAAAAAAAGTTTATTTTTATTGTCATGAAGTAAGAGGTATCTAAAATTGTTATCCCCATCTGGATCTCTGATAATCCAAATAGAATTTATTAGAATAAATTTTCTCCTTTTTAAAAATTCTTTATTAATTACACTTTATTCACTTTGTATCCCCCCTGTGGTTCCCTCCCTCCTCCTGTCCACCCTCTCCATGCATGCCCCTCCCCAAGTCCACTGATAGGGGAGGTCTTCTTTTCCTTCCTTCTGATCCTAGTCAATTAGGTCTCAACAGCAGTGGCTGCATTGCCTTCTTCTGTGGCCTGGTAAGGCTGCTTCCCCCTCAGGGGGAGGTAATTAAAGAGCAGGCCAATCAGTTCCTGTCAGAGACAGTCTCTGTTCCTCTTACAATGGAACCCACTTGGATACTGAACTGTCATGGACTACATCTGTGCAGGGATCTTAGGTTATCTCCATTCATAGTCCTTGGTTGGAGTATCAATCTCAGGAAAGACCCCTGTGCTCAGAATTTTTGGTTCTGTTGTTCTCCTTGTGGAGTTATTGTCCTCTCCAGATCTTAAGCAGAAAGATACACATGGTATATACTCACTCATATAGACATATAATATAGGATAAACCTACTAAAATCTGTACACCTAAAGAAACTAATCAAGAGGGAGGACTCTTGCTAAAATGCTCAATTCCTATCCAGAAAGGCAAAGAGGATGGACATCAGAAGGAGAAAAGAGGGAACAAGTCAGGAGCCTGACACAGAGGAGCTCTGAAAAGCTCTGCCCTGCAGACTATCAATGCAGATGCTGAGACTTATGGGCAACCTTTGGGCAGAGTGCAGGGAATCTGAGGAAAGAAGTGGAAAACAGTAGGATCTGGAGAGGATAGGAAATTTTCTCCTTTGATGTACTGTTTACTCGGCATGCGTCAGGCAGTGTGCCTCTGTTGGTTTGTCCAAACTCTCCATTCTGTTCCAGTTGTTTGTCTGATCTCCATTTGTTGTAGCTTTACTCAAAAGCTTGACAATTAGTAGAATAAGACAAACATTCTGAGCATTTTTTAAAAAAAAATTTGTGTTTGTTTTTAACTTTTTGAGACATGGTCTCACTATCTAATTTTGGCTGCCCTGGAACTCACTATGTAGGCCAAGCTGGTTTCCAACTCAAAGATATGCCTGCCTCTGCCTCCTGCGTGTTAAGATTAAAGGTAGGATCCCCACACCCATTCTTAATATTTTCTTTTTAACAGGCACAATAATTGCATATGCTTATTGTACAGTGTAGCCACAAAGCATAGATCTACAACGTGTCATGATCAAATCAGAGCTGTTGTCTTAAGCATTTATCACTTCTTTGTATTTAGAGACTTGAAATTTTTTTCTTGCCTCAGTCTTTAAAATGTGTTTAAGTGGATATGAAATATAGCTAATACTACTTTGCTTAAAACATCTCTGACATGGACTCTGTTACCTGCTCTTTGATCACTCTCCCCTGGCAGAGCGGTCTTGCCAGGCCACAGAGGAAGAGAATCCAGGAAGTCCTGATGAGACTTGATAGGCTAGGGCTAGAGATGGTAGGGGAGGAGAGATCCCCCTTTCCATGGTCTAGGGTAAGAGGATAGGGGCAAAGAGAAAGGGAGGGTGGGACCAGGCCAGAATTGGAATATAAAATGAGTAAATTTAAATTTCTTTTTAAAAGGGCAAGAAAAAATTAAATAAAACATGAAGATGTATTCCTCCTAGCTGAAAGATTTTGGTGCCTGTTACAGGACCCATTTACTATTTTTTCTTATTTTTTATTAATTAAGTTAATTTACATCTCAGTCATTGGCCCCTCCTGCTCTCCTCTCAGTCTCCCTCCCTCTCTCATCCCTCTTCCCCTATTCTTTAAAATAGGGGAGCCTCCTTACCCAGACATGCCAGTTCACATATTCACAAAAGGACTGAGTTCATCTTCCTCCCCTGTGGCCTGGTAGCACAGTCCAACCAAGTATCATGCAGGGAGATAATCAAGAACCCCTGCACAGATGTAGCCCATGGCAGTTCAGTGTCCAAGTGGGTTCCATAGTAATGGGAACAGGATCTGCTTCTGACATGAACTGATTGACCTGCTCTTTGATCACCTCCCCCTGAGAGGGGAACAGCCTTATCAGGCCACAGAGGAAGACAATGCAGCCACTCCTGATGAGACCTAACAGACTAGGATCAGAAGGAAGGAAAAGAAGACCTCCCCTATCAGTGGACTTGGGGAGGGGCATGCATGGAGAAGGAAGATGAAGGGAGGGGTTGGGAAGGGGGTCTATAGGGGGCCTACAAAGTAAATAAAGTGTAATTAATAAAAATTTTTTAAATGCTAAAAATAACTGAAAAGCTTCTGTAAAGCAAAGGGCACTGTTGTCAGAACAAACTGACAGCCTACAGATTGGGAAAGGATCTTCACTAACCTTATATCTGACAGAAGGCTAACATCCAGAATATTAAAGAACTCAAAAAGTTAAACACCAACAACCAAGTAACCCAATTTTAAAAATGGGTACAGAGCTAAAGAGAAAATTTTCAGTAGAGGAATATCAAATGGCAGAGAAGAAATGCTCAACATCCTTAATTATCTGGAAAAATGCAAATCAAATCGACCCTGAGATTTCACCTTACAACTGCCAGAATGGCTAAGAACAGGACAAGAGCCTACCACAGATTGCTGCTGAAAGACTTTACCCAGCAAGGAATCAAAGCAGATGCTGAGACTCATAACCAAACTATGGGTAGAGTGCAGGGAATCTTATGAAAGAAGGGGGAGATGAAAGACTTGGAAGGGACAGGAGCTCCACAAGGAAAGCAACAGTACCAAAAATAACTGGACATAGGGATCTTTTCTGAGACTGATACTCCAACCAAGGACCATGCATAGAAATAACCTAGAACCCCTAGAATCCCTACATAGATGTAGGTCATGGCAGCTAGTCTCCAAGTGGGTTCCCTAGTAATGGGAACACAAACTGTCTCTGACATGAACTCAGTGGTTGTCTCTTTGATCACCTCCCCCTAATTGGAGAGCAGTCTTACCAGGCCACAGAGGAAAATAATGCAGCCAGTTGGGATGAGACTTGATAGGCTAGGGTCAGAGGGAAGGGGACGTGGATCTACCCTATCAGTGGACTTGGGGATGAGCACAGGAGGAGATGAGGGAGAGGGGATGGGATTGGAAAGGGACGAGGGAGGGGGCTACAGCAGGGATACAGAGTGAATAAACTCTAATTTATAAAAATATAAATAAAATTTTAAAAGTGAAAGAAAAACCCTCAAGTGACAACGTGTGCTAGAGAGGATGTGGAGAAAGGGGAACCCTCCTCCATTGCTGGTGGGAATGTAACCTTGTACAACCACTTGGAAATCAGTCTGGCACTTTCTTAGAAAATTAAGAACAGTGTTTCCTCAAGATGCAGCTTTACTACTCCTGGGCCTATATCTGAAAGATGCACAACCATCAACAAGCAAGGAATTCTTACAGAGATCTTTAACAAAATGTTACGAGGGAAGAACTTACTTTGTTGACTTCAAAGTAGCACTCAAAAACACAGAGGTGAAACAAACCTCTATCCACATGTGACATTCAACATTTATAGAACATCTGTTTTGTTTAAATTGCTCATAACCCACTGGCTACTTTCAGAAAATGATTATCACAGCATAATACATATACATACACCTGGGTCAGTGCGTGGAAGTGATATAGTTTAAGATTAAAACTGTGTCTTTAGCTTAGGTTTTACAAGCCAATTACATGGGAAGTCCAACGCATAGTGAAGTGATTACATTTTTTTCCTTAAATGCCACTTATACTTGAACAAGACGAAGGGACAGTAGGATAGCAGGCTTAGTATATGGTCTTAAATCATCTTAAGGCATTTTTATTTACTTGGTATCAAGGCCAGGCAGAGGCTCAGCATCTTGGAAAGTAAGAGATATTTATAAAAAATATATATATTTGTATTCTTACACCCATACTGGCATGCTCACATGTGTCTGCACACACAACCTTCTGAGCCCATTGGCTGTTTGTTATATGAAATGGTTTTAAAATAAAAGAGGTCTCGGATAACGAAGTAGGGGGCTTGTCTCGGGGAAGACTGGTTCTTCCTTTCTCAGCCTTCACAGATTGCCTGTTGCAACTGATCTAAGGCTAGGGCCTTTTGAAATTTCCCCTATCCACATCTTCATAGCAACTGGTGCTATCACTGAATTTTCAGTTATTTTTTAGGTGATCATATTGTTGAGATTTCATGGTTGCGTCTTTCCTGCCATATTCAGAAGACAGTTTACGGCAAATGTGTGGGCTCTCTGATTCTTCTAGTCTTTCCACCCTTCTTCTGAAACGCTCTCTGAGCCTTAGGTTTAGGGGTTCTCTTCTAAGTGTGCCTATTGTTGTCTTAGACTCCATGGTCGGTTGTTTTCTTCATTTTGACCAGTTGTGGCTTTTTTTTTTTTTGTAATGATCCCCATATGTGCCCAAATAAGTTTCGTATTCTCATGTCAAGGTCGTGGATATGACCCCACATGCTCCTGAACCAATATGTCTTTAACTAAGAAAACAGAGAATTAGAAGAGCCATTGCCTGGAACTTTTTCCCCATTTATGAGTCACATAAATCTGAAACAAAACTATTGAACATACCAGCTCACGTGACTGAAAATTACTGCTCAAATGTGCTGTGTGGAAGTGGGGAATACAGAAGAAGCTCATGGGAGACAACAGAAAATGTCTGCCTGTTGACTTCCAAGAATGTTTATATACATAAAATTCTGTGTGTTATGCATGTGAATATATACACATGCACATACATGTATATGTCCATATATGTGCATAAACATATGTATGTGTATACATGTATATATAAATACCTTACTATATATGTATATGTGTGTATATACATACAGCAGAGCAAATTTCTCAGCCAAGAAGACTTGCTATACATTCTTTACGCATGAAATTGTTGGTCCCTAAATGTATATGTATGTGTGTGTATGAAATATATATAAAATTAGCATACTTTTTACTAAGTTTATACATTATTCAAATTGTGTATATATTACAGAGTTGTTTCCCATTTTAAATGGAAATGTTATTTTACATAGCTACTATTTATATAATATTTATCAATTTTACTCACACTGAACCTTTTGATTATGGTTTTCCTCCTTCCACTACTCCTCCCTGATCATCACCTTCTTATCCTTCCAGCTTCATGATCTCTTGCTCTCTCTGGTTCTGTTTAATATTAGCTAAGTGCTCCTGGACCTGGGACTTACCCTGGAGTGTAGCTGATAGACGCAGGGACATTCCATTGGACAAAATGGATTCTCCTTCACCAGTAGATGACAGAAATACTTCAAATCTGTATCGTTTCAGTTTTAATGCATAATTGATCTTGACTAAAAGAAAGTAATAATCCTGTTAAGAACTAATAAGAAACCCACTCCAATTTTGTTCTTCAACCCTTTATCGGCAAGTTTCAATGTTTGAATTTATGTATAAAACAGGAACCTGTGTTCTCTTTGTTTCCTTATTATATATTTTAATATCAGTTTTTATAATTCTTCTGACTTCTTCAGCTCCAAGACTTCAACAAGGTTGAACAGTCCATTTTCTGTGACAAATTATTTTAAATATCACCATGAAACACCTCAGTTACTTGGACTGAGTCAGAGCCCTTTAAAAATGTCAGTAAGAAAAGTGACTTTCATGTTTTATTGTTACTTGAAAATGGTACTAAGTTTGCCCAATTTTCTTCATATAAAAGTAGTCAAGTCCCTCTCCCCTGAACATTAGCAACAGTTTGTGGAGTAAACAGAAAGGAATTCTGTGAAAATGACCTGTCCCAGTATCCTAGGATAGCTTTGAGGCACCTGAAGTACTTGGAAGAACCACTTAGTTGGATGAGTGAAAGGGATTATGGGAGAAGAAACAGAGAGACATTTACACAAAGAGGAGAGGCTCACTGTATTTTATCCTTCTAGAGCTAACAAACACCTTGATTGATTATCATTTATAATTGCATTGTAGTCCTTTTCAGTATTAAAGGGTTTTCATCTTGGCTACCACCATGCAACCTTTTACTAATTGCTTTTAAATTTCTGTAATTAGTAATTTCTTTAAATATTATAGCAGCATATGAAACCTTTTTAAAGGAACCTACACCAAAGCTCACCATAGGCTTCCTCATAGAAGATATTGTAAATTAGACGAGCTCACATTTTAAATCAACCTTGAAGGAAGTACAACTTTTTGAAATATGACAGAAAGTGCAAATTCTAAAATGCCTGCTTTTAAATAATTCCTTCGTTGGTTAACAGCCTGTAGAAATCCCACACTGGACTATTGCATCATTATACATAAATAAAATACTTGGTGCATATAGATCGTATAAATTCTATCAAATTTAAAATGCAAGTTATTTTAAATTTGAAAGCCATTTTAAAGATTCTTATTTAATATTTCTATTTTAAAAACATCACCATTGCTTTTCCCCATATTTTTTCTTACCTTTACCCGTTATCCTTTTATGCTTCTCCTCCCTGAGGCTTGCACAGGCTGCTGTTTCATTTAAAGTTCTCAGCCAGTTGACTTCTGCACCATCTGTGACAGACTCAGTTGCAGTCACCAGGCTACTCTGAAGTGTGACAGCATTCGTTTCCTCCCTGCAATTAGGTTTCTCTCTCTTAAAGAGTTGGGGGGGTATTGTTTAACTATGCTGGGGTGATTGTAATGAGCTGGTCGATTTGGCTGTCAGTGAATTAAGAAAAATTATAAATAGCACAGAATAAAAGACTGTTGCCATTTTATTTTGTTTTATTTCTATCACCTTAAAGGCAAATGACAACTGCAGCTTTGCTCAGTTGTAAATGCAACAAATGCAACTCAGCTTTGCTTCTGAGAAAGACAGCTAGCAACTTCAGGTGCTGTGCCCAAGCTTACAATTCCCACGCTACAGTTAGATACAATACCATAGGTGTACATATTTTGCTACTTTCAATAATTGATGTTTTCTTCTCAAACTATGATGCTCCGTAGTTTTAGCTGTGTAAATTATTATTTTTTTATAGAAAAAATTGTCACACTTTTGTATCTGGCAAGTCACATGACAGGTGATTTATATTACAGTAGATGGATAATTTGTTGATTAATACTTTAGGCCCTTTCCAAAATTTATTTTCCCATCCAGTGACTATGTTTCATGCAATTTTGTATTACTATGTTATTTACATGCAAGTGTGTAATATCTTAGCATTAAAAATTATACATATGGAAGAACACAGACTCTCTTTCGTGTTCCTAGTCTCTTAAATCCCATCAGAGAAAACTACAATATTCTATAATTTCAAGAAATATTAAAAGCGCGTTCACAAAATATACATATGATATGTAGATACAGGCTTTTATACAACTTTTTTCTTACTTTTATCCATTAACATTTTATGCATGTATAAAACAGACATATATAGGCAGATTGGTAGATATCCAGGGATTAAATAGCATACATGTTACTCTGTATCTTTTTCTATGCTAGTCAGTTATTTCATTTGTTATTATTCATACTTTTTACCTATAGAGTTTCCCCAGTGTTTTGATGATGCCATAATGATTCCTTGTATAACACTGGAATCAATATTTTTAGCATTCCTGACATTTGGACTCTAGAGTTATTCTCATATTTTGAACCCAAATTATATTGTAGTAAAAATCTCTCTACATGAATTTACAGGTGTATCTGCCTAAACACACAAAACATCTATGGAAGTTTGCTGAAAAATATGGGTGTGTGTGCATTTCAAGTGTGTTAAAGTATTTTTTTTATTTGCCTGAAATAATTGTCATCTCAGAGGCTTAGAGCTTCTATCTGCTAACCTAGGCCTAGTCCTAGAGGCTTCTAGCCTCCATAAAATCTAATCTAGGCGTAGAATATTTTCACTCTCTGACACTTACTGTTTTGAATAAGTACACCCTTTCTGCTCTTTCTGAACTCTGGCTGGCTGGTTCAACTAAGCTGTTCTGGCTCAAACTCCTCTCCAAGCTGACTGATGCAAACTGGCTCCTCTCTCACTTCTGAATGAATTGCTCTTCTTGTACTCAAACTAACTCTGGTATTATGTTCTAATCTTCTGGCTCCTTCTTATTCTCTGTGTGAGTTAACTTTAACTGTCAATTTGATTCAAACTAGAAAGAGAGTTGCAATGAAATATTGTCTACATTTGGTTGGTCTGTGGGCCTGTCTGTTGGGATTGTTTTAATTATGTTAACTAATATGGGGAGAAAGGAAATCCTGAACTGTTTAAGGGTAGAGAAATGAAGCTGAGCATAGTATGAAAGAAGATGAACATGTGTGCATTCATTTATCTCTACTCTTGATATACATGTGATGTGACTAGCAGTTTGAAGTTCCTGCTTTGCCTTCCTCAAAATGATGTACTGTAACCTGGATTGTTGCAATAAACCAGTTTCTCTCATAAGTTGTTTATTTTGCTGTTGTTGTTGGTGGTGGTTTGTTTTTGTTTTTTTTTTGTCAGGGTATTTATCAGAGTAACAGAAGTGAAACCAGAATAGATTCTATACAGTACATATTGTTATCAGTTCTGTTTGTAGATAGAAAAGCTGAGCCTGCAAGGGTATCTTCTTCAAACACTCAGGTAGTTTTTCATGAGCTAGGTTTTGATCCCAGTGCATTGTGTCATTCACAATTGTATGCTAGTTGATTCTATAATATTTGTATCATCTATTTTTAGAGAAAAACTGAAATTTAAGATACGTTATTATTTAGGGTTTATTTCCTACCTTGTGCTGGCAATTGACAGTTCCTGATATGAAGTCTGAATTTTATAAACATAGCAGTCCTTCCCAAATTTACCTAGGAATTCAGTGAAATATCAGAGAAAAAAATTTATTTAGGACTTGAGATTACATGTTTGTTCAAATATAATAGCAGAAGAGTTTAAAAGATAAAGTGAGATTTTCAATTCCAGATGAAAACTGTATCTTAGACCAACAGAAACTGTGTATCACAAGCACCCATATACAGATCAGCGAACATTACAGAGAAAACCTGTTGGGGTGACTTCCCTTTACATTGAGAAGGTGTGCCCCTGTGTTTTCCATTGTTACTTTTGTGCTGGCATTTGGTATTGCCATTTCTATGGCCCATCACTGGTTTGCTGTCTGTAAATGCTTGTCCTTCTTCATCTGCCAGAGGGCAATCCATAAGAGATGGACCGGGCATAGTCTAGACGCTGATTGGTTCAGACTAGAATGTGGTTTTTTGTGTGTAGTAAAGAGCTGATGGCCCAGAGCTGGGGCAGGAAGTGCTTGGGTGGTGTGACTTCTGGGCAAGCATGAGATGCAGGGAGACTCAAGGAGATGTGGAAAGAAGATGGAAGGGAAACAGCACAGAGCAAAAAGGCAGGCAATAAGAACCTCATGGGGAGATGGGATGGTGAAGAATCAGGGTAAGTTTAGATACGTAGTTGGGAGATTGCCACAGCAAAAGGCCAATAGCTTTAAACTACAAACAAGCCTTCACATCTTAATTAAACTGCAAGGAGAATTCCTGAATGCCCTGTAATATAAACATAAGACTAATTGTATATTCATCCTCAAGGTTCCAATTTAGGGAAAAGAAACAAATCACCACTGATCATACATAACCGTTTTACTTCACTTAAAAGTAATGCAAACTTTGTTCTTAATTTACAAGCACTGAGTGTTTTTAAGGTATTCAGTTACATAGATACAGGCCTAATTCAGAAATATGAAAAAAATGATAGCAAAATAAAACTGAAAGTCTTATGAAGGATGGTGCGTCCAATGAAGTAAAATACAATGATGCTTCAGAGTTCTTAAAATTCCATTCAAAACTTTTTGATAAACAAGTACAAGAAGAGAATATTTTCTCAAAGACATTAGCCTGATATATTGTTTGGATCAGAGTCATTGGCGGTAACAGTAATCTCTACAGGTCAAGACAAAACTGACGTAAACTTCTTGTGGAAATATTAAATAGTACTGGTAGATTATGGTACTTAAGAAAAAAAAAACCTGCTTAGTTGATTCAGAAGGCCCTGTTTTCCTGGTATCTTCCATTCCCTCTAACACTTACAATATTTCTGCCTCTTCTTCTTAGGATTCCATGATTTTTGAATGGAGGGATTTGATGAAGACCTCCAGTCTAGACTCTCTACTGTGGGTCTCTGCCTCTGTTCTCAGACCTCTGTGATGATGATGGGACAAGGCACTGACCTATCAGTATAGCAGAATATCATCAGGAGTCATTTTATTGATTTTTTTTTATGCCAGTAGTATCATCTGATTTTACTTTAGATCTCTGGGCTATCTAGACTCTGGTCCTTCGTTACGTAAGCAGGATCAGATGTGGAGTCCTTATCATGGAAAATGCCTTAAGACAAATCAGACAACACTTGGTCACTCCCATATGTTGTGTGCCACCATCACCCAAGCATATTTTGCAGGCAGGACAAATTGTAGGTCAAAGGTTTTGTAGCCCAGATGATGTCCATGTTTCTTTAGTAGCCTGTTCAGTACCTTCCCTTGACAAAGAGACTAGAATGTAGGGGTGAGGGCTCCATATAGGCATCAGCATGATTTATCCATGTTCAATCTCATTGAACATGGATATTGTCCTCAGCAATGGCACCACTGTCAGTTTGCGGAGAACAACTCTGTCTTAGCACCAGCCTGGGCTGTTTGGAGATTTCTATGAGACCCCCTTGGCCAACAATTAAACTAATCAACTAAGAGGACCAACAATTCCACTGAATCACTGAATCAACTATGAATGGTGCATATGAGCTCACAGAGCATGAAGCATCAAACAAAGGGCTGACATGTGTCTACACCAGGCCCTCTGTGTATATATTATATCTATTATCTTGGTATTTTTATGGGAATCCTGGCTATGAGAACAGGTAGGTTTCTGACTCTATTACCTTCTCTTGGGTCTCTTTTTCTCCTTTTGGGTTGCTGTGTCCATTTGTGATATGAAAGTTTTTGCCTCACCTCATCATTTTTTATTTTGTCATGTTTGGTTGTTACCTCTTAGAAGTCTGTTCTTACTGACAAGAGATGGAAAGGGAGTGGACCTGGAGGAGAGAGGAGGTGGGAAGGAACTGTGAACAGTGGAGGGACTGCAAAGTATAATCAGGATATGTTGTACGAGAAAAGAATCTATATTCAACAAAAAAGAAGAAAAAATACCAGTTGCTCTTTAAAATATAATTTTCTATAATAAATATTTTATTATTTATGCATTTTAACCCTCACAGTTTATGATTAAAGAGATAGACACAAACCTTTGTAAGCAAATATTTATTTTTATAATTATGTTTTTCTTCATTGAGTATCAGTGACTGCAGGGTGAAGAAATGTGAAGCTGGTAAATACCAGTGCAAGAACAGACTTATCTTTGACCTTCACTGAAACCTTGAACACAACTGCTTAAACTCTAAAAGCATCATTTGCCCTTCAAATGTGAAGAAAATGGTTTCACATAGCATTTAAATTCTCCATAGACTTCTGTTCATCAGGTTTCTGAATAATGTGATTATAATTTATATTTTAAAACAAGGCTCAATCACAATCACAAAGTCTGCAGTTTATGATTCCACAGATGGCATAAAAGAAAATTAGTGCGAACAATTACATGATAGGTGCTTTAAGAAAGATATATTTTAATATCAAATAATTCAAGAAGGAGAAAACAGATGAAGGAATGGAAAATTTTCACATAACAGCTCCTCTTAAGTTCAGGCTGCAAAAAGTCACATGTAAAGTGAAAGCTGTCATGCCATTTCCCAAAATTATGTAAAGTAGTCAGTGCTTGATTAATCCTTTCTTCTAAGAATTAGCAAGTTGAAGTTATAATTTATCTTAGCTAAATGCTATAAACTTGTTTGGATAAAATAGGAGAGTGTAAAAATATGTGTATAAGAAAATCAGAAGTGAGCTACTCATTAAAAATGGAGTAGAAATATAAAAAATACTAGAAGGGTAACTAGTGATACTAGATGGATAAAAGGATGGCACTGGGTAGGACAACACCCGGTGGTAATTAGGACGGAATTATGTGGGAGCAAGGACGTCAAGGTTTGTTTTCCATAGTCTGAAAATGCCACTCAGTTATCAGTAACACTAAGAAACGTTGTTATTTTTTAAAAATATCATTAATGTAGTATCCAGCGCAGACAGTACACTAGGAAATCTAGCAGACTAGGGATTCACACTTTCCTCTTTTGAGGCAGGAAATAAAAGGCGGGACATCCGGTAGACAGAACAGATTCTGGGATAGAGCAGAGCCACGTGGCAGAAGATAGGTTAGTATAAACAAGTATTTTAATTTATGAGCTAGTCAGAGAAGAGCCTAGCTATGTGGATAAAGTATTTGTAAATATATTTTGAGTTAGAGTCTTAT
The DNA here is from genome assembly GCF_907164565.1 of Psammomys obesus. Taxonomy (NCBI): domain Eukaryota; kingdom Metazoa; phylum Chordata; class Mammalia; order Rodentia; family Muridae; genus Psammomys; species Psammomys obesus. Next base: position 18,830,808 of record NW_026585689.1, read on the forward strand.
TTCTGGGAGCTTGGGAATGGGAGGAAAAACCATCGTAACATGAAAACAATTGGAAAAGATAGATAAAATATAGATTCCAGATTCTTTTTTTAAATGTTTTTTATTTTTATTAATTACACTTTATTCACTTTGTATTCCCCCATAAGCCCCTCCTCCTCCCCTCCCCTCCCAATCCCACCTTCCCACCCCCTTCGTCATTCATGCCCCTCCCCAAGTCCACTGATAGGGGAGGTCCTCCTCTCCTTTCTTCTGATCTTAGTCTATCAGATCTCATCAGGAGTGGCTGCCTTGTCATCTTCTGTGGCCTGGTAAGGCTGCTCCCCGCTCAGGGGGAGGTGATCAAACAGCAGGCCAATCAGATTATGTCAGAGGCAGTCCCTCTTCCCTTTATTATGTAACCCACTTGGTTATCTCCATGTATGATACTTGGTTGGAGTATGAGTCTCTGGGAAGACCCCTGTGCTCAAATTTCTGGTTCTGTTGCTCTCCTTGTGGAGCTCCTGTCCTCTCCAGATCTTACTATTTCCCACTTCTCACATAAGATTCCATGCACTCTGCACAACAGTTTGTTAGTGAGCAGAACGTGATGCACAAACAAAAGGAAAACAAATTTGTTGAGGCCAGCTTTTTCAGCCAAGGAAAGGGTTTATCTCCTGATTGTTTCTATGCATTGGGAAAAAGCTGTGTGCTGTGCCCTATATATGTCAATTCCACTTAATTAGTGGACGGTGTCATTCAAGATTGCTATAGCCTTGCTAATTTACTGCTTGATTGGTCTAGCAATTACAGGCACAAGGGGTTGCCCAGCTTCAAATTTCCTTGTGGATTTGTCAATTTCTTCTATTGTTCGCTCAGTGTTGCTTCATGGTGTGTAGTGCTCTATCACTGACAGGAAGGTTGCTTAGGACTGATATAGATTTATCTGTTTTTATTGACTGCTTTTTTTCCATTACAAGCCTTAAAAAAAAACAAAACAAAACAAACAAAAAAAAAAAAAAACAAAGAACAAATGCCTCTTGACATTAAGTCTTCTTTGACAGGTAGTAATATAGGCATCCCAGGTTTCTTTGATTAAAATATGCATGGTCAACTTTTAACCAACTCTTGGCTTTTAACCATTTTTACTTTTATTTTAAGATGAATTTCTTGTAGAAAATAATCAGGTTTTCTTTATTCATTCAGTTTAACAACCTTTGATGTGGAGTGTATAGAGCTGTGCATTTAATACAATTTCTAGTGTGGATGGAGTCAAGCTACAATTTCACTATTTGGATTATAATTTTTGAAAAGAAAATTGATAAGTCTATAAAGAGATGGATGAATGCAGTAGCAAAAATCAACCACAACCAATGTGTGATTTCAAAAGGGCGTAATTACAGATATTCTAGGTTTTTAAAATGATAAATATTACAAAAATACCTTTATTCCATACTTTGACCTAAGTCATTTTGTATCATCATTAAGCGAAGAATGGGCTTTACTTGCCAAAAGTGTTTTCGCCACTGACATGCTTAAAAGAGAGGAAAAAGCACAACAAAGAATATATGTCAAGAGAGTATTTAAAATATCTCAAACTAGAAATAGTTGTCACCTGACTTTTTATAAAAAACTTTCACATCTTTTCTTTAGACCCACAAATTTAAAAAAAAATAGACATGGAGAAAAAATTGTGTGACAATTTTACCTGCCAAATTGAGAAAAGAAGATGTCTGCATGCTTTAAAGCCATTGACAGAATATACTTGGATGCTGGGATATTATTATATTTGGATTTTATCCCGTTCCTTGACATTCAATTCCTATGACTTCTGGAATTTCCCAAGGAACAAGAGGATCTTTTGCATCGTAATGACAGACTGAGTGGTCATGTCACCAGATACCTGAAGGATGGGGATGATTTCTGTATCACCCTTAGATGTTTGGGGGAGACAGGCTTAAGGTTTTAGTTAATTACCCACGTGAATGAGTTCTGAAGAATGACTGTGATCCTTAGTGAAACCCAAAAGGTCTATGTTAGGAAACTTTGGGATGGCTGAATATATGGAGCCTCCTGGAGATTGGCACAGTTTAGAAGGTGTTGGGACCCCGATGCCCTTTATGCAAACCTCATCTTATGGGAGACATTTCTTTTGTTCCTTGTGATATTCTTTGTAGCAAGTATATGTAAATGCTTCTTTTAGTTATGAAAGTCACTCTAAAAAATAATTGAACTCTGTAATGTGATTGCGGGAATCCCTGATCCATAGAGTAGACCCGAAGTTCAATTATTTGCAGCCAGTGTATAAAACAGAGCTCTGTGTGAGACCAAGGGTCCAGCCTGTGGAATGTGGTTCTGTCCTCAGATAGTGTCCAAACGGGTTGAATTCGAATATGCCCTGCTGATACCTGCAACACACTTGATTGATTTGTTGGTGGGTAGCACCTGACATATTTGCATCCACAGTATTTAGTACCAATTGTGTTGTCAGAATATTAGAGAACAAGGGGATATTGTTTTGTTTAATTTTTCAAATCCTCATAGATGTTAAAATGCTTCCCTAGAAGAAAATTTCTGGCCTCATTGCCTCACTAATCAATTCTTCCAAGAGTGTTTCAGAGAAGCCTTCTAGAAAGCAGGAATGACAAAGAAAATGTTCTTCATCTTATTTTGTGAAACTAGCAGCCGCAGTTCTCAACATGCCAGTCATGACCCCTTTGAAACACCTCTGTCATCAAAAATAGTTATATTGTAATTCACAATAGTCCCAAAAACAGTTATAAAATGTCAATGAAAATACTTTTATAGTTGGGGTCACCACAACGTGAGGGTCTGTATTAAAAGATTGCAGCATTAGAGTATTTGAGAACCTTCTCCACTCCCTTCCACAAAATTTCCTAAGCTCAGCCTATTGTTTGGCTGTGAGTCTGTCTGCATCTGTTTCCACCAGCTGCTGGATTAAGCCTTTCAGAAGACAGTTGTGCCGGGCTCCTATCTGCAAGCATAGCAGAGCATCGTTAATAGTGTCAGGGCTTGGCTTTCTCCTGTGGGGTGGGTCTCAAGTTGGGCCAGTCATTGGTTTGCCATTCCTTCAATCTCTGCTCCATCTTTATCCCTACGCTTCTTGTAGGCAAGACAAATTTTGGTCACCAGAAGGGTCAAGGATACCACAAGAATACGTACAGAGTAAATTAACTTGGGCACATGGGGGCTCACAGAGACTGAAACACCAACCAAAAAGCTTGCATGGGTCAGACCTAGACCACTTATACATATTTGGCAGATGTACAGCATGATCATCATGTGGGTCTCCTAAAAATGGGAGTAGGGGCTATCTCTGACTCTTTTGCCTGCCTTTGGACCCCTGTCCCCTAGGTGGGCTGCCTTGTCTGGCCTCATTAGAAGGAGTTGCAATTGGCCGGTCCTTCTATGACTTGAGGTGTCAGGGTGGGTTGGCACACCTTAGGGTCCCCCTTTCTCTGAGAAGAAGGAGAAGGAGGAATGAGAGGGAGCGTGAGGGTGGAACTGGGAGGAAAAGAGTGTGGGGTCTGGAATCAGGCTGTAAAGTGATTAAATAAATAAAAATTAAAAAAATAAAACAACAAAAAAAGAAAAGTTGAGAACCACTGATCTAGCACATCTTTGATACCAAAGCTGATAACCAAACCAAAATTAATATGTCATAGGCTTTCCTCAGGCATAAAAACAGAGATGAAGATACATAATAAGTTAGGTGCAGACCAGAAAAATAAACACTTATTGTCATAAGTTCTTTAAATTTAACCACAACAACACACAAAAGAAGAAAAATCAACTGTGGATTTCTGTAACAGCATCCACCTGCTCCAAAAGGAAGCGTGGTAAGCGGTTAGAGCTATCCTTACTTGTAGATTTAAGTATAAATACGTAGAATGTGGTGAGAAATTGTGCTTGTTTAGTAAAGTGGCAGTAGTAGGCTTCCTCCAGGTTCCATGACTTCAATAGCTATGAGTAGTTGCCTAGATTATAGTACTTTTGAGTAACTGAGTGGGTCTTTAATACAAAAAGAAAGCTGTTATTTTCCCACAAGATATAAGTGCTGCTGGTGCACCATTGGGGATATCTTGTCATGTTGGCCATTGCCTTGTTTTGTAGGTTTTATGGCTGGGTAGGACAACTGATTGCCTTTCTCCCTTGACAGCTTGCATAACACCTTTGAATACGATGAGAGCCAGTTTCAGGCCAGTTTCAGTGTGATTGCTCCAACTCCTGTGTCTAAAGTATATGAGTGCTTAGTGGAAGGTCTTACTTTCACTTTCAGGGAGGTAATCAAATCCAGAGGCAATAGTCTGTATTATTTTGAAAATCTCTTTGATCTTCTGACCAACAACTCAAAGAAAGTTTCACATACCTGTTACTGGGGTTTTTTATTAGATATATCTTTAAAGAAGCATTGTCATGCCAAGAGGCATAATTTTATTCAAACACAGACACTCACACACATTCACAATGTGTATTTTAAGTAAATATAAGTCATGTTTCCCTATAGTTTTTTTTTCAGTCATCTTTAGCATTACTTAATCCTCCTCCATCCCTCTCTTTGTTGCCCTTGCTTCTCTTGTCAGTTAACCCTCCCCCCAAAAAACCCACACACACCAGTTTCTTCCATTTCCAAACTTCCTAGCCACTAGTCAAAATGCAAAGAATAACTAACCATGGTGATACCCAACCCGACTGACAATGCAATTCCCACAAATAAGAAAACATCTAGGACGAGGTGGTGGAAAGATTGTCAGAGGATGAGGACATCAGCTATGATAAAGCTGTGCCATGTTATTTCAAAAATATGTTACAAGACTCAAACACAAACAGCATGCTTGCGTGGCTGGGGGAAATCTCATCTAGGCCCTATGACTAGAGAGTCTTTGAACTCATGATCCCCTGTAATCACCTCCCAGGTGCTGGGATGAATCACATATACCCAGAAATTTAGATTATGACTTTGTCTTAAATTGTTTGTTATATGAAATAAAGGGTTTCATTGTGATAAAAGAAAAATGTATGATTTAGTCAACGTACTAGTAAAAACTGGATAAAATCACCATTGATATACAAAGTCTGTAGAACTTTAATATCAATAGTAAAAATTAGATGTTAAACACTTTCATTTAAATCAAGAATGAGTGAATCTGCACTAACAGTTCCTCTGGTCCATATTTTGAGATCAGGTTCTGTGCAGCAAGAAAAAGATCTGTAAAATACAACAGTTATGAACAAGGACAAAATCATTATTAATCTCAGATTTTGATAATTAGTGCAAATCTGAGTTTTCTTTTGTCCTTTGCCATAACATTATTTATTCATTTATTTATTATTATTAGTTACATTTTATTAACTCTGTATCCCAGCTGTATTTCACTCCCTCATTCCCTCCCAATCCCACCATCCCTCCCTCATCTCCTCCCTGCCCCTTAATCATCTGTACATTCAAAGACTTATGTTCCAAGCAACAACCAGGCAATACTTAGATCAGTTTCTTAGTTTCCAAGTGCAGAAGTCCAGATGATGAGTTGACAATATTGGAAGAAGTATCAAGAAAATAGACATAGAGAGAAGGAATCCTATAGTGAATATAAAGCTTAAAACTGACCATGAAAACTGAGGTATAAACCTGAGCTGTGAGTTTCCCAGCTGGCCTTCAAAGTAGGCAATTTGAAGTAAAAGACTGCACTTCCGATTTCACTTCTCAAACTTCTCCTTCTCCCAGACAATCATGATCTCAGTCCCACTCAAACAATATCCCTGAAACTTCTCTTGAATGGCCCAATTTAGTCTGTAATGACTTGTTACATTTTGCTCATCTCTTTTCCTTTACTTTTCTGTTTTTTTTCTTTCCCATCTTTTTCTTTGTTCTCCCCACCATTATTTTTTCTTTCTTTTTAGAAAGCAAGACAAAAACATCAATAATTTTCCAAATTGCACTGAGAAGTAGAATTAGAACAATATCATGAAATGTCATTTTTATTGGACATAATTGAAATGGTATGATTTAGTCATTCAGACACTATCAGTTCAGAACAATAAGTAATAACTCTTTGAACTTAAATATTGTGGTGGATGAACAGACATGGCCACCACAGATTCATGTGTTTGAAGGCTTGGCCATAGGGTGTGGCGCTATTAGGAGGTGTGGCCTTGTTGGAGAAGTTGTGTCCTTATTAGAGGAAATGTGTCACTGTGGAGGCAGACATTATGACCAGTATGGCACACAGTCTTCTTCTGTTGCCTATAGATCAAGATATAGAACTTCCTTTTCCAGCACCCTGTCTGCCCACATACTGACATGCTTCTCCCTGTAACGATAGTACACAAAACCTCTAAAACTATCAGCCAGCCTCAATTAAATGTTATTCTTTATGAGAACTGCCATGGTCATGGTGTTTATTCACAGCAATAGAAACCCTAATTAAGACAAACATTATCTGCTTTAGTGAACACGTATCTTGTAATCAGAATTATGCCAATGTTGGTGCAGTTTCCTCCAGAAAATGCTTTCTAAAATAGGCTATATTAAATGAATTTACTTGCTTACCTCATTTTCTATATAACAAATTTAAGGTGTTTCACATTTTAAATTTTAAATTTTGGAGCCACTACTTTTATAATTTAAATTGTTTTCTGAAATTATTTGAAGGGATATTTGACATCTGTTCAACTCTGATCCTATCAAATTTTACTGTTTAATATTTGAGCCACTGGTCATGTTCTTTGTGCACACCATTTTCACCAAACCCAAAATGGTTAGGTCAACCTGGGAATGCCAAGTACAACAACATATTCACAACTTCCTGTATAAAGTTAATAGTTATTAGCATTACATATGCTAACAGCAAGTTCTATGATATACAAACTGTTAAAGTATACATTCACAGGCTTAAATAAACAATAAGCTTTGCTTTCTTTTCTACATGTAAAATGAACTTCTAAACCTGGTAGTTAATACTCTATTCCGGCGGAATAGTCTTCCTGAATCCTGTCACCACAGGGTGCACAATGCTGATGCTGGGAGAGAGGCATTTTGTTTTTACTTCAACATCTGCTCAACTTGGTCCAGACATGGGATTTCTTTCTGCAGTTCTCCTCACTACAAGTGCATCACTTGCAATTTGCCAAGGTAGCCCCTTGCAAGGCTCGCTGCCTTCATTTCTATCTGCCTGTGCAGAACAAGAAATTTCCTCTTAGATATCCCAACATCCTGCTCAAGCTGGAGCTTGGCAGAAGGATTCAGCCTCCCTCTGCTCTTGGTCAGAAAGATGCTACTCTTCACTCTGGCTTGAAGCACTGCTTTTAAATTAAACTTTGAAGAGGAAACAGCATTTTCTTTGCTGCTTCAACAGAGCACAACCTTTACCCAAGGATCATTTTCTTTCTCTCCTTCTTTTGCCTCTAAATTCTTCTAAGAGGTTAGGATATAAAAACAAAAACATAAATGACTTCCATATTCTATCCTCCTACAGATTTCCCCTGAGGCACTAAAATAAGGAGCAGTGTGCTTTCTCAAGAGACATAAAGGAAGAGAAAATAGGAAAAAGGCTATTTTGCAGCACCATAAAGCCACCTTAGCGAAATTTCCACATGATCAATGATTACATTTCCTAATACTGTCAAAGAAGGTGATGGTTCAGTCACGTCGGTTTAAAGATACATAATAAATTTTCCCTTGGGACATTTTAGCTGCTGTGAGCCACAGTTGGTATTTGTTTCTTTAACAGTGAGGTTAGGTTAATTGCTACAAATATTCAAAGATGATATTTCTTTGAATGAGGTACAGAGGGCATTCATAGGAAAGAGATTTGTTCACTAAATATTAGGCAGGGTTAAAATTGTTGACTTATAGCCTATATTGACTCATTATGATAAAGAAAATGGCAAAGAACAGGACACATGTACCTAATAAAGGTTTTTGTATATTCATCTTCTTCTTTTTTGTGTTAAAATGAATAAAAAGACGTATTTTCATATTTAAGGATACCTTTAAGAAGAGGAGAGCGATTTATAATTTCTCTTGAAACCCATGAAAACAAGAATACTTCTGCTGTTCTTAAGCAATGTTGACAAATGTCAACTACATCCCATCCATCATGCTTGACTTGATCCAACTCCACCCAGGAAAGTTACCGGGCAAAGGTGTCTGTCCAAAAAGAGAACTGCTGGTGTCTGCTGGTGTCCAAAAAGACAACTGCTGTATGTCAGATATAAGAGTTTGTCTAGCCTATTCATGTGTGTGTGTGTGAGAGAGAGAGAGACAGAGACAGAGACAATGTCTTTATAGATTCCTTATATATAAAATACAGCTTGTAACATTCAAGTTGATGGCCTAAGACATTATGGCATTGGTTGAACATGACCTAAGGAGAAAAAAATTCTTTTTCTTGTTCTGCTTTTCACTAATCTGTGCTGGCCTGCCCTGAAGAAATGGAACCATAGTGTGCAACAGAGATTATGAAATGGCAATAACATGCATCAGAAGAAGTCACAACACAACAGAATTCAAATATTTTTAATTCTTTCCTTTGCTTTTCCCTATGACTCCCTATGACAGTCCCTCCCAACTGGAACTGACAGGTGACTCTTGGTCACTTTTGAAGATCTGGTAGTCTTAGATTTATTTATTTTATATGATAATATAATATTAGTCAGGATAAATAGGGTAGGTATTAATTGGGGAAATGGGACTTAGCTTTTAACTATTTAAAATAGATTTAAGCCAACCCGATAAAAGAGAAAAAGTCCAAAAGCTGAGCACAAGTATTCAGTACTATAGTATTAATGAAAGAACACACAGCATAGCGCAATAGATCAGATTCCAGAAGCCAACCACATACAGTTAACTTATCTTTGATGAAAACACAAAAGGAATTTGATAGAGAAAGCATTGTTTTTGGTTTTGTCTTTAATTTTAATTATTATTTATTACAACCGATTCTCTTTGTATAAAAGCATTGCTTTTTAAATACGGTGCTAGGTCAAGTACAATAAAAACAATACTAGACATATACTGTACAAAACTAACTCATTACAGATAATGAATTTAAGAGAAATTCTAGATTGGGTGATTCTTGAAAGGGTGTAGCGTGGGTCTGGGGAGGTGGTTCTTTTGGTAAAGGCACTTGTGGGCAAGTCTGATGACCTGAGTTCATAGTCCCTGGGAACTGCACTGTGGAAGAAGACAACCAACTCTTGCAAGTTTTCCTCTTACCTCTGAAGCACACGAGGCCACACACAACTCATACACACAAACAAACACACACACACAATGATAATTCTAACAATTAAAAGTGAAAAGACCTGGTGAGCCAGCGGAAGAGCTTGCCCGGCTCCCTTGCCTGGTGCAGCACTCATGAGAGCAGGCCTTGCACCTCACCTAGGCAGCAAAATAGAGCTGGCTGTGCTGGCATGGGTGCAAGCGAGCAGTCCTGAAGGCCTGAGAAAGGAAGGGCTGGCTCTGCCCCTTGCCTGGTGTGCATTGGGTTGGCTATCCAGAGCAATGTTAGAGAACTGGCCCTCGTGGGGTGAGTTCGGGAGAGTTGGGGGATGACCAGCTCAGCTACCACCTAAGCCCAGATCCAGGGCTTTGAGTTGGCCCACCCCAACATCTACCCCATCAGTGAACTGCTGGAGTACATAAAGGGTTGATCCTACAGAGCCAAAGCTGCATGATCTCTGGGATGCTGGGCAACAACAGCATCTCTGAGAAGAATCCTGGTGAGGATCCAGTATTGATAGTGTAACAGAAGCCAGAGGCCTTGAACCAGATCAGTGACTAGTTGTAATGAACATTTGCAAGTAAGAAATGTGGACAAAAGGGTATACTCTGAGACACACTGTCACATACTACAGCTTCCACAGTGAGATTTTTTTTTGGGGGGTGGGGAAGGTTGCAAAGGCATAGGGCTGGTATGGAGGGATGGGGAGATTAATGGCATTGAGGTACATGATGTAAAATTCACAAAGAATCAATAAAATGTTAAATAAAAAGTGAAAAGACAGCATTATACTTATTTTACATAATATTTTCATTTTTGAAAGTTTCCTGTCTTAATACAATGTATACTAATCATATCTATTCACCACTACCTTCCCTTTCTCCTTCCAGTGCTCCCAACCCTGGCTTCCTCGTAACTGCACATCCACTACTTTTGATCCTATAAATAACTCTATGAATCTCATTACTGCTGCTGTATGTACGTGGGTTCATGGCCATTCCCTAAGGATATGAAAAATGTTTCTGCAGTCACATCCCCGAAGGAGAGTGACCCTTCCTCAGGAGCCAACAACTTTGAATACCTCCTCTGATAAAGGTTCAGCCTTCGTGGCCTTTCCATTCAGTAGGTTGCAATGCTTATCACAACTTACAGTTATTAAATGAATTAACACGTGGAACAAATTCAGCACACTGGACTAATGTAATTCAATAGATTATTATAGATTTAGTGATTCTTCTATATCTATTTCCTCTCATGGAAGGCTAGTACAAATTTGTTTCCAAGTGATGAAATGCTTTGAACTAAATCCATAAATTTCTACCCATAGCAAATTTAATAGTTTGGGAATAGGGAATTTAATAGTTTGACTCTTCCTGATAAATATTGACTAATATTTATCGACCTTTGTCCATCTTGGTGGGCAAATGAAGGGCTGAGCACTTTCTCTTATATCTGTTTTTGAATATCCAATGTGTGATTGAATACTCTTTGCAGGATAATTTGGTGGTGGTTTGATATGCACGTATGAAGTGCTTATTAGAAGAATGACAATGAGCTATTGTTTTAGATCTGTCTCCTCAACCCTATGCCATTCACATTTGTCTTCAGAAAATTCCAGATGAAACTTTAGAAGTTAGCCTCCTGAAAACATCAAATGATAGTAATACATAGCTGATGAGAATATTCAAAATCGAATTTGTATTAAACCTTAGAATATGATGTAATATCAAAATGATAACATAAAACTAAATATAAATTTGTAAGTTGAGCTAATATAGAATGTGGGCTATAGCCTGAAATGAATTTAGAATATGACATGGTATTTTAAAAAGAGTTCTTATAATATTATTCAATTACAAATGCCTATAAAATGACATGATTTTCTTAGCAATTAAAAATAATGAATTCTAGCTTGGAGTACAATAATAATGACATAAAATCCATAATGAGTCCACTTCATCCAAAGCAGACAAAGATGATTACTATACACTGTGGTGAATTTATAGTTATAAGCTGAGAAATAATGGGAAAATTATTACATTTTTTTCTTTTAGTAAATTCCACCTGGTATAAGTCTTACACACATTTGTATACTAACATATATACATGCACACATGTTTAACACACACATACACAGAGGACACACACAGGCACACAGGGAGAGAGAGACAATGAGAGAGACGGAGAGAGAGAGAACTTTTAAACCATTCTTACTTTTAAGAACCATGACAGCATTATATTGTTGAAGATCCTAACTGATGTAGTGTTATAAACACCAGAATCCAACTTCTTCAAAACACACGGAAATGGGAAGAGGCTGACAAACTTTCATGGCTATCCTAAAACATTCACCTAGGCTTGAATCAGACCTGGTCTGCACCAGGTCTCCCCAGAATCACTGGGGAGAACTTGCAAACATGCAGATGACAGATCCCATTTGGTGAGATTATATTTCAGTTGGGCCAAGTACTTGCATTTTGACAAGTTGTCCTTATGATCTTGAAGCACACCACATACAATTTGGACTTCACCAAACAATAATGGTGGAAAGAATTCTTGGTAGGCAGACAGATAGGGAGAGAAGCCATAGCTGGACAGACGTAGTAAAGGTGGCAAACTTTCAGGGTGGATGGCTTCTTCCTCCCCCTCCCAACTTGAGACAAAAGCCTGGCAGCTAGCAACAAAAGGCCCCTCTCCCAATCTGTCTGCCTAGCAGGGATGTTGTCTAACCTTTATTTCCTTAATACCATTGCCACACACATATGTGCGGATGGTCTATACTTACATTTTTTGATTTTTATGGTTGGAACAAAAGTGATAGGCATTCAGCAGAAATTATGCTTTGAGCTTAACAGTTTGATCATTTCCTAGACTAGCTGTACCTAGTATGATGTTCCTTGTGACGTTTGGCTACAGTTCACCGCAGAGGCTCCCAGTCAACCAGACAATCACAAGGTTCAGTGACTGAAAGTCTCCAGGGGAATGTGTTGCTAAGCGACCACATCAGGTAGGTTAGGTGTATTAAGTGTATTTCCAATTTCCATTATTTCAACTCATGATGTCATCCAAAACAGTGCCATACATGGCATGGGGATAATTAGGTGTACCAGGAGGAGGACGGAAACTGTAAAATAGGCTTTAAATGCCATCTCACAAGGAACTTGCTAATACTGTCACCCAAAACCCTCAGGGAAAATAAACCAGCAGCTAGTCGGGCCACACTGCATACCAGGGTCTGGAGCCTCGCTGGGCTAGTGTCGAAGGAAGGGCAGTCTCAAGGTCTCACCCCGGGCACAGCAATAGAGACCTGAGCAGAGATCATTGCCATACACTGCTCTGTTCCCTCTTCTCAAACTCATTTCCCGAGATGTCTTCATATGCCACATTTCTGAAACAGCACTGTTCATGGAGGAAAATCAGACTGGATCCGTCAGGCCTCCCCGAGCTTCATGGCAAACAGGAGGCACAGTACTGAGGTCTTGTTCGGATCAAAGGAGAATTCCTATTGGATCCCTACTTTGTGAATGGATGAAGAGGTATTTTTTTCAGAGAAATTGTTTTCCTCACTTATCAGTTAACCCCCCCCCCCCGCCCTGTGTAAAACAACCAGCATTTCCCGGTGCAGGTTTCAGTGATGCTTTGTCTGCCTGCCCTTCATGAGCCATATTGCCTCCCTACATTTTCTGTGCATTTTATATTCCAGCTGTTTTCAGTATTAAGAAGATACTAGCCTCCTAACTGTAACTCTTGGTGAGCTTTCAGGCTTGCTAGGCAGATGAATGTCATTAAACCGATTGACTATTGATTCCTAGCAATTGAACTCACTCTAATAATGTAGCTCCTCTGAATGTACTAACTTATGTCATTAGAACTGTGGAACTATACAGGAATCCCTTGAGTGCTTGAAAATATTAGTTAGCTGTTATTCATAGATCATATGAAAGCATACCTACTTACTAATAAAATACACCAATGGGTAGGAAAAATAAAAGCCATAATCATTTGGGAACAACATTCCAAGCCAAGTATGGTGGTACATACCACTAATCCAAGCACTCCAGTGATAGTAAGAGCTACTTGAGACTCTGTCTCAAAACAAACAAGCAAATAAATAGTATATCTCTCCAGTTTTTTTCTAATAACAGAAATCATTTCATCACAAATGTTTTGGAAACTCCTATTAATAATATATCTTAATATATTTTACGTTTTTTTTTCAGGAACACTAATTTTCTTTATTTTAATGCAACTTAAGGCATCCAGCACATTCGATCCTTCACATTATTTATTTGATGAGTTACTCTCTTTCCTTCCAGGAGTCTCCACCTAGGTCAGAGAAAACACCAGTTCATTTGCATTGCATGGTTTTCTCCTGTTCTCATTCATTGCCTGTTTTTTTTTTTTTTTTTTTTTTTTTTTTTTTTTTTCTTGTTCTCAGTCCTTCTGCTGTTTCTTCAGAATTCAGGGACTGGCATCTGGCCTCTGTGAAGGTGAAGCCACTATTTATTAGGGTGATAAATTGAGTTGTTTCCACTTACTTTTCTCACATGAAGTTTTAGTTGCTTATGTGGAAGTCACTGCCCTGTTCTGCTTCTCTCCTCAGTATCCCAGGATGGACTGGAAAGAAGGAAGCTTAGGAGGGGCTGGTCAGTGCAGAATCTCTGCAGGTGCTGAGTCCCTGAGAAACAGACTCTTGGGAGACAGCTTCAGTAAGACAGCTCCTCTAGTTGGAGGAGGACAAAGGCTATTTAAACCTTTGGGGAGTGAGTAGAAGTTTTCAGGGTTAGTGTACGCCATTGGCTGGGCCAAGGTAGTAGTAATGCTTTGTTTGCATCAAGAGGAATCTCAGATGCTTGCTGGACTTGACCATATAAGGAGAGAGGAAGTTTAACCTCTAAACTGGCCACCAGGCTACATGATTACCTCAAGTGTGGCACAGGTTGGGGAGGCTATGTGAGCCAGGGCATGCAGGCCCAGGGCAGGAAGGGCACAGTCCTACTCCTGCTGGTCTTAAGATGAGATTTTCAGGGTTTGGACATGACTCAACCTCACTCTTCCTCCAGACTGGCTCTCACGGTCACACGGCTGCCTGATCCCACAGAAATTAAAATAGAAATCACAAAAGTGGAAAAGGAAAGAGAAGTAGATTTGAATTGATTGAATTTATGGTTTCGGAAACAGACATAGCCAAAGGTATGTGTTAAATCACTGATGTGACTGAACAAGTGTAAAACATGGCAAGAAGACAAGGTCATTAACAACCATTTTATGTTCAGTCGTAAATTAACTACATCTCTCGCAGTAGATAGGGACATACACCGATACACTAAGTAGAAACAAAATGTGGGGTGTGTGTGTATTTTGCACGTTAAAGTGTAGGCACATGTATGTCATGTTATAGTGTATATGTATGTAAGTCAGAGGACACCCTAGGGTGTCAGTTGGTGCCTTTCCTCTTGTTTAAAACAGGGTCCCCTCGTCTGTTTGTCGTGCCAGATTCACGAGACCCCAAAAGACCACCAGGTGTTGAGCTCGTTGCAAAACACATGAGAAGTTTTTATTGCAAACTAAAGCTTGGGCTCACACACCCACACCGCCGAAGCAGTTGAGAGCTGAGAGCCTTGTGCTCAGGTTATGTGGGTGATTTAAAGAGTTCGGTCCCTCCCAGCATGCCCAAAGCAGGGTGATTCCTGCCTGGCAAGCATCTATTGGTTGAAACACAAAAGTGAATGCTGCATTTTGAATTGGTTGGCTATAGGAAGGCCCCCAAACCATTAATGGTCTGGCTTGCCTTGGCTGTCTTCGGGGAGAAGGGCCAGTTTCCTAACAACTGTATCTCTAGTGGGAAGGAAAAGAATGTAGTAAGGCTGATTCTTCCCTGCAAGCGGCTGGACCTGTCTCCACCTGGCTGGCCTTTGTTCAGACTTGTGCTTTAAACTGTAAACTAACTATGTGCTTTAAACTTTTAAACTATGAACTAATTTTTAATTCTTTGGTCTCTCATGTTTTGCCATTGTATACACAAGATTGTTAACCTTGTAGTTTCCATGGATTCTCCTCTCTTTGTCTCCCATCTCAGTACAGGAGTAATGGAACTGCAGATGTGTGCTACAACACAGGTTCTGAAGATTCAAACTTAGACCGTCATGGATGTGTGGTAAGCACTTTATCCACCGAGCTATCTTTGAAGCCTGAAACAGTGTTTTAAGTGCAAAGTTTGGTCTTTTTCCAGGCCATCAATGTGTAGTAGGATACCCCTCACTATGCTAGACAGTACCTGTAAGGCTCAGCTCCTAACATGCCACATGCGAAGACAGAGTGAAAGACTGCAGTGACATATTCACAGTTAGAGAAAGCTGGAGAATAACTGCAACCAGAAGCTAGAGGCAGGTGTGAAACATAGCCCTCCAGACAGCCATCTCAACAACCTAATCTTAATTTTGGATTTCTAGCTTTCAAAATTGCGATAAAATAAGCCTCTGATATTCTGATAGAAGTATAAGCTATTATGTTTGTAGTAATTTGTTAGGGTCTTTGACACATAGACCAGGAGACAAATATTGTGGCATGATAGGCATAATTTATATCCTGATCACAATGTTCATTACATTAATAAATAATTTTATAATGCATTGGAAGACAAACTAGAATAAGTATACAACTCAAGAATAATCATGTGTAACTTTTGTGTAACTTAAGAGTAGGTTAAGCATAGCTGAGAGGGGAATTGGGAAGTTAAAAACCAAAATGAAACAAAACCTTACTGCCTGGAGCTGGCTACAGTCAGTGCAGTGAAAAATATGGGAATGTTTCTTTTGGCTCTGTTTATAAAGCTGCGTGAGCCAGATTTCCTAATGGGTAGATATAACAGACACCGTTGTGAATGAGATAATTAGAAAATGCACTACAATGTCTCAGACAGGCAGCTTGACACAAGGAAGCTTGAAAGAAATCCTCCGGCTATCAGGGAACACTGGGTAAAGTGTAAACAGTGGGAAAGAAAATTAACCTGGGCTTGTACACTAGCTTGAGCAGTCTGTGCTGGGAGTAGTTGGTGGGCTGTGTCTATGACATCATAGTGATTTTGCAGACATCGTCTTGGTCAGTTGTGATAGCTCTGCTCTAATAACAGAATGTGGTTGCAAGGGTCATGTTTGCACATTTGCTAATACGTGTTCATATTTTAGACAATGTTTTACCATATCTCCCTGGCTGGCCTGGAATTTGCAGTCATCCAACCTCAGCATTCAAAGTGCACCAGCAATGCAGTGGTGCCTGGCTTCAATAAGAAAAATTTTATTTATTATTAATGCAAAATAGAAGGATAGAAAATTAATAGAAAGTCAGCGTGTCACTGTGCTAGAAAGGCACAGGATTCCTTTTCCTAGGAATTGCATGTTCATATACACGGTGACTAGTAACGGAAGGCCTGTTGTCATTAAAGCTCCATGCCAACAGAGGCACTAGCTTTTAAAATCTCTTAAGAATTCTATCTAATCCATACGAACTCCTGGAATATCATGATGGGCAGCTGGAACATTTGAAACCAAAATGTTTAGTAGAATATCTCTTGATCCCCTAGACCTTAGGTTTAAGTAAAGAGAAACTGCAGAAATGGTGTGTGTGTGTGTGTGTGTGTGTGTGTGTGTGTGTGTAAATGCTGCATTGTAAACTCACATGATATTGTATTTGATTGGCCAGACAGATCATGAGGCAAGACCAGATTAATAGGATGGGGAAATCAGCTTCAGCTTTATTTATTTTTAATTTATTCTCTCATATAGTATATCGAAACTGCAGTTTATCTGCCTTCCTTTCCTCTCAGTCCCTCCTCCGCTCTTCCTCTCTTTCATCAATCTACTCTCCTTCAGTTTTCCTTCAAAAAAGAGCTTCTTCTTAGAGATATCAATCAAACATGGCATATCAAGTTGTAATAAGACTAGGCACCACTCCTCATATTAAGGTTGGACAACAGAACCCAGTAGGAGGAAAAGGGTCTCAAAAGCAGGCAAAAGAGTCAGAGACAGCCTGCTTCTATTGTTAGGAGTTCCACAAGAAGACCAAGCTATACAACCATAGAGGGCATAGATCAGACCCATGCAAGCAATATGAATGTAGGTTCAGTCTCTGAGCCCCTCTGAGCCCAAAACTCTGTGAGTTTTTTTGTGGTGTTCTTGACCCTTCTGGCTCCTAGAATCTTTCCCCCCTTATTCCACAGAATTCCCTGAGTTCTGCCTAATGTTTGGCTGTGGGCCTCTGAATCTGCTTCTATCAGCTGCTGAATGGAGCCTCTCTGATGATGATTATGCTATGCTCCTGTCTACAAGTATCACCTTCAATTTTTTGGTGTGAGATGGTCCAAACTGTTTGCAAGTGTTTTAAAGTGAACAAATTTGTTTTTTAATATTGTCATTACTTTTTGATTGTGGGACATTTACTAGAAATCACTATGTAATAAATATTTATAATAAATATTAGTTTTTATGAGGAAAATGGGTTTGGGGCAAAAAACTTCAAAACCTTTAAAGGCAGCAAACACATGATGGAAACTTAAAATGTTATCATGGCATAGTTTAATCCAGTGTAAGGAATGAAGAACTGCTCACAAAGTCAATTAAAAACATTTAATATAATTTTACTTTTGAAAGAGGGCACTGACAGGCTAAACGTGGGTCCAGCGTAGTGCAGAAAGTTGTCCCATCAGACCCACAAGGATGTGCTTTATAGAATGAAGTAGGGCAGCTGTTTGTGGGATGGATTTTGTATCCTTTCACACAGCTGGGGTAGCTAGGCACAGATTTAAACTGCACCTGTGTTTCTCCTAGAGGAAGTGAATGACCAGCAAGTCTGACACCTTTTAACCTGGCTCCCAGGTGTTCTGGAGTAGATTTGCATTTCTAAAACCCATCACTCAGACCTGCTCCTAGAAAGGCTTTCTTATTCTGTCTCAGCGTGGGTTTTGCAGTCTGCTTATGCTGTTTGCAGTGACATGCACAGTTAAAAGTTGTTGAAAATGTGTACCCAATTTTCCTCAGGGAATGTCAATTGTTGTGTTTTAAGATTTTCTTTTCTAGCCTAATCTATAATTTCATTCTCCACATCCCTGTTTGTTTGTTTACTCACTTTACATCATGATCATAGCCCAACCTTCCTCACCTCCCAGTCTCACCCTACCTCCCTATACCCCCTTCCCTATTTCTCAGAAAAGGAGAGCCACCCCTTACCATCCACCAGAGATCAAGTAGTTGATAGGTAGCTCAGGCCTCATGGGGGTCCACTAGGGAGGCTCTCTCTGACTCTCTTGCCAGCTTTTCAATTACTTCACGCCTTAGAGGGACTGCCTTGTCAGGCCACAGGGGCAGAAGACACACATCCGTGTTTTTAAGACACCAAGAATTCATGAACTCAGGGGCTGGCTCTTTGATCACCTCCCCCTAAGGAGGGAGCAGCTTTACCAGGTCACAGAAGAAGACTATGCAGCCAATCCTGATGAGACCTGATAGACTAGGGTCAGATGGAAGGGGAGGAGGACCACCCCTTTCAGTGGACTGGGGGAGGGACATAGGAAAGGAAGAGGGAGGGAGAACGGGATTGGGAGGGCATGAGGGAGTGGGTTACAGCTGGGATACAAAGTGAATAAACTGTAATTAATAAAAAATAAATTAATTAAAAATTAAAACAAACAAAAAAGAATTCATTTGATGTGTCATGAAACAAATTTTCTCTATATGGATAATTCAACATTAAAAAATAATTTCACTCAAGCAGGTTGTCTCTTTAGTTAAGCCCTAATTTTATTTCTGGCTTCCTGCCATCTCCTCGTTGGTGTCCAGTCTGTTGAGGCATCACTCCTCTCACTTGACCTCTTATGAATGTGTGTGGCTTCCGCAGGTGCCTTGTGCTATTTTACTCATTCCTGTCGCTATCCTAGAGCATCTCACTCTCCATATGTGTGTGTGTACGTACATGTACGTATACTTCTATACTTCATGTATACATGTACGTATACTTCATTCTTCCTAAACTTGTTTTTTATTTGTGCTTTCAAATTGCTACAAGTTTTGGTTTTAAGATAAGCAGGCATGATACATACACATGTAAATATTATCTACGTATTGAAACAAAGTCTCATGTAGTTTAGAACACCTAATGGAATCAATGTGGCCTTGACATCATGTTCCTCTGCCTATGTCTCCCATCTACTGGGATTATAGGCTTGAGTTACCACATTTGGTTTTATGTGGTCTTGGGGATGAAACATAGGGCTTCACTAGTGCAAGACAAACACTGTAGCAATGGAACTACATCCTCAGTTTTAAAGCTTGATATTGTTATAAGAATCATGTTTTGTTTATTGTAAAATTTTTAAGAAAATTCCATTTGAATATCAATTATATTCTCTCATGCTGTTCTCATTTCTAGGAACTTCCCTAAACTATTTATCTTATAATTCTGTTTGTAGACAGTTCACTTCTGAGTCTTATATTTGGCCAGTCATATCACTGTCAAACACTGCAAGTTCTCAAAGTTTTCCCCCATATATTTATTTTAGAACTTTGGGATCTCCAGCAGAATAATTAGTAATGGAAGCAATGACAGGCATTCTTAAAGTAGGAGGCTCTAATGAAGACATGTCTAAAGTGTCCTCAGTTTGTGTGCTGTGTGTTCATATTAATCGGAACCTTTTCAAATTGAGATTTTTTATTGTGACTGAGAAAAGGTTACTTTTAATTAACAGCTAAAGTAAGCAAACTGCATCCTTTTCAATTTGTTTTGTTAGTAGTTTTTAAAGACAGTATTTTGCTGTGCAGCCTAGCCTGGCCTGAAACTAATTATTCTTCTGCCTCAGTAACTTGGTGCTGGAATTTCAACTGTGTACCAATCACCAGGTCCAATTAATTATTATTTTTCATTAATGTTTTTATTTTTATTGTGTCATTGTAAATAATTTATTTTTCTAGAAAAAATGCAAATGTAAATGAATATATTAATTAATATGAATTTACATTACCTTCATAAAATAGTTAAACATCCACTTCTCCTTTAACCAATCTTTGAAGTAGATGTAACTGTGTAGCCCAGGTTGGTCTTAAAGTCACAGTTCGCTGTCTCTGCCTTCTGAGGGCTGGGGTAAAACTTGTGCATGAACACATTTGGCTTACCTCTCTGTGTCTTTAGTACTAATGCATCCTGTTGTATCATTTTTTAAAGCTTATTGTAAGAATTATTGCTTTTCAGGCTGGTTAATATGACTCTTAGTCTGCTAAAGCGCTCTTGTTCTAGAGCATCACATTAACGTTCTCTATTGTTGGCCTAATTTAAGTCTTCACTGAATAAACTATACTCTTACTTTTATTGTGTCTATTTTCCTCCTTCAGAGTTTATTTCTTCATTCTGTATACTCTAATTTGGATGCCTTCTCTTTTATTTTCAGTGTTTTTTATGCTTAGAATGAGTTGAATAACACTTGGTTCTAAGCATAGCTCTAGATCCACCTTACAATTTTGTTACTCCTAAATAATTTATGACTATTTTGTAGTTTCTAGTTTGAGTAATCATTAACATTCAGTGGTTAAATCCTGGGCCCTGGAACATATTGCAGTGGTTAAACTGCCTTTGAAAAGATGGATAATTTAATTATCATCTAGAAAAAGTAGACAGCAAGAGCAGTCCCTGCCTAGTGTCATTACCAGATTAAGCATGGCACTGTAACATTAGATCTCTGAATAAGGTCAGTCAGGGAGTTCTCCCGGTTTCCAGACTATTGACTGATTACTTTTATGGTGGTAGCTCTACTTGTCCATTATTCTTTCATGATGACCCACTCTGTTTTGTAAAAAAAAAAGTGTATGTATAACAGTGAAGGTTCTTCAAATCATGCCTTAGCAACTTCGTCATCAGATGTCTACAAAAACAGATATTTTGAACTTCAGTGTTCAAATTTAGCTTTCTGAGAATTTGCTGTCTCTCCAGGAAAAAGATGGCAGGTGACGAAATAAGAACTTGATAATTGTTTGAATAGATTGTGAATGTTTTATAGTATTCAACCAAGTATTATTAGTGTACTTTAAAACAATTGCATTCAAACACACAGATTATGTTTGACTGTCTAGTATGTGACAAGAAAAACTTAGATTTGTCAGTTCAAATGAATAGTTAAATTTCTCACATTTATGTATTTCAAAGTTGAAAAATTGTAGTGGTGATGAGCAGCTGTGGCATCCTCAAATGTTTCCAGCAAGAAAGAAAATTTAGGATGAAACGAAGACACTCTCATGTTCCATGTAAACAACTATTCAGTATGAAACTACCTAAAAATGATCTTGGCAGGTGTAGTGCTGATTGTAACAGTACTCTCTCCATCCTCTCACATGAGAACCAGGGTGATGACACTATATATTTTTAAAATAAAACCTTGCAACAGAAATACAATCATATAAAAAGAAATGTTGTCTTCAAGATATTGTGAAAGGTGAAACTGGGTAACATCGGCACTTCTTGCTACAGGAAATTAAAATTTCCCAAAAGAGATGGACTTGCAATTCCCCTGTTAATATACAGAAAACTGACTTTGTACATTTTTAAAGTATTGCAAATGTCATCCTTAATTCTATCAACAGTAAAAGAGAAAACAGTTTGTTCCATCCTGCAGCGAGAAGAATATAAGAATATATGAATGAATAGGTGTTGCCACTGCCCCTCAATTCTGAATACGCCTACGAAAGATTGCCTTCGGAGTCTAGACACGGGGAAACAAGTATTTTAATTTCTTCTTTGAAAGGTTTATATGTGTATACAAGTATCTTGTTCGTGTATACCTCCGATTTCTGTACAGCTGCTCACCTTAAAGGTTGGCACAAGTAGCTTGGCTGAAGCATACTCAATGGAAGGAGCCAATGAAACTCCGTTAGGGGTCATGAGAGAATTCAACAGGCAGTGTTATTTTATTAACCCTTCCCCCGTCAGTCAATCATGTAGCACCATCCTCCTTGTTCTCCCTCTAGCTAATATTAGAATCTATCTAGATCACTTAATGCTGCTTTCAAAACCCTCTTTACTACACCATGTACCAACAGACAAAACAAATAATCAGTGGCAAATGTCAGAGAGGTGCTCATTGAGACTTAATGAATTTATGAAATCAGTTACTAGGTTTGATGCAACTCAGGTGTCAGTTAAACAAATCATTTAGAAGAATTAAAACTGAGAATAGAATCACAATTCAATAGGTGTTGACGAAGAATGCTATGGTTAAAAGTTTATTACTAGTACTTCAAGGGAAATATGAATGCACAATTTTATGTTTTTAACCAAAGTATTCGAGGACCAGTTAAAATAGACCATTCTGTATTTGGCGCTCAAATAAATTCTCATTTAAAAATTACATGTAAGCCAGAACTTCAAATAAAATGTTTACAAATAAAAATTTTAAACCCCAAAAATGTGCTTGTTTAAAGAGTAGTCTTTGGAACATGACTTGAGAGTCTGAAAGGGAACCAAACATTGACTTAAATACAGAGACAACCAAACTTTAGTGACTGTTACAGTGCTGCTAGCATGTTTGAGGGGGAAATAGGACCTGAGAGGGCTAGGGGCACAGTACGAGGGACATAGCGCTAGGCACTGCATAGTCTACGTGATGAGAGCATAGGAAGGAATCTGCTTGTGCAAACTGCTAATGACTTGCTCTGGGTCAGCTCTTTCTTTGATGCACAAAGAGGTAATGAAGAAGGAATGCGGGACTCAGTGGCCTTGTTATCTGCAAACCCTGGCCAGAAAGAAAAGACTCATAGTTGATTGGAGTCAGGTAACAAATATTTTCATTTTTATAATTTACAATTATTCGTGAGTCACACAGAATAACTTCATGGAAATAAAAAATTAACTTATGAGAAAGAGAATTCATTCATGACAATATGAAGACATTTTATTACATTATACTTTGAAATTAATAAAAAAACATTATGCTTCTTGTTGATAGCATTGTTTTCTTGAATATTGTTAAAATCAGTAGGTTTTAAGTGTTCTCCTGAAAAAACCAAGTGAATATATAAGAGCCCGGAACCCGTATGCATCCTCACAGCCAAGTTAATAACAGGCCATGAAGTCACTTAAGGCCTAGTCTGATACCTTGCTGTGAATCTAACTTGCTACTTCTGTCTGTTTAACCTACTTTTATGAGAACAGTCAACCATCCATCTTATTTAGTTCAGATCCCCCCCCCCCCATGTAATCTGTTTTTAGAACCTAGGCTACTGCATAGAATTAATCTTAAATTATTGTTTCATGTTTCTGACACACCCAGAATACTGTGGCACACACGTGTGTGTGTGTGTGTGTGTGTGTGTGTGTGTGTGTGTGTGTTATGGTAATCATTTACTAAAAGCAGCTAACAGGCCAAAAAGCTAACCTTATCCAACAACTACCCACCATAAATGTTGAAAACTGCATATAGACATTGCTTGATAACAATATGTTTCAGTACTGAGTGTCTGAGAGTACTTTGGAGTAGAAAACTTAATCCTTTGTAAAACTCTGTTAAAGAGTTCTATAAATTTTCTCTCATTCCTTTCCCATGTGACCTTTCCAGTGGTGCTAAATAAATACAGAGCAAAGCTTTGTTAGGGGTACACACGCCACTCAGACAATAAGAACACATCAGATACCACAGACACACACAAGCTGGACTGAGTAAACAAAAGTAACTCCATCTTGTTTTTCAGACTCCTTTTTATTTAAGGTGACCTACTCTCCTGCCAGTTCCAGGAAAAACCACAGACTGTGCTTTGGCAAGAACAGCTGAGTCCTGCACCTGCGGCCAGCCAATCAGATCTCAGGGCATGCACCTCCACCTGGTTCCAGCTGTTATTTTTAGATACTGAGCTTCCCTCTGAGGGCAACCTTAACCAACCAGTTTAAATGTCAACCTGTTTACAGAACCCCTATCCAATCATGTAACACCAAGGCTTGGAATTACCCATTTGCCATTTTTCCCTTTAAAAACCCTGCTCCCCTAGACCTCAGGGCCACTCTCCTAACCTGCTGTGTCAGGGATGGTTTGTGACCTGAGTGTGACCTGAGCTCGAGCTTATAATAAAGACCCTTGTGTGTTTGCATTGGGTTTGTGTTCCTGGTGTTCTTTCAGGAGGCCTTGCAATTGGGGCATAACAGACACCACAAATGACAGACAGAATACACAGAGAAAGAAGTAACGAGTTCAAACTTGGGTTTGCTCTTGGTCAAATTAATCCAAGGAGAAATGCTGAATTTTCTTTCCTTAATGAGAAACCGACACATTTTGATGCCTCTGAGGTTATCTTTAGTGCATTTAACTAATGAAAACCTGGATATATGAAGAAGATTCACTTTTTTAGAAGTGTTATAATCAAAGAAGCACCAGGCTGTTCTGATAATGCCTACTTTATGGTTCATTAAGTACTTCAATGAAAAACCAAGGATTCTGATTTCTAATTCAACATGCGCTCACCTCTAAGATTCTATATCTTAGTTAAGTCTGTAGACACTTTTTATGGTTTGTCTCTTCGCCTTGTCAGTCTTAAACATATAAAGATATCTCCAAACATCTACAAACAGTGATAATGGTTTGGAAGGATTAAAGTTGCCATCAGAAATGTTACTGTTTTTCATTAACTTCAACAGTACAATGTAGTAAAATTCCTTCATTTTATTATCATGAATATGTCTTTTTCTTTCCCATAAAGTTTTTATTCCCACGAAGTTATTCTCTGTGACTCATAAATAACTTAATCATACAACTGGAGAATATCACTGATGTCTTTGTTAATATTTGTTAATTGACTCTCAGTCAAAGCTGAGTCTTGTCCTTAGGGCCAGAGTTTGCAGATAACAAGGTCACTGAGTCCTGCATTCCTTTTTCATCACCTCTCTAAGCAACAGGGAAAGGGCTGGCTCAGACTTTGCAGTGCCTCCACCACTGTGCCCTGACCACTGTGCCCTCAACATTGAGTTCCTCCCATTGTGCCCCCAGCATGGAGTTCCTAGCACTATGCCCCTAGCTTTCTCAGGTCCCATTTCCCCGTCAGACATGCTGAGAACACTGTAGTAGTCACTAGAGTTTGGCTGTTTCTGTATCTAAGTTAATGTCTGGTTCCCTTTCAGATTCTAGATTCATTTTCCAAAGATATGCAGGCATGACCTTGCCATGCATTATAAGTATAAGAGGTAATAATATTAATTAGCTTTACTTAGCCATCTTACAGTGTTTACGTATTTTAGGACATAATGTCATACATGGAGCGTGTGGTGGCTTGAATAGGAATGGCCCTATAAACTCATGTGTTTAAGTATTTGGTTCATAAGACGTGACCTTATTAGGAGGTGTAGCTTTGTTGGAGTAGGTGTGGGTTTGTTGGAGGAAGTGTGTGACTAGGGCTTTGAGGTCTCTGAAGTTCAAGCCAGTTTGTTTCCTGCTGTCTGCCAATCCAGATGTAGAACTCTTAGATCCTTTCTCCAGCACCATGTCTGCCTGCATGCTACCATGCTTCATGCCAAGATGATAATGGAGTAAACCTCTGAAACTGTAAGCCAGCACAGAGGAGGACTTTGCAGCCAGTCCTGAAGATACCTGATAAAACAGGGTCAGATGAAAGGGGAGGAGGTCCTCCCCAATCGATGGACTTGAAAAAGGACAGGGAGGAGATGAAAGAGGAGTGTGGGATTGGGAGGAAATGAGGGAGTGGGATACAGCTGGGATACAGAGCTAATAAAATGTAACTAATAATAAAAATAAAAAATAAAGGATGTATTTATATATTTAATAATATATGTAAATACAGATAACATATATGCATGTAACAATATTAATAAAAATACAGGTCATGAGTTTGAAAAAGGAAGAAGGGGTACATGGACATATTTAGAAGTATAAAAAGAGTAGGGAAATGATGTATGTATATTATAATGCAAAAATAATGAAAATATTTTAAAATCTACATATATATGTATATATATGCTTATAATTAAATTAAACTTAAGTTGTTCCCCCCCCCCAAAAAAAAAGAATTGCTGTGGTCATGGTGTCTCTTAACAGCAATAAAACCCTAAAACAGCAAGTATACACAATGATTTTTGTTAATTTACATAAATAGAAACATGTATAAATATATACAGTCCAGTTCTTGTGTTGTGGATATAAATATGTTTTTGTTTTGGTCCCAGGTGTGGGATGTGGGCTAATTCAGTGGTCCACAGCAGCAGACTATTTGCCTCCTGCTGCTCTGAGAGGAGCTCTTTGCCAGCTGAAGAAAAGTTTAAATATGGGGACTCTGGAGAAAGAATAAATGCCAGAGTCCAGAAAGTGTGGATGGAGAAAGAACAAAGCTGCTGCTGCTTCCCCCTTGCTGCTCCTAATTGATTTTGAGAGACAAGAAGATGAAGATCTGACAGAAATGAGGTTTGGACTGGCTTCAAGGAACCTGAGGACCCTCACCATCAGGAAGCAGATAAGAAAAAACTGTGCCCCCCTCTCCCACCAACCCTTTCTCTCTCCTACCTTTTTTTGGGGTGTTGGAAGGGATTGGAGTAGAGTAAGAAAAAAAGATAAAAGTAATGTAAATAAAAGAGTTTTTTTTTTTTTTTAAATGTACACTAACATTCTTGTGCATAGCATATTAGTGGCATTCAAGTGAGAAAAATATCTGGGCATTTAAGGTAAAACACCACAGGGAAAAAAAATGAGAATGAACAGTAAAACTATCTTGAAGGAAATCAAGGATTCTGAAGGAAAATACTAATATGGGTCCTGAAGTATCCTCCTGGAGCTGTGACAATGGCAGCAAGCTAGATATGCAAGAAAGATGAGCAGAGACAAAAAAAAATCCTTAATACAATTGTTTATACACTCATGAAGTCACTGTGGGCAAAAGTATGCATGAAGTCATGTCTGACTGGCTCCAAGGTTACCCTGAGGTTTGCTCTTTTAAGCTCCCAAATTATCACATGCTTCAGTGCTGAAGTTTGGATGCTGGGACTATGCAAAATGCCAACTCAACAGTTCAGTACAATGAAAATGCATTTGTTTATTTCACTCTCTCCCTCACATAACTAACAGTTATATATGTCTTAGGGCTTACACTACCGGCAACAGAAAAAAATAATTATGTAACAGTATTATATAAAGGAATTAAAATGAATTAAGCTCCCCTTAAGTAAGAATTTCATACACAGGATAAATCTACCCCAATTAAGTTATTTGTTTTAAACATATCTATTCTTTGAAGGAATGGAAGTGGCCAATTTAAGAGGTGTTAACTCTCCCATTATTTTATTTTCAATAAAGTTTTAAATTTTTAATTTTCTTATAGTTTTAGTCACCTGTCTGATTTCATGTCATTTCTTTACAGGATCTGAGATATTTTAATTGCATGAAGGTTTTAAGAAATGTATCCAAAATTAGAAATAGAATACAATCCATGGCAATTCCCCTCACAAAGCACCTGACACATCAAACTGTGAAGTAATGTCACTTGTAAGAATCAAAATAGAAATTTTAACATAAAAGTTACCTTTATGAGGAGATATCTGACTTTTCTATAAACCTCTGTGACTCAGACTTCCTATCACCAATGTGAAGATCATTCTTTGTCATCACTATGCACACAATATGCAACAAAAGTATAGGCTGATGAATTGCAAGGCAGAGATCAGTAAAGGATTATGCAAATAAGGTGAATGTTAGGACTGTTAAAAGGTGTTTGATTGTATTTGTTTTTATTTAAATTTTGAGGCTAAATATAAAAACGGGTGGGAAGAATTTATAAGATTTGGACAATTTCTTGTTTGACAATATTTTTAACATAATTTTCATGTCATTTCCTTACCTTTTTATTGCCTAAATACCTAAAAAGAAAATTTAGTTTTGGGGTAGTTGTTGAGACTCATAGCCAAACTCTGGGCAGAGTGCAGGGAATCTTATGAAAGAATTGGGAGATAGTAAGACCTGGAGAAGACAGGAGCTCCACAAGGACAGCGACAGATCCTAAAAGTCTGGGCACAGGGGTCTTTTCTGAAACTGATATTCCAGCGAAGGACCACTCATGGAGATGGCCTGGAATCCCTGCACAGAGGTAGACTATGGCAGTTCAGTATCCAAGAGGCCTCCATATTAATGGGGACAGGGACTGTCTCTGACATGAACTGATTGGCCTGCTCTTTGATCACCTCCCCTGTGTTCATAGTATCTGTTACTACTTTGTTATTACAGAAGGCAGTGACACTGAGTTCCCATATGGGCCTGAACACAACTTCACAGATATAGAAAACTAGATATTGTTCAGAGAAAGGGCGCATTCAGATATGGCAGGAAATATGCAAGCTGAGGCTGGAATATGTCATAGAGAAAAGCAAGCAGTGATGATCTTCAAAACACTAAGATGAAGATAATCTTGGGATTACAGTAACAAAGCCAGCAACAGAATGTATTCTCTTGATTCAGATGTGTTGAAATCTGTGGGTTCATGAAGATACTAAATTATTAACTAATAGTTTTTTTTGATGCACAGTATTAGTAGACTAACCCAGCCCATTAATTTGAAAATTGAAAACAAAGAAAAAATCTGCTGTTCATATATGGTGCTCATACAAAGAGAGATTTCCAGACAGGTGTTTCTTCAGGTGCAAGAAGATAACACTATATATAAAAATAAAAATAAAACAAACACAAATTTGGGTTTCAGATGTAGCTCCTTACATAGTGACAGAGAGTCATTGCACAGCATGAACAAGCTGTGAACTTGATCCCCAACAGTAAGAGGGAAAAAGAGGGTGAAGAAAAGGAGAAGGAGAAAGAGGAGCAGATGAAAATAACATGAATTTGATACACTCGATAAAACTGAAACTGTAGGAAACTTTACACTCCTCTATTTTAAGGAATAAATCCGGAGGAAGGAAGGGAATGGCAGATATGCCTCTATATTAAAAGGTAATCAGTTGTAATATATGAAGCTGCCAGCTGTGTGGAGATTCCGTGATGTCACAGAGGTCACAGCCCTCACGTTGTTTCTGGAACATAGAGAGTGGCCCGCAATGATTATATCATGACAGAAAAGAATCTTTTTTTGCACTTTCACCTTTTGAAGATACTGAAAGATACTGGAGTTAAATATTAAACAATAAGGTAAAACATATTGTGTAAAGACTATACACATTATTTGACTTTTCTCTAAACTATGTTTTTAGTTCTTAACATTTTGGAGTGTTGACACTGTTTCTGATTGGCAGCATCCTGGATTTAGCAAAAGAGAAGGTCACTTTTCTCTGAGCAATCCGAAGTGTGTGAGAGTGAGGAGCATCTGACTTTGTCTAGCTTGTTGATTATGACATTTACTGAAGAAATCATTTTCTCCATCTTGGAATTTTCCTAGTGTCACCTTCCATTTTGTTGTGACATTCAACTCTCTGGAAGCAACATCATTCAATATCACAAATGGATGACATCAATTTATTCTGTGCAAATTTTGCTTATATTTCCCTTTTTAATTTATTCAGAATTGATTTATCCAAAGTATTAAAGACCTTTATTTTTCCAAATTTAGTCACAGTATTGTGAAAAGCACTTTCCAAAATGATTGAGAAAAGGACTTATGATGCACAGTCATGGTGCACTTTAATTATGGAAAAGAAAACTCTGGATGACATTATTATTTTATACATGTATGCATGCATGTGTGTATGCACGCACACACACACAAATGCACATGCACGCGAGAACACACACACACACACACACACACACACACAGGGCTTCAGGTAAAATATAATTAAGCTACCTGTGGTAAGCTGTGCTCCAGAATGTAACTAAAAAAATTTTATTTTGGGCAAAGCTAAAAAGAAATTCTTTGGATGCTACTCCTGTAAAGAGTGTTACTTGACCAGATTTGTATTTCTGTGTGTCTGTAATAAAAATAAAAACAAACCAGACCCTTTGCAGGCTTAAAATAACAAAAGAAAATTTGGAAATTTTACTTCTAGTCTGAGTAGGAGAAATTACATCCTAAGAAACAGAGCTCCCACAGAAATTCAGGGTGAGGCATGTGCCTAGTCTCTTCTGTGACTAAGCTCTGCTTCTGTCCAGAACTGAAGTTTCTACTGCACACATCAAAACGTTTTCATCTGTCACTGTCACTTCTCATGAAAAAAAAAATTGTACTTGAGATTTAAAAAAAAATTATTTTGTGTGTGTGTGTGTGTGTAAGAGAGAAAGAGAGAGAGAGAGAGAAAATAAATTGGGTCCTCTGAAAGAGCAGTATCCACTCTTTTTTGTTACATTTTTATTTTTTTATATTAATTACATTTTATTCACTTTGTATCCTAGTTGTATCCCCCTCCCTCTTCCCTCCCAACACCACCTTCTTCCCTTATCTCCTCCCATT
This sequence comes from Psammomys obesus, assembly GCF_907164565.1. Classification (NCBI taxonomy): domain Eukaryota; kingdom Metazoa; phylum Chordata; class Mammalia; order Rodentia; family Muridae; genus Psammomys; species Psammomys obesus. Next base: position 18,861,439 of record NW_026585689.1, read on the forward strand.
CCCCTCTCCAAGTCCACTGATAGGGGAGGTCCTCCTCCCCTTCCATCTGACCCTAGCTTATTAGGTCTCATCAGGACTGGCTGCATTGTCCTCCTCTGTGGCCTGGCAAGGATGCTTTCTCCTGGGAGGGGGCAGTGGTCAAAGAGCCAGCCACTGAGTTCATATCAGAGACAGACTATGTTTCCCTTACTAGGGAACTCACTTGGATACTGAGCTGCCACGGACTATATCTGTGCAGCAGTTCTAGGTTATATCCATGAATGGTCCTTGGTTGGAGTATCAGTCTCAGAAAAGACCCCTGTGCACAGATATTTTGATTTTGTTGCTCTCCTTGTGAAGCTCCTGTACTCTGCAAGTCCCACTATCTTCCCCTTCTTTCATAGTAGTCCCTGCACTCTGCCCAAAGTTTGGTTATGAATCTGAGCATCTGCTTTGATACACTGCTGGGTAGAGTACCCACTCTTAACCTGTGAGCCATCTTTATAGCCTCTTCTATAATTTTGATGAACCATTTGTATTCATTCTCCTACATGACATTATTTGATACATATAAAGCTCTAGTAAGGATGATGGAGATTAGTTGACATCACACACACAAATAGAAATTAAGAATCTAGTAAATGGGACAAAGCATTTCTGTGGTATTCTCAGCAGTTAATGGGACTTTCAGGAGTGTCCTGTGGAGATGGTAATGAATCGAGATATTAATTATGAATAAAAGAAGGAAGAAAGGATATACAGGAGGATTTTAGTTGAAAAATGCTGTGAGTAACCTGGGGGAAGGAAAGATGAGTGCCTTTGCAAATAATCTAGTCACAGCTGAAGTTGAAATAAATCACTCCATAATTGGAGGGCTCTTAAGTAAAATCTGGTGAGATGTTGTATTTATGTCGCACAGACAGAACAAAATAGAAGCTGGAACTATCCTCTCCTTCGTTTTGGGTGTGTTATCTGAGTATTTCCACACCAACTATGTAACTGAAATGAATTAATCCAAACACCAGAACAGATAAAAATTAATCATTATAAAATTACTGTCTTGGTGTGTTTTCCATCATTATATAAATACCATGATCAAAAGGGACTTGGAGAGGAAAGGGTTTGTTTCTGAGGAAGTCAGCGCAGGAACTCAAGCAGGGCAAGAACCTGAAGCAGGCACCACCGTTTACAAATTAAGGGTTTAGTGTCTTATGATCCTGTAAGTTGCCACTTGTAGTGCCTGCTGTTGTATCTATTAACGGTGTAAGTGAATTCGCCTCTAGCAGCCCAGACCTGGGCAGGAGGCCACGGTTATGCACAGCATGGGAAGATCCATGATCTCACATAAATATCACACCACTTTAAAAGGTTTAGAAAGTATAGGGCTTCCTGTAAAGTTCTTGTGCAGTAAAAACTTAAAACTATGTTTTATTTTAAGATATTCATCCATGTTACATATAAATGAAAATAAAACACAATGATTAAAAGTTGTGCAAAAGTTATATTCGTAGTTAAAAGTACTTGGGAATATTTTATGCTTTCTCTCTCTCTTTCTCTCTCTCTCTCTCTACACACACACACACACACACACACACACACAGACACGTATATATTCAGAATAGATCTGTCATTGGTTGAATTGTGTCTCTTTCAAAGATATGTTGAGATTATAACCCCCATCTCTCTCTCTCTCTCTCTCTCTCTCTCTCTCTCTCCACACACACACACACACACACACACACACACACACACATACACACACACACACACGTATATATTCAGAATAGATCTGTCATAGGTTGAGTTGTGTCTCTTCCAAAGATATGTTGAGGTTATAACTCCCATATCTGTAAATGTGATCATATTTGGAGATAGTGTCTGTATGGGCATGATCGTGTTTTTCTGAGATCATTATGCTTGTGTGAGTGAGAGAAGAAGGAGAGAGAGAGAGAGAGAGAATGAGAACATGAATACTGGAATTACATGTGCCACCACATTAGGCTTAAAAAACTTGCTCTTTACTATTGAAGCCATGACTGAACTCAGGCTAGTCTGTACGCCATTTATATTGCATTTCTGCCTCAAGGATGGGAGAAATGCCTGCAGAATATAGGTCTACTCTTATACCTAATAATTTTATATTAGGTATTTAGTGTCTTTGTGAAATTCTGGGGTTTTTTTTCATCACGTTTTAAAAAATATCTAGAATTGCTGCATGTCTTCTGTGTGGAGAGTGAAGAGATCAGAGAAATGATGTAGGTTAATGGTGGACCTCGGTGGCTTTTAACTACTATACATGTTGGGATTTGAGATCAGATTTTGTTCTACTCTTTAAAAATCATTTGAAATCACTAAATCACCCACACAAACACCACTGGTTTAAACTAAGTCTTATGAGTATGTTTTTGTATAATTTTACATAAGTGACACTACACTGATATTTATGTTCAGGTTTTAGCCACTGTCTTGGGAGTTTGTGATAACTACTGCCTTCACAAAACTGGTGTGATTTAACTTTGGATGTGACAGAACCTGGTTATTCAAGGAGTCTAACCTTTGCTGAAGCAAGCCAAAACCAGACATTGACCATCAAAACAAACAGGCATTGAAAGTTTTAACCACAGAATTATTTCTTTGTAGTATTTATTTAAAAGGTTAAAAAAAAAGATGTTTCCTGTGAAGAATTTTACTTGATTAACTTTTTTGTTTATTAAATAAGTAATTGAGGAAAATAAGCAATGATCAAAACTGGCGTTTGTTTATTTACAGTTTCTCAAAGTTCACGAGGCATTAAACTTCAGAGATGCTATAAGACTCCATAGATTCTGAGAACTAATAGAGAGTTGAATATGTTTGCAGGTTATCCATTAGATAATATTTGACCAACTCAACAATAATCAAACAGTTGAGAGTCAAATTCTGTTTTCTATAGTAGATGACGTGCCAGCTAACATGCTCACACACTGATGATAAATGACTACAGTGTATTGAAGGTTCTTCAGTGCCCTGCTTTGTGGGTCACTAACCTTCCATTTTCTTAGGAAAGTGAAAACAGATCTGTAGAGACACTACTATTTTCCAGCATTTTGGTTCTGATACAAATCAAGGACAGCTAAACTATTAATGAGTCCCTCATTATTTAAAACATTTTTTCCAGCAAGAAAAAAAAAGTGACTGGAAAAAGAAAACCACAATGGTGCTGATTATGCTCATCTTAAGCGGTACAGTCTGATTTTTGAAGACAGGGAATTACTGTGAGCCTGTAACTCCCTTTGCAGACCACCTTGTTTTCAAACGCACAGAGATCCACCTATTTCTGCTTCCGGAGCACTGGGATTAAAGTCGTGTGACCCTGTGGGTAGACTCTAACCATAGCAAACAAAAAATCAAGAATTATTAAGGTTTTATTTAAATTCAGGAAGATACCTAGCATCAAAGCCTCAGAAAAAATAGAAAAGGCAACAATCCTTTTTGATCATTATGTAAAATAATGGCAACTTATTTCTATAGAACTCATGATTCAGAGGAAAATTTACTGCCTTCTGTCCCTAGGTTCTCTCTCCTTAAAATAGGAAAGTAAATGTCTAAATAAAGATATACCAATAAATTTTATTAACTTATAAAGCACTTTGTGAATCCATTTTTCTATAGACACAAATTTATTTTCAAGAGAGATAGCTCATAACACCAAAATAGAATAACTATTGTCATGAAAGTGATTTCATAATTCATCATGCCAATGAAAATAATGAAGAAATACTTAAGAAATCAGTGCTTCGGATCAGCAAAGGTTACTGGATTCTAAAAATAGATTAAAATAGCATTACTTGAAACTTAGTTTGAGATTATTTGAAACTGAACAAAGCAATAATTTAGTGATTATTTTACTAGTGTATTTCTGATTTCAATGTGCTTTGTGTGATGAGTTTTAAATTTGGGGTGCTGAGGATTAGACCCCAGGCTCTGCATGTACCGTGCCTGCATGGCACCACAGAGATGCATCTCCACTTATTGCTTTATGAGAAAAGTTCTTGCTGTGTAGCTCAGGTTGCTCTTCAGTTCACAGTGTAACCCTGGCTGACCTCGGCTTTCCCTATACTGGGATTACAGGTACATGACACCACAGACAGCCTGCTAAAGTATTTAAATGTATTTCCAAGTTTATTTAACTGATTTTTTAAAATCATAGTATTATTTTGTATTTTACTATCACTAGAGTTTCTCTTTGTCAGTGATTTTATTCAAAAAGTTAGTAAATATATATATATTGAACAGAGCAATGGAGTTAAAAATGACATTTTTTTCAAAAATATTTTTTACTTTGACATTATTTGACCATATCACCCACTCATTCCCCATTACCCTCTCCTGTACCCCATTTTCCTTTGTCTCTATTTTCTTCTCTTCTCTTCTCCTTTCTCTCTTTTTTATAGAAGGTCCATAAAATACAGGTTTCACATATGAAGGAAATTATGATATTTGTGTTACTGAATCCATCTTATTTCACTTTATATGATGAACTACACTTTCATCCTTTTACCTACAAATACTATATAGATTCATTCTTTTCTTTTTTTTTCTGAATACAACTCCAGTGTGTGTATACAAAATACATTTTCTACATTTCTTCACTTGCCTATGGATACCTAGGCTTATTCCATACTTGACTATCATGACTATAATATGATATACAGCTTTGCAGGCATTTCAGTAGCAAATTCACTTAGACTGTGTTGCGAATATTTTTAAACCTCGGCCAGGGAAGCTGGTGGGCTAACGAAGGATCTTGACCTCTTCACCTTCTCTTCCAAGTTCATTCCTCCAATCCCATCCCCAGCCTGGCATCAGACTACAAGCGGTATGAGTTGTAGCCATCCCTCTGCTGCACCTATCCCCAAGGGACCACACAGATCTTCCCCTCCAAGCCTTCTCCCCTCATTCACACTTTATCCCAGCCTCCACCTCTGACAGGCATTCACTATTTGGAAGAGTGAATCTGAGGCATTGAAGACACAATAAAAGAAGTGAATACTGTCGTCAAAGAAAATGTTAAATCTAAATAATTCTGGCTCCAACCACACAGGAAATCTGGTATAATATGAAAAGAACAAATCGAAGAATAAGAGGAATAGAGGAGGAAGAAGAAACCCAGGTCAAAGGCACAGAAAATATTTCAACAAAATCATAGAGGAAAATTTCCCTAACCCAAAGAAGGAGATACATATCACGGTACCAGAAGTATACATAACAATCCCTCTCAGCACATAATCACCACAACATTAAATGTACAGAACAAGAGAATATTAAAATCTATAAAGGAAAAAGTTTAAGTAACATATAAAGACAGATCTATTAGGATAACAACTGACTTCTCAATGGAGATTCTAAAAGCCAGAAGAACCTGAACAGTTGTTCTATACACTATGGGAGACCAGAGATGCCAGTCCAGAATAAACCAAACTGTTAAAGTTATTTTTTTATAAAACTGTGTTTGTTTCTCAGTTTCTCACTCAACCCAGCTGAGACTCTTTTATATTTGTTTAATAATAAGCATATAACACAAGAACGGAACAGTTTTTACTCCATTCTTAACCCTCTAAGCTAATTTGGTTTTCTCCCAGAATACATTCCAGAGATACTCACGCTTTGTAGTGTTTTCTGCTCCAGGTTCTCTCATGATGTCACCTAGACCTCTCCTGTGCCTGAATCCCCTGCAAGGTAGTTTTTCTTTTAGGGAGATTCCAAAAATTTGGAATGTTGTCCAGTCTTAAGAAAGATAGCTATAACTTTTGCTGTCCTGTCGCCACATTCTGAGAGTGTTCAGAGCTTAAGTGAAGTTTTGACTGGAACAGTTTGTGATACCGGATGATCTAATTAGCCATTTTGAAATTATCCCAGAGGCTGATTTTTGAGGAAACAATTATTGAGGCATCTGTCAGGCAGGATCCCCTGGGTTACCTATTTTGTATGTTTTGGTGTCTGTTTCTCTTGTTCTGAAAAATATTAACTTTCAAAAGTATTATACATTTTGTATTAATATGTGTATGGACTGTGCACAGAGTTCAGTTAAAGATGATTCTCTGCTCTTTGTTTGAGCAGATAAGGCAGCAAAATGTCATATAAATTTTTATCTATGACACTAAAAAATGGTTTAATAAGTTCTTAGGATTTTGTAGCCAAAGATTTATTGGCCATGCATAGCTGAAGTACAGGCTGGAGACAATTTTATGTCTCAGTCAGTCTTGGAGCTGTTCCCATGTGAAGGGATCAGAAAATTATGATACCTGTCTGTTTGGTCTTCTTTATTTCTTTTCTTCTGTCTGTAGCCAAGATTTCAGGAGCTTTCCTCCTTTTAAGTCTGATTTCTATCAGTTTGGGTGGAATACATAGCCTTTTTTTTTCCTGTGAGAAAAGAACATATTCTCCTCTTTAATGAAACACATTTCCACATTTCCTGGCTTCCATTTTGGAATTACGACCTTCACATGCCAATCTAATTCTGAAGTCCTTCTAAAATCCAGTGTATCTTAGCTGGTGTGCTTCTTGTCTTATTTAAAAAATTTAAAATCAATAAATCATTATTTAAAGTATTTTGAGGAGATGTAATATTCCCCTTCTGTTTTATGACCACCCTTTAAAACTTACTTTTAGATATTTTCACAATCATGTGACGTATAGGATTATAAGTTACATGTCTGATTGGTTTCATGTCATAATGTCTAAAAACTGTTGCATGCCAATGGATACATATGCTGAAGCATCATCAGTCCCAATTTGCAAAGGCATCTTCAAGACAGTCACCATTTCTAACAAACGTGTAACCTTAGAATCACACTTTCCAGAATTTAAGCCAAAGGCCCATTAAAGTTCTGAATATGAACCTATCGTATGGTGCATATATTTCAGTTCGCCAAACTTGGCAAACTGGAGCACAAAAGCCACTGTATGACTTTCTTCCAAGGCAACACCAGACAGGATGTGCATTTCCACTTTAGCATATAGACTTTCATCAGGTAATTGAATCTTGACAATACACATACAATATCCAGTCTGACCATGTTGGCCTATAGCTGAAGCCTTTCTACCCAGCATCTCAGTGGGCTGCCATTCTACAAAAATTTTCAAGCCTTTGTGGATTTTCCTAATCTGGAACTACCTCTTGTGGTGTTATTGTAAGGTCCAGATTGGATTTCTTTGAAGGTTCCCTATTTTGATTCAAAGACTTCTCTAACCTCTTATCAATGGCCTTTAAGTTAGCATTTAATTTCTCAGTCTCTTGTTTCTCCAAGTTTGTCTTAATCTAATCTCTCCCAAAGAGGATGTACAAAACTGTGGTCATCGTTGAAAAAATTATTTGTATGCTAAGAGAAACATACTGAAATAGAATACAAAGCACTGTGTCACTGTGTCTTCCATCTTCTTCAACACAGAAAATAGTTGTCTTCTTTAATATCAAAACCTCTCTCTAAAGATTTTACATTCTTAGACCTTACCAGTTCAGATGCTTGATGCGTCTCAGTCTGTTTTTGATTCCTGCTTCCAGAGACGGATTTTTTTCTGCCTCCCTCACTAGGTCCTGGGAAGTTATTGGGCCCACAAGTGTTTGCATCTCTGGCCTGCATGAGTCAGACCAGCAACAGCCCAATTTCAAAGAGATTTAGCTTCCTGACTTGGCTAGGAAAGTCTGGCTTTGAGAAGCTTGTTTTTGTTAAAGAGCCACCTTTTCCCCCTTTCATAAGGGCTTCCTAAAAGAAGTGCTTGTATCAGTTTTTGTTTTTCTGCAGGGAGTCTAACCAGGAAGCTGTGAGCTCCGCTTGAGAAATTGCGGTTGTTCTCTTATTGAAAATTTGGAGCTAAGAGCCTAGGTGAGAGAAAACATGGAACATATGTCTTTCTGGGTCTGTGTTGCCTTTCCCCATATGATCTTTTCTAGTTACATCCATTAGTAGCAAAATTCATGATTTCATTCTGTAGAGCATTCCATAGTGTAGATGGATCACATTTCCATTATCCATTCATGGGTTGAATGACATTATGTTGTTTCCATTTCCTAGCTATTGTGAAAAGAGTGTATACTATGGAATAGTATAACTGGTTCATATGGTGGATTTAGTTTAAGCTTTTTGAGAATTCTTCATACCGATTTCCAGAGTGGCTGTACCACTTTGCAATCCCAGGAATAGTGAATGTGGCTTCCTTTTTCCACATTCCCTTCAGCATTTGTGGTAGGTTGTTTTGTTGAACTTTGCCATTGGGACTGGGTTAGGTTTAAATCTCAAAGTTGTTTTGATTTCCATATTTGCTAGGGATGATAAATTTTTTGAGATATTTATTATCCATTTTTTCTTCATTTGAGAGCTTTCTTTTCAGGTTCCAGAGCCATTCTTTGATTTGATCATTTGTGGTTGTTCTTTTCTTTTTAATTACTTCTATTTGCATCTCGGTCATGGGCTCCTCCCTCTACACCCATTCCCATTCTAACTCCTGCATCACACCTCCCTATTCCAAGCCCCCTATCCAAACACCTCTGATCATCTATTCATATGAGGGCTGAGTTCATCTTTGTGTTTGGTTTTTAATTTTTGTTCTTTTTTTGTTTGTTTGTTTGTTTGTTTGGTTGGTTGGTTATTTTTTGTTCTTTATATATTTTGCATATTAGTCTTCTGTAGGATATACAGATAACAAACATTCTCCCTCATTATGTATGCTTTTTCTTTCACTGATTTGCCAATGTATTTTGAATTACAGAGTATAGGATAAACAGCTCTAAAATCTGTACACCTGAAGAAGCTAAGCAAAGAGGAGGACCCTGCGTAAGATGCTCAATCCTCATTCAGAAAGGCAAAGGGGATGGGCATTGGAAGAGGGAGAAAACAGGCAACAAGACTGGAGCCTCCCACAGAGGGCTGTTGAAAGACTTTACCCAGCAAGGTATTGAAGGAGATGCTGAGACCCACAGCCAAATTTTGGGCAGAATGCAGGGACTCTTATGAAAGAAGGGGATGATAGAAATACTTGGAGGGGACAAGAGCTCCACAAGGAGAGCAACAGATCAAAAAATTCTGAGCACAGGGGTCTTTTTTGAGACTGATACTCCAACCAAGGGCCGTGCCAGAGATAACTTAGAACTCCTGAACAGATGTAGCCCATGGAAGCTCAGTATACAGGTGAGTATCCTAGTAAGGGGAACAGGGACTATCTCTAACATGAGTACATTGGCTGGCTTTTTGATCACTTCCTCCTGATGGGGGAGCAGCCTTACCAGGCCAAAGAGGAAGATAATATAGCCAATTCTGATGAGACCTGATAGGCTAGGGTCAGAAAGAAGGGGAAGAGGACCTTCCCTGTCAGTGAACTTGTAGAGGGGCATGGGAGGAGATGAGGGAGGAAGGGTGGGATTAGAAGGAGATGAATGAGGGGGCTTCAGCAGGGATACAAAGTGGATAAACTGTAATTCATAAAAAATAAATAAAATTTAAAGTGAAAAAGAAATGAACAATGATTTTAGTAGATTTTAATAATTATTAATTAATTAAAATTGTGAATGAATCACCTCAGAACAGGAGTAAATCTCAATCAGTGGTCTCCACTGACTGATTTTAATTGTTGTGCTAGAAGAACACACTTGCAGCTCTCTCTGCTCCGGGTCACTTTATACATTGCATTCAGAAAACCAGGTGGCAATAACAGCATAGCTGAGAATCTCCCAGGAAGAATACAGGTCTCCTTCAAGAGACTGTTAAAATGGGATAGGATGCTTTTGCAGTTTGAATTCTGATCCCCCACCTTTAAATCCTTGCCCAGCTTGAACCCCATTGTTGTTGGTGGAGAGCATTTAGCATTGTGAAAGTCCAGAAGTCACATTCAAAGCCAGGAAGACCCTAGGGAGAATACTTAATGCTCATTCAGAATGGCAAACAGGTTAAACACCAGAAGTGGTGGAAGAGAGGGAATTGGATGGGAACCTGCAATAGAGGGTCCTCTGAAAGACTCCACCCAGTAGGGGATAGAAGCTGATGATGCAACTCACAGCCAGACACCCCACAGAGAGCAGGGAGTCTTATGGAAGAAGAAAGGGGTGGAGATAGAGGAGCCCTACAAGGAGACCAACAAAGTCAAAGGATCTGACTTTGGGGATCCTGCAGAGACTGATGTACCAATGGAGGATCATGCATGGAGTGGACCTAGATTCTCTGCTCAGATGTAGCCAGTTTGCAGCTCAGTTTCCATGTGAATTCCTGAGTAAGGGCTGCAGGGTTGGCCTGTCATGAACTTGGTTGCCTCCTCTTTGATTACTTGCCCTGGTGATACAGCATTACAGGTCACAGAGGAAGAGGATCCAGGTAATCCTTATGAGACTTGATAAGTTATGGGCACATGGCAGGGGAGGAGAACTCTTCTTGTCAGTGGACTAGGAGAAGGGATAAGGGAGAAGAGGGAGGGAGGTTGGGACTAGGGGGATTTGAGGGAGGGGGCTACAATCAGGATATACAATAAATACATTGTAAGAAATGATAATAAAAGAAAAGAATACAAAAAAAAGAAAAGAATGCCAGTTAAATAACTGAGCAACTTAGTTTATTCTAACCAAAGAATGTTCCTAAAGCACATGACATTATTCTTACAAAATTTCTGAAATCTGGAAGACAGTTTTATAATGCATATTGATAGTGGGTTAGCAAGATGGCTCAGCAGATAAAGAAAGATGCTTGCAACAAAACCTGGAGACCAGAGTTTCTTCCCCCAGGAATCCAGATGGTGGAAAGAGAGAACAGCTTGTCCCACAAGTTGCTCTTCCAGTGCACTGGCACACACACACACACACACACACACACACACACACACACACTAAAAAACAGTATTAATTTTTATCACTAAATTAATATGAAATTATTCTCTTTAAACTGAAAATGCTCCTGCTTTTATTCTAAAGAACTATGCAGGACACAACTTGTCTTTGGAAAAAGAACTTAATCGCAAAGTACTAAATGTCTTTGGTATTCATTATCGGTATTTACTTGTAGCCTAGAAAATGACATTACAATTTTCTCTTAATTGCATTCCTGAGCGGCTCACCTCAGTTCCTGATGACAGTTGGAAGACATCCAAATGGTCACCAGCCTCATTTATGACCTTTACTTACCGAGCAGGACATAATCAGCGTGTTCATTAACCTCAGTTTCAGTTCGGGACATTCCCCTAATTTTCATGAGAACCTGGAGATTATCAGACATGTGTAAAATTTTGATTTGTTTGGGTATACTATTATTATAGTTATAGTGTATTATTATACACTATTACTTAGGAAAAAACAGTCTAATTATTCAATTTGCAAGAATAATTACTATTTATAAAAATATTTTCACATGTCTATTGAGGAGTCACGCTCGGTATTTTAAGTCTTATAGAAGATACTGAACAGGAAGAAGCGTGTAATTGTTTAGTCAGATAACCCTGCCACAGATCATTGACCTTTACTCCATCAAACACCCAAGAGACACCAAAGGAAGTTACAGAAAGGACGCAGTACGACACCCAAAGAAAAAAATAACCAACCTTCTCCACTATTTCAGACACTGAAGATTCAAAAGGTAGTCTTGAGAGTTGTTAGTATTGGGAAATAGGGACACATGTAAGACCGCCCAGAGGCCAGCGGAACACTTTCAGCGTGGAAGAGCATTGTGCTGTGGTATATCTCTCCGTTCCCATGTTACTATGTGTGCTGGACAAAGACAGCCAGAACCATAGACACAAAGCCAGAAGTCACAGAAAATATTTCGTTATTGTCATGAGGAAATGGGCATGATTGTATCGCCCTCCAAATCTAGTCTCACTTGGCTGAATACCAACAGTGAATGTGAGATCCATGACTGCAATCGCTGCAGCTTGTCCGAAGAGGTGCAGCTGTTGGATTCTCCCAGCAGGGGGAGGCAGACCTCTGCAGAGTGGGGGAGGCTTTCAAATGTAACCCATCTACAACCCAAAGTTAGAGTTGGTTTGTTACTATCTCCGAGTCTAAATTAGGAAGAAATGAAGGTGTTGCCCCGTTTATTAAAACTTCATTCTCGTGGACATTTTTTTTCCCTAAACCTGGATTTCTTTATAAACTCTGATAGCAATAAATGTTTAGAATCAGCATGTGTAGGTAAACAAAGTGTTTAGTTTTATACCTTAGCAAATGCTTTATGGCAGTCCATAACAAGTGCCTCGTGACGCACTGTACTGTGGTCTCCATGCCTTATGGCCAAGAATCACACAATATGTGATAGACAACTGCAGTCTCAGAACGTTGCTGCGGATTTGGAGAGGGTAACTAGACCTCTTCAGTTTGTCACTCCAGCTCGTCTGTGCCTAAACTCTTCTTTTCTGTGTTTTGCTTAAACTAGCATTTAATTATGGCATTTTCAAGCATAATTTGTTTTTCTTGATCTACTTTCTCTCCTTCCTCATCATCCTGCCCACCTTGTATCCTTCTGTTTTTATGTCATGTGTTTTGTTACTCATTATGCTTTCTAAAAATGCCTCTTCCCCCCATCCACTTCCTCTTTCTAATTTTGTGCCATTTGTTCACACTCACAATCTCACTCTCCATATATATATATATATATATACGTATGTATATATATATATACACATATATGTATATATATATACACATATATGTATATATATATATATATGTATGTATGTATATGTATGGGTATTGCTCCACATATGAGATAAGACACAGTTTATGTATGTACAGCATTGTAAATGTACTTAATGCGGCCATTGAATTGAACTGAAAATTTACAAATGACTACTAAGGATAACTTTATGTGATATATGTTTTATCTCCAACAAAAGCAAACAAACCCTCCTGAACATATCCATCTTGGCAAGACCAAAAACATTCACTTGCTTTGAATGTTTCCAAGCTCTGTGCCTATCTGGTGGGGTGATCTCTGCCTACATCAGACAAAGGCTTTGGGGACTACATCTAGTGGCCTAAAGGACTGAAAGGAGACTCACATTTGAGTCCTTGAGGGAGAATGAGAAGCCCAAAGGTGCACAGATGATGCCTAGCAATGTAGACAGAGGGCAACTCCAGAACCAGGTGGGGAGACAAGAGATGGGAGATGTTGAATCCTTGTCATAGTCTACACATGAACCGCGCCCAGCATGAGAGGAGAAAGTGAAGAAATTCTCAATATTCATTGCTACTATGTACAAATCTCTTGACTATACACAATGTACCAACATGCCAAGTGACAAAAAAATAAGAATTCTAGAAACTCCTCAAAATGACTCATGCAGTCTCTGGATTCTATTCAAATTCCATCTACTAAAGTATACCTGACACCAAACTTTCTCTTTTTCCTGTCATCTAAGCTTGTATGCTATCTTGCAATTTTGTGATCAGAAATGATCTCTATGCCACATTCCCTTAATGAAAAGTAAAACTAGATGCCTGTTGTTTTTTATATTTCATCTTCTTCACTTGTAGAGAAGCCTTCTGCAGGAATATCCTGTTCTCAGTCCCAGAGTTCGTTCATACTAAATACCCGTGGAAGGAAGATCTGCTACTCAAAACGGTACCTACAAGAGCCGTCCGCTTTCCACAAACACTTACTCTGTGCTCAGCACTTGCTCTCACATCATGACTTCATTGTAAATTGCCTAGATTTCCATAGTGCACATAACAGAAAGACTGTTTTTCCTTTTGATCTAGCTTAAGAATACACGATCATTACCTGGTTTTCAAGGAACAGTTCAGTGTACATGATGTAAATCGAAGGGAGCCAAAAATAATCAAATCTGTAAAATGATCAGCGTTTTCACAAATATGTATCTGTGTTTTTGTGTTTTCTCCTGGTTTCTAATCTCTTCTTAAGTAGAAGATGACAGTATACTAAAGAATGAATCTTATTGATCTGGTGTTTAATCCTATGCTGATGTTTTCTTATTAATTTTTCAAGACAGTGAAGCACATTGAAGGCAAATGTTTCGAGTGTTCATCACTGAATATAAATGTATATGCTAAATGTGTCCCCTCATGCTTCACACTATAATTATATATAATTAATATATAATATAATTAACATAATATGTTATAGCTATAATTATAATATAGTTAAATTATATATAAGTAGCTCAATGGGAATTCTAGGTACTGAAATATAATAGATCCCCATGTGGTTATGAAGAAAGCAGCATGGATGATTTAAGATTAATTTTAAAATTCTGACTTAACACATAACTTAGTTCTGCCAAGAAACATGCTCTGTGACACCCATGTAAGGATAAAAATATATATGCACACATACATATGACAATCATTTTTGTTTCTGTATCTCTTTTAGAACTAGTTCTGAACCATTTCTGCAACCAGATACATCTGTCACTTTTTCTCCACTATAAAAAGCAAAATTGATGGATTTTAGAAGTCATCTCACCGTCAAGTGAAAGAAAACTTAATACGAAGTAGTTAAAAATAATTCACCCTCAATTCAGTGTCCCTCTTTGGCTTCAATTTTGCATTTATATATTAAATGAAAGAGTTGATGTTTGAATCTTTCTTTTTCTATAATGCCTAAGAATAGGAGATGGTATGGCACAATCAGTAGTGGATATAACTTCATCTTGTCCCAGCAAATTAAAAACTGCTTGAATTATATCTTCTGATTTTTAATAGAACCACAGTCTTATGTTTTATTGATTGATAAGAAACCTTGAAAAATCTCCTCAACATTTTCCTCCATTATGCATCTAAAAAGCACATTGCTGAATTGATTCTATTTCTTGTTCATGATCTGGGTTCATTGCTAATCCATGTTCAGTATTTTTTAATTATCACCGATTATCAGATAATAATAAACCATACAATAATAATAGCATATAAAGGCTACATATTGTCTCTCTGGCTATAATGTGCTTCCTGACTTTGTGTAACATGTACCCAGAAAAACACAAGACCACTCACTATAGGACATGGGGCAAAAGTAGAAATTTTACCCATTATTCTTCAGTTAAGTGGCTTGGATTTTCTAGAGGGAAAAACACACTGTTAAATATCAGCTTATGTAACCCACTTGGACACTAAACTGCCATGGGCTACATCTGTACAGGGGTTCTAGGTTATCTTCATGCATGGTACTAGGTTGGAGTATGAGTCTCTGGGAAGACCCCTGTGTTCAAATTTCTCATTCTGTTGCTCTCCTTGTGGAGTTCCTGTCCTTTCCAGATCTTACTATTTCCCACTTCTTACATAAGATTCCCTGCACTCTGCCCAACAGTTGGCCATAAGTCTCAGCATCTGCTTCGATAGTCTGCAGGGCAGAGCCTTTCAGAGGCACTCTGTGGCAGGTTCCTACCTTGTTTCCTGTTTTCTTCTTCTTCTGATGTCCTGAGGGACTGCCTCTGACATAAACTGATTGGCCCGCTCTTTGATCACACCTCCCCCTGAGGGGGGGGAGCAGCCTTACCAGGCCACAGAAGATGACAATGCAGCCACTCCTGATGAGATCTGATAGACTAATATCAGAAGGAAGGAGAGGAGGACCTCCCCTATCAGGGGAGGGGCATTCGTGAAGAAGGGAGTGGAAGAGTGGGATTTCGAGGGGAGGTGGGAGGGGCTTATGGGGAGATACAAAGTGAATAAAGTGTAATTAATAAAAATAAAATTAAAAAAGAAAAATAAAAAAATCAGCTTATAAAATAAAAGTAGTTATTAATGTTAACACCTCCAGGTAAAGTACCAATAGAGGTAAAAGACCTCTATTGCTGTTACAAATTAGAAAATGTGGAAATGTAGAAAAATGTTGGGTTGACATATTTATTTGAAAGCAAGGCTGAGTTAATGCCTGCCAGTGGTGGCTATCTTATCTATACATGAGCACAACACACTTTATAGATGTAATTTGTGATCCAACGGAGCAGATGAAGAGGAGGCGAATAATACTTTCCTAATTTATTCTTAAGCATACTTTTCTGTATTTAACTTTCATGTATGAGAAGTAGAGGAATCTGGACACTCTTAAGTACCAACAGGTACAAATGTAATTCATCTAGCAAATACATTGCATGAATTATAATGACTTCCTATATAATTTTCTAAAATTAAATAGTATACCATTGTCCTATAATTATATTGTCTCTAACCGTTTTCATGTATGCCCCATTAATTCAAAATATTTATGTATAGTTATTTGTAAACTTAATTGTGTTAAGATATTTTATTGGAGGTGGGATATTTTAAAATAATGCTGGGTTCAAGTAGATTTTACATTTTGAGTCCCTCTATTAATGTGAAAACTGTGTACTGGAAGAACCAATAGCAAGGAGTCAGCATCACAGTCCTCATATTGAAACTGAGGGTTCTAAGAGAAAATATGTGATGTCCATCAAGGCTATTGAAGGTTTTCAGAGAGTAGCAGGGACCCTCATTTATTTCTCCATTATATTTCTGTGTTTATCTGCTAGGACTACTATAAAAGTTACTGTATCACTTGCAAGATGGTTTCAACCTTGGAAGTTAATTTTCTCATTTGTTGGAGCTACAAGCCCATGAAGAGATGCTCACAGATTTTGCATCTTGCCCCTTGCCCTTCACTTCTTCATAGGGTCTTTCTCCTGTGTACATCAACACTTGTTATTCTTCTCTGGAACTCACACTCCTTTTCCTGCAAATACGCCAATCAGATTATATCACAGTCTACCCTCATAGGTCCATCTTAATTTACCATTTTAAAAGTCTCAACGTGGTCACATTCTGAGATGCTGAAGCTGGGATTCAACAAGAGGATATTTAAGCGGGAAGATGCTCAAGAACTAACAGAAACTCTCTCTTCTGAAATAGAGTGCTAATGTAGAATCATGCAAACTTTATACTCTAGGAAAAAATACCCCCTTTTCTTGAACAAGCTCCTTTTTCTTGCTCTCTTTCTTGTATAAAATAGACTCTCTTTTCACATCTCTCCATCACAGTATTGCACTCTTTCACACTTCACCACCCACACTACGGGCATTTGTAGTTGATTAGGCTACAAGTGGTCTCTGCATTTGTTCCATTAGACTTTTGTCTGTTCCATTAGTCTAGATACCTATTCTGTCAAATATGAGTAATACCCATTTCTGCATTCATTTCACAAAAATTTTAATAGATGTATGTCTAGTCTTGTTTTTAATGCCTTGCATACAAGGATGCTAGCATGCTGTGTTGACTCATTAAAACTTAATGATGTTAATAAATTCATTATAGCTTTCCCTCAATTTTGTTAGTGTTTTTCTTAATCTTTTTAACTTTTTCCAAGCATAACATGCCATTAAAATCTCCAATAATTCACACTCCACTTTTAATGACTTCCCTATTCATCATATTTTACGGATATTTAAGAATATTTCTTTTGGTATTTGTTAAAAAGAATGAAAGAAGAAAGATCGGGTGATAAAAGAGGAAATGGTAAAAAAAATTAATAATGAATTAATGTCCTGGTGATTCAATAATTCTTTACCAATCATCTTGGAGACATCACCTTAACCTGTAGGTTCACATTCTTTTGAGCAAGAAAAACACCATTTATACGAATCAACCACATGCTGAACTGTGAGTTTCAACAAATTTTAAACGATTGGTCGCTTGTAACTCATGTTTATCAGTTACAACAAAATTAAGTCAGATATAGATAATAAAATCAGAAGAAAGAACAATTTATTTGGAAATTAAAGAACACAGTTAAGTAACGTGAGGAAGAGACAAATTCTTAAAGTAGATACTAGACCACACTTAAAATTGAATAATTATATAAAAAATACATATACAATATACATAACATTTTATATATATATATATAATATGATGTATACATGCTATATGATATAAGCTAAAGCAGTTTTAGGAGACAGCTTGTAACTTTAGTTATTAAAAGTATCAAAATTCAAAAATAAATGAGCTAAGTATGAACGTGGTGAAAGGTTAAAGCTAAATTAAGTAAAAAAGGAAAAGAATTACATTTTTTCCTCCCCACACTTTACAGTAGGGGCCTTTATTTTTGTACATCAGGCCATGAACTCATCTGGAATGGGTTCCAGCAGCTCCGGCTCCTTCCTGTTGGTGCTCACAAAGTGGGCTTCTCTGTGGGGCGCAGGCTGGCGCTTGAGCTGAACCCAGGAGCCCTTCTCCTTGGCCTCCTTCTTCTGGTTGTTCTCCTTCAGGCCCTTCAGGAAGCTGTCCCAGCTCTTCGCGTACTTGATGTGCTCAATGCGCAAGTTGATTCTTTTGGTAGGATATTGCCCTTTACCTGCTTGTTCCCAATGATGCCCACAGTGACGTAGATGAGTCCGGTTTTGCCGTGGTAACACTTCTGGGGCATTCCTTTTGAGCAGCGCCCATGCCCGTTATGTCTACAGTGTCACCCTTTCTATAGATTCGTATGTATGCAGCCAAAGGAACAACCTCATGTTTCCTGAAAGGCCTGAAAAACATGTACTGAGTGCCCCTCCTGTTCTTCTTTGTGTTCGTCATCCTGGCAAGTTACTGCAAGATGGCTACCGTGGTGGAAAGGCAAGAATTACATTTAAATAATTAACTAGTAAAATAAAAGTAAGATTATAATATCAAGAAACTTAATAAAATTTTGAAAATAATAGTTAAGTCGATGGAACTGTGAAAAACGGATAATTATCTCAAATGAACAAAGCTAAGGCTAAAAACACCTAACTCCTTAATTGCTGTAGGCATCAGATGACAAATGAAAAACTTCATTTTATTTAATTTAAAAGTTTAGATGCAGGATCTGAACAAACAGAACATTATAGTTTATCAAATCATCAGTATAAAAAAGAAAGAATAACTTAAGAAGCAGTATAAAATTAAGTGAGAAAGTTATTTGTTGGCTGAAGTTATCAGGATTAATGAATGTGACTCCAAATTAAAACAAAACAAAACATAACAAAACCATATGCCTGATTTCAAATGAGTATAAAAGAGATGGCTGCTGTGTAAACACAACACCTCTCAGGGACTGATCGAATGGAAAGAAAATCATTGACCAATTTTACTTATGGACATCCAATAAGTGCAGCAAAATATTTGAAAACAAATCTATAGATGTTTAAAACAGTTAATGTGTGTAAGTTTATCTCAGTGTGACACAATCGGCCATTGCCCCCCCCCCCCCTTGGGAGATGTAAAGAAACCATCTATTTACCACAGATAAAGCGGTCTCTGAAGGGACTAACACATGATTCCATCCCAGTCCATCTTTCTTTACTAACGCCTTTACTGTGCTCACTGGAGCATAGGTGGTTCAAAAGAGCTGCACTATCTGAAAGTCTTCTACAAGGCTTAACAACAGCCACAGCACTCAGAAAGTTCCACTCCTACCAACTGGGACAGAAATGCCCATTGGACCTATACTAGGAGAATTTTTAAAAGGCAGTAAATATGGGATGCTCTAGCACTTCTGTTTTATCCTTTGGACACAGTAAGAGGCTAGAGCTCAAAGCAGTGGAAGAGTGAGCAATATTCTTACTTTTATATGGAACCCCTGCTTTCCCTCCAGATGTTTGAACAAAAATGTGAAAAAAAGCTCACAAATTAGTCTTTCAGAATAACCATAGAATGATGTGGAGCATAAGAGTGAGTATAAATACTATAATAGATTGGCCTTAAGGAAAATGGATGATGCCGTTTCTTGGAATGCAATGAAAGGGTGCTTATTTCTAGCATCTCTTTCTGAGATGCAAATAAGACAAGAAGATTGGGTCTTAGAGTGGAATTATTCCTCCTTTATAATGTCCTAGGTGGAGTTCTTACACTTTGCTGTTGTTCTCTTTTGTCTCCCCGTATGATTGGTTAAAAAAGGAGAGACCCACCAATGTTTCTATTATTTGACAACTCAGCCAGGAGGCTGGTCTTTGAACTCTTCCATATCCATACCCATCTTTGCAGATACGAAATTTATCTTGAGCAGGTTTTGGCTCTAACCTCAGAACAGATGGAAAATGTTGTTTAAGAAAAGCAAAAATGACAGAATTTCATCCTGGTATGACTGTTCTTCATTAAGAGAATTTATTGTGTCTGTTCTGTGTCATCCTGCTCCAAGGATGAATGTCTGTTGTTGGCCCACAAAAGGCCAGAAGAGATGGACTATGATAGCATTCATCTTGGTGTTGGAGATAATAATAAAATAATACATAATAATAGAACCTGGAAAAAGATAGGAGAAATAAAGATCTGTGTCTCCCTAGACAGTCATATTCAGTAAGGCATAATGGCAGTGGGCTGTAGTGGAAAAAGGATGCACAGGAATCTGCCTATTTAGAGTTGTGTTAGCCTAGAAAATAGGAAAAATGAAAAGAATATTACACAAACATTCTTTTTTTAAAAAAATATTGGAGATTAAAATTACAAAAAAACCCACTGAAATATATCTGAGAAAAAATAAGGATGATAAATGAGTGTGTGTTCACTTACAACCTGGCTTAAAAGTTCTCTTAGCACTAACATATATGCAAAAAGATAATTCATGTGTTAAAAGGAGATATGACTAAAAGCTAAGCAACTGGATTCTGCATCCCAGCATTTCTATTCTTTCCCCAATGACCTTGAAGAAGCTACTTCATGGTTCTTGGTTTTAGAATTCCACTGCATAGCCTCCATCAATATTTCTGATCTTGAACTTCTGACTTTTAACCTTCCAAAACATTCCTATAGTCCTTCCATTCAAAGGAACTAAAGTTTAATACATCTTTAATACAGTGCAAATCACAGGCATTTGACACCTCTAAATTCTGGCCAAAATTACAACTCGTTTTTGATGTCAACATGACGTAAAATTATGCTTCAATATGAGATTGAGAACAGTAAAAGGATACAATAAAAAACAGAGGTGACCTGTTTTTACCATTAATTTAACTTTAGATAGTTCTTAAAGTATTTGAATGAAATATTTTTATTAAATTCTTTAGCACTTTAAATTAAATGTTAAGGCAGAGGTAAATTTTATTGTGTACTAATTAATGTCAACCTTTTCACAAACCATCTTAGATATAATTAAAAAGTAAAGTTACCCTTTGATAGCTGTCTTGAGATATCTCTGAGTTTTCTTACAATTGAGAGACTAAGAAATATTCTATCCACTGATAATTAAGAAATTGATATCACTCCTTATTTAATGCATAATGAATTCAAACCTTTACAAACAGGATTACAAAAGATTTCAAAGTCCCCAGCTGAGTCATCTGGAAATAAAAATAAGTGATAGGAGGTGGTAATGTAAGACATGTGTTCTCATTTGTTCCTAGAACTAATGATATTTTCTTTTTATTTTTTTATTAATTACACTTTATTCACTTTGTATCCCCCATAAATCCCTCCCTCCTTCCCTCCTAACCCCACCTTCCTTCTCCCTTCTTCACGTATGCCCCTCCCCAAGTCCACTGATAGGTCCCCCTCTTCTTTTTTCTGATCTTAGTCTATCAGATCTCATCAGGAGTGGCTACATTGTCATCTTCTGTGGCCTGGTAAGGCTGCTCCCCCCTCAGGGGGAGGTGATCAAAGAACAGGCCAATCAGTTTATGTCAGAGGCAGTCCCTCTTCCCATTACTATGGAACCTACTTGGACACTGAACTGCCATGGGCTACATCTGTGCAGGGGTTCTAGGTCATCTCCATGCATGATACTTGGTTGGAGTATGAGACTCTGGGAAGACCCCTGTGTTCAAATTGTCTGGTTCTGTTGCTCTCCTTGTGGGGTTCCTGTCCTCTCCAGCTCTATTTCCCACTTCTTTCATAAGATTCCATGCACTCTGCCCAACAGTTGGCCATAAGTCTCAGCATCTGCTTTGATAGTCTGCAGGGCAGAGGCTTTCAGAGGCCCTCTGTGGCAGGTTCCTACCTTGTTTCCTGCTTTCTTCTTCTGATGTCCATCCTCTTTTCATTTCAGGATGGGGATTGAGCATTTTAGTCAGGACCTTCCTTCTTGATTAGTTTCTTTAGATGAACAGATTTTAGTAGGTTTATCCTATATTATATGTCTATATGAGTGAATATATACCCTGTGTGTCTTTCTGCTACTGGGACAGCTCACTCAGGATGATCCTTTCCAGTTCCCACCATTTACCTTCAAATTTCATGATTTCCTTGTTTTTCATTGCTGAGTAATATTCCATTGTGTAGATGTACCACAATTTCTGTATTCATTCTTCAGCTGAGGGGCATCTGGGTTGTTTCCAGCTTCTGGCTATTACAAATAAAGCTGCTACAAACATGGTTAAGCAAATGTCCTTATTGTGTACTTGAGCCTGTTTTGGATATATGCCTAGGAGTGGTATGGCTGGATCTTGGGGAAGTGGTATTCCTAGTTGTCTGAGAAAGCACCAGATTGCTTTAGAGAGTGGTTGTACAAGTTTACATTCTCACCAGCAGTGGAGGTGGGTTCCCCTTTCTCCACAACCTCTCCAGCATGTGTTGTCACTTGAGTTTTTGATCTTGGCCATTCTGATGGGTGTAAGGTGAAATCTCAGGGTCATTTTGATTTGCATTTCCCTGATGGCTGATGACGTTGAGCATTTCTTTAAGTGTTTCTCTGCCATTCGATATTCCTATACAGAGAATTCTCTGTTTAGCTCTGTTCCCCATTTTTTTACTTGGATTACTTGGTTTGCTGCGTTTCAGCTTCTTTAGTTCTTTATACATACTGGATATTAGCCCTCTGTCAGATAAAGGGTTGGTGAAGATTCTTTCCCAATCTGTAGGCAGTCATTTTGTTTTGATGATGGTGTCCTTTGCTTTACAGAAGCTTTTCAGTATCATGAGTTCCCATTTAATGATTGTTGCTCTTAGAGCCTGTGCTGTTGATGTTCTGTTCAGGAAGTTGTCTCCTGTGCCAATGAGTTCTAGTGTCTTCCCGACTTTTTCTTCTAACTGATTTAATGTGTGTGGTTTTATGTTGAGATCTTTGATCCACTTGGATTTCAGTTTTGTGCAGGGTGATAAGTATGGATCTATTTGCATTTTTCTACATGTAGACATCCAGTTAGACCAGCACCATTTGTTGAAGATGCTGTTTTTTTTCCATTGTATGGTTTTGGCATCTTTGTCAAAGATAAGGTGTCCGTAAGTGTGTGGGTTTATTTCTGGGTCTTCTGTTCATTTTCACTGATCCACCATTCTGTTTCTATGCCAGTACCATGCAATTTTATTATTGTTGCTCTTTAGTACAGCTGAAGATCAGGGATGGAGATACCTCCAGAAGATCTTTTATTGCAGAGGATTGTTTTAGCCATTCTGGGTTTCTGATATTTTCTTTTTTTATATTTTACTCTTTTGTCAAAAGATGGGCACTATTATTTTTGGTTGCACAGTGTCACTCTTGACACTGATGCTCTGCTGCCACAGCTAGTGAATTGCAAATACCTTTGTCTATGTTTCCTTGTGTTAGCATGTGCTTTAATTTTGCTCATCAACCTTGTCAGAGGAAGATTCTGGATTTTTTTTCCTTAGGAGGCTGCACAGGTCCCGGCTTGGAGACCCATGCCTTTAATCCCAGACTGCCTGGACATTCAGGGCTGTTACACAGAGAAGCCCTATCTAGAAAAACAAACAAACAAACAAACAAACAAACAAAGAAACAAAATCAAAATAAAAAAGTCACAAAACAATAAAGAAAGAAAACAATAAGAAAAAACAGAAACAAATTAATGTAGCTGCAGAGGATCCTAAAAACATTTCTATTTGATATAGATAATTTGTAGATAATTTACCAGACTATTTTTGATAACAAAACAAAACCATATCAATAGTTATTTGGTAGATTCATGTCTACAAAATAACCCAGGAGTTCTAAAAAGACAATTAAATATCTTCTGAGAATTAGGATCAATGAAATTTCCAAGAGACTGAGTCCGAGTAGTTAAATGAACACTTAGATATAAACAAGAACTTTCAGCAGTGTTTGTGAAGACTCTTTGCCATCTGTTCTTTTAGCCATTTTGCTCCTTTTTTTTTTTTTTTACAGTTGGCTTCATCTTAAGGCTGCTGAAAATTTTGATAATAACATTTTGACTCATGCAAGTGTAAATTCACCTTTCCTTTTGTACATAATTAACCTACAGAAAGAAAATGGAAAAAATAAGATTTAATAGTGGTCAAATCTCATGGACATTTTAATTATAAAATTACTATTATACTTCTTTATGTCCTCCTTGGTTTCAAAGATAGTAAAAAACTGTTGATTGAAGCCTTTTTATTATTACAAGGAACATGTTATCTGCCTGTTAGAGCTTTAATGTATAAAATTGTTACCTAGAAAACTTTGAACCCACCTTGTTCTTTCTGCTAGAGAGAATGGGGGTGCATTTTTCCTTTTTTTCTTTATTATTTATTATAGTGTATTCTCTTTGTATCCCGGCTGTACCCCCTTCTTCACCCCCACCCTGTCTTCTCCTAGTCCCAACCACTCTAACTCCTGTGTGTCTTTCTGTTTCTGGGATACCTCACTCAGTAGAATCTTTTCTAGTTCCCACCATTTGCCTGCAAATTTCATGATTTCCTTGTTTTTAATTGCTGAATAATATTCCTGGAAACAACCTAGATGTCCCTCAACCGGGGAGGGATACTTCCTTAGTAGAGAAAAGGCATAAACTTCCATTTCACACAGAGCGGAGCCATTTAGAAATAACACTGGAATTGAACAGAGGAAGAAATTCCAACCTTTCAGAATTGATTTCTTTTGGGAAGGTTCTAGGTATCTGTAACTTACGGGAAGTTTTCAGACTGATAAACTGCTATTTGTATTGGACATTTATTCACAGTCAATGGGATTACTTCTTTCTCTTATGTTCTGGCAAATTCCACGTAGGATTCTGAATCAAGAAATGATTAGGAAGTCCAAACTCTTTCCCCAAACAATATTCACTTTTCATGTCATCATAGCTAAGGTACTAATGGATCATGCCAGGTTATTAAAATTTCAACAAGCTGTAGAAAGCAATCTTTAATGGGTAGAGTACATAAGGTTTACTAGTTTAAGTCCCATAGCCGGTAATTCTATCCAAAGTGTTGTAGACGCTTTACATTTTAAAACATGTACACAGGATAGAGAGAACTTCTATTTCATGATTCAAGGAGCATTTTCAGCAGTTACTAACTGACTAAAAGAAGGCACACTATGTTTAATTCATCATGTGCTGTACTGATCAATAGTGATCCATTATTTATAGCATTTTTGACACAGAGGGAAAGAGCAAGAGCATTTTGTATCTCTGAAGAAGGATAGTGTTTTGTGGATAAATCTTTTGTAACAATACAACTAAATATGGCATCCCTGCTAACAGTATGTGCTTTACCCCAAATCAGCTGGATGTTCAGCTCCACTTACCAAATACTAACTAACACCAGCAATGATACTGAAATAACATTTTACATTAGAATTCAATAGCAAGTTTACCATGTATTCAAACATAAAACTACTACACTGTCTTAGGATCAGCAATCTTCATCCAAGATCACTACCATCTTATCTCATGTCCCACCTCTCTTACATGGAGATCAACAACTTGCTGACATCAGTCAGTGTGCTCTGACCTTTTATTTTCTTCTCAGGAACTGATATGCTTAGAACTGTCATTTTATCATGAAATATCCCTACATCACCATTGTCTCATAATAATATCTCCTGGATCTTTGATAGTCCATTCTATGTTGCTTATTAAAATTTATGTTAAAAAAAGCCTTTTCCTGTATGGAAAAAAGGGACTTGGGCTAGATAAGATAAAGACAGTACTGTAATATATTTTTGTTTGAATGTTTATCATCATTTTTTGGTCTAATTCTCTAATGAACAAACTGGACAAAGTTAAAATGAATACAGAACTCATAGTCATATCATTTCTTTAAGCATGTGAAAGACAATGTCTCTCTTGTTCAACGCACACATGCATGTTGAAGGAAAAACTTCCTGAAATTCAGTCTTGTTTGGAAATATTCCTCGTACAGTGTCCTTTTGGCTCTCCATAATTTTTACTTTCTTCTTCCTTTCGGTCAGGATCTCATTCTAGCTGGAAGTTAGTGCTTCCAATGGAAAGAAGCAGGGAGGAAAGGATATGCATATCAGAGTACAGAGGTGTTTATACCCTTCTAACTTTCCGATGAGCATTTAGATCTGTGCTCATTTGACACTCAAAGGTGCCACATTTTGTGGTGTTGGTTCTTTTAGAACATTAGTTCTCTTAGGGACAGAAAACGTGAAGATTCTGAGTTCCCTTTGTCTTGCTTTTACTCATCTTAAAACTTTCTTCATGTTATGCTATCTTTTTCATTTTTTTTTGTACTGCTTCCAAAAAAAAGAAAAATATAGAAAGATCTAAAAACATTTCAAAGTTTTTTAATTTCATGGATAATAGATAATATTTTTTATTTTAATATTTGATAAAACTCAGTAGTGATACCACTTCTTTTTCCTTCATTGGTGTCTTTCAGGTGTGAATGTATGGTGCCCATTTCCATGGGTGTATGTGAATTTCATCTAACGTCCTTTCTACTCTATGATACAAAAACCACTGTTTTAGTGAAAGAAATCCCATTGAGCACCTACTTAGCTGTAGCCTATTTATTCCCTTTAGGAAATGACATAATTTCACAGACTACTGCATTTCCTAAAATTAAACACATGCACAGTGCTCTCTCTCTCTCTCTCTCTCTCTCTCACACACACACACACACACACACACGCACGCACACGCGATCTTTTTGTTCCCCCAAGGCATTTCAGGATATTGCGCACTCCGGTTCAGGCAGCTGTAATGACAAGATTGCAAGCAAGGACTGCATTTATTCATGCAGGCCCTTATAACAGATCAGCTCCTCTCTTGACTTAATCTTTAACTTTGATAAAAACAAATCATGCATTTCAATTCTTACCGTGCTACTTTGTGTCACTCCACACTGAGTCTGTCACCAGCATGGACGGCTGAGGAAGCTAGGAGATCTCTTGGGCTGTCCCTCTGCTGAGCTCATTAGTGCCTGTATCTCTCAAGGATGAAATGATGTTTAGCAGCACTGCTCCCAGACTCTGGTACTCCTGAGACTCTTGTTATCTGCTGTCACACTGGGCACAACTCAAATAGAACACAAAATTAAATCTTTTCTGCACTTTTCATATTTCTTTTATTGAAACAGGGTTTTTGGAGCAATGTGCTTTTAAGTGTATATGTGTTTGAATTCTATAAAATATTTTATTCATTTTCATAAGATTGAGATGTCTGTTAACTCACAGTACAAAAACTGTCCTGGCCCCAAGAAAAGGCAGATCCCAGTGTAGAGCTGGGAGCTGGACTCAGGGCAGGAAGTCCCACCCCTTACCATGGAGCCCCCGGCAATTGTTAGCTGATGAGAAAGTGCATCTTTCTTTCTTTCTCTGACCTTTTTCCTTTTTTTGTTATTATTAATTAATTCAATTTATATCTCTGCCCCTCCCTCCTCTCCTCCCAATCCCACTCTCCCTCCTGCATCTCCTCTTCTCTATTCCTCAGAATAGGGGAGCCCTACCCAAACACCCCAGCTCATCTATTCCATGAGGACTGAGTTTGTCTTCCTCCCCTGTGGCCTCATAGGGAAGTTCCATCCGGGGTATTAATCAAAAAGCAGGCAGCATAGGCTGTATCAGAGATATCCTCCACTCTCCTAACTAGTGGCCTCACATGAAGCCTAAGATCTCCGTCGGACTTATCTTCTTGGGGTCTGTGCATTGTAGTATGTCTATCCTATACTAAATGACTGAAATCTGCTTATGAGTGAGTATATACCATGTGTGTCTTTCTGCGTCTGTGTTACCTCACTTGGGAATATCCATACCTCAAGACCCAGCTATACCACTCCTGGGCATACACCTGAAAGATGCTCTACCACACAACAAGGACACTTGCTCAACTATGTTCACAGCAGCTTCATTCCTAACAGCCAGCAACTGGAAACAATCTACATGTCCCTCAGTTGAAGAATGGATAAAGAAACTGTGTTACATTTACACAAAAGAATATTACTCAGCCATTAAAAACAAGGAAATCATGAAATTTGCAGGCAAATGGATGGAACTAAAAGAGATAGTTCTTTCTCAGAGGGTAGCCCTGGATGACTTAATGACACCCCAGTGTTAAGCCACATATCCAAGAATGTTTGGGTAGTGCAAACTTGTCTTGAAAGGTTTTTGTTTGTTCATTCTCAGGACAGAGCTGGTTGATAAGAAAGTGGGTGGATAGAAAGGGAGTGTAGATCCAGGAAGTATTGTCAAGGGTGAAGGATATATTTTGGTAAAAATATGATATATGAAACTCAAATAACTAATAACAATTTTAAATAAAAATGAATCTTTCCTTTTATTTTACTACCATAAAATAAATACATTCATGAGTTCTCAGAAATTTTTCTAGGAAACTGACACAAACACATTCAATATCGCATGCATCGTTTGTACTTTGTTTTTTGTTTCAGTTCATTTCCATTACAGTTCTAGCACCCATGATTTATTTCTATGCCTGTAGCAATCTGTGCTCTGGATAAGTTATGTCATAGAGAAGATGTTCTGTTTATACTATTTCTAAGTTTGGAAATTAGAAAACCTTCCAAACAATCTTGCTTTGAGCAAAGCACCTAACATGTTAGGATACTATATCCTGACATTTGCATTAGTGAGACAACATACGCACTTTAACTTTACTGCTTAATTTCTGAACTAAATTCACTTTATTAAAATGCGCTCAGTGAGGGTGGCACAGCAGTTGAGAGCTCTCACTGCTTTGTAGAGGATCAGAGTTTGGTTCCCAGCATCCAGACAGGGCAACTCATAACTGCATTTAACTCCTGTTAAGAAGATCTGAAAGCTTCTTCTGGCCTTCACAGGTACATGTTTGCTTATTCACACACACATGTTAATCCTTAAAATGTGCTTAATGTTATAGATCAAGCTTTCCAAATTTAGCTTAATATACATGCATATTAATATGCATATTAATGTTCAATTAGCTAAATCATGGCTGGCTCTTAAAAACAATCACCATTTTTATGTTTTACAGTGCAACTTTCTCTTAATCAAGTTACAATTGTTTTTTTTTTATGTCCAACTGAAAATGGGCATTTTATCATAATAAATAATAATAATAATAATGTTAACAATGACCTCAAAACAGTGTTTTTATGTTTCTATTTTTCTTTTTTAGTGTTACACCATCCAGAATGACTTTTATTGAAATTCTTCATGTATTTTGGTATTATTTCTATTTTTATATGTGGCTACAATGATTACTTTTCTTTTGTAGTATTTAGGCCACAATATGATTTATAATGGTCCATAATTGCACTGTTTATTTATTCTTTTCTGCATCCTGATTTGTAATCTGTGATAATTTCTGTACTGTCTTAGAAGCTCTTTCTAGTATTATAACTTCCCTGATGGCTCTGATAATAATGAAATATCTCAGCATTCATATATATATATATATATGTAATCCTTTCTCTCCCACATGATTAAGGAAAATAGGTATTTTCTATAAATATTTAATATGATTATTAACCATGTTTCTTATAATAACTTATCTGTAAATTCTTAATTTGAGATATTGTAGTCTTATTTCAATTCAGATTTCTATTTAACTGACAAACAAAAATCACAATTTTCTGGTAATATCCTTTCACTTTAGCACATGTTTTTTCATAGCTATTTTGAAGGGTACTAATTCCAATGTATAGATTATCTAGGATTCATTTATTTTCCGTTTTGGTGTTTGAACATCTGGAACTCTCTCTCTCTTAACGGGTTTAGTAAATGTGATTTTTGAATGAATGCAAATTCATTCAAAATAGTTTCTAAAATTTATGAGTGGCCAAGAAGATGAGATCTTTCCCTCACCTTTCCTAGGTTGACAGGATGAAGCCCTGTATCTCAGATCTAAGCTGATCTGACATGGCTGAGTCTGTCTCAGCCCTTAGTTACACTAAGTTTTTGAGACTCTATGCACGTTATTCCCTGGGAAAGGCAGAAGCAGAAGAGGGACAGAACTTCATGAGCCCCTAGGTCTCCTGTCTATGCAGGGATTTAGGCTGGATTGTTCTCATAAAGAAAGTTTTATGTAATGCAGTGTTTTGACATTTTCAGAGAAAATTTTTCTTTTTCTCCTTCTAGATCCTAGAAGTTGTTTATACTGCTTGCCTCACTGTTTCCATTATTAAACCCACCATGGCTGTTTTCACGGTGCTATGACTCTAACACTCCCTCCTCTGTTTCTGTCTTTCCCACATCCTCTCCAGCATGTGTTCTACTTGATTTTTTGATCTTAGCCATTCTGATTGGTGAAAGATGGAAGCTCAGAATTGTTTTGATTTGCATTTTCCCTGATGACTAAGGTTGCTGAGCATTCAAGTGTTTCTCTGTCATTCGATAGTCCTCTGTTGAGAATTCTCTGTTTGGCTTTGTACCTCATTGTAGAGTTCCCTTATGTTTGCAGGATTCTTTGCCTCATTAAAAGCCCATAATTGCAGTCACTTACCCTTCCTCATAATCAGAAAGCATTCTGTGCAGGCCAGACACAAGGGTCGTCTGATTCTAAAACATTCTTTGCTTCTCACTGCTTCATCAGTTTTCCGACACCCAAAGGCATGTTGTTTTTGAATTGTACTGAATTTGAAATTGTTTTCAGTTTGATGTGCAGTCTTTGTCACTTGTCACCTGGAGACAAAGGTTCCCCTTTGAGCCTTTTTGTATAATTTTTTTTTTTTTTTACTGTAAACACTTTCCTTCTATTGTGTTCTTGAATAGGCTTTCGCTTCTTGTGTTAGTTTTATTAAGATCTTCAATTATATTGATTTTTATCCCTCACATTTCTTCACTACTTTTAAAAAAACTTTAAAATTTCACACTACTTTTAATTCTGGGCAAATTTCAGTCGTTTTTCTTCTAAAAGTCAATCTTATTTTCTTCATAACATAGACTCTGGTTTAACAAACAAACTTGAAATCTACTGAATTATTCTATTTATTTGGTGACAGTGTGAAATTGTGAGTGGGAGTCAGACAATTAGTGGGTTTTGAGGTTAAGAACACAATGTTTTGTGTTTTGGTTTTTTTTCAAGCAGATGTGTGAAACTGGATTGCATGTAATATTTATTTATCTTTCTTTCTGGTTATCTCTGTTTTATCTAATGTCTCTCATCTTTGTTGCTTGATCAATTCTTCAAAGCTTTCAAAAGTCACTAGCATAAATGTATACATTATGCAAGCATAAATTTAGATTTAAAAACATGTTTTAGAGTGAATGGAATTCTATGTAAGAAGTGGGAAATAGTAAGAGCTGGAGGGGACAGGAACTCTACAAGGAGAGCAACAGAACAAGATAATTTGAACACAGGGAACTTCCCAGAAAATCATACTCCAACCAAGGAATATTCGTGGAGATGACCTGGAACCCCTGCACAGGTGTAGCCCATGGCAGTTCAGTGTCCAAGTGGGTTACATAGTAATGGGAAGAGGGACTGCCTTGACATAATCTGATTGGCCTGCATTGATCACTTCCCCCTGAGGGGGGAGCAGCCTTACCAGGCCACAGTAGAGGACAATGCAGCCACTTTTGATGAGAACTGATAGGTTAAGATCAGAAAGAAGAGGAGAACCTCCCCTATCAGTGGACTTGGGGAGTGGCATGCATGCAGAAAGGGGAGGCAGGGTGGGATCGGCAGGGGAGGAGGGAGGGTCTTATGGGGGGATACAAAATGAATAAAGTGTAATTAATAAAAAATTAAAAAACATGTTTATTTGCTAAGTGATTAGCTTTTCTAAACATATAAATAGGTTTTTTTTGTGTGATATGGTTTCTTAGTAGCCATTACTGTCCTAGAATTCACTCTGTAGATCAAACTGGCTTCGAACTTACATTTTCTTCTGCTTCCAGAGTGCTGAGATCAAAGCTGTGTGCCACCACCTGGCTAAATAGTTTTAAATTCAATACTCAGGCATATTTTGTTGAGTAGAATACCCTATATTATCTTATGATGCAATGTTCTCTTCCTCGAGTTAATTTAAAATTCAAAGAAGGGAGAGGAAGTCTTGAGGAATTGCAATAAACAGAGACTCAGAAAACAATTCTGGGAGTGCCACTAACATCTAGGGCATTTCATGGTAGGAATTTATTTTCTTTTACTCTTAAGATTATAATATTATTACATCATTTCCACCCATATAGCTCTTTTTGCTCTTCTTCAAATTTGTGGCCTTTTTATTCATTAATTGTTATTGCACGTGTACATATATGTATGTATGACCTGCTTAGTCTGTATAGTGTTTCACTACTCTGCATTTGGACTGGTTGTGCTTTTCTGTAGTGGTCTCTGTGTGTTGCAAAGAGAAGTTTCCTTTTTGAGAGGTGAGAATTGTACTTATTTGAGAGTATAAAGTGTAGGTAGAGATAATGCTGGTTTAGAAAAGTGGTAGTGGTAGGTTTAAAAAAAAACACAAGTCTAAATAAAAATTTCCCACATTACTAAGAATTATCAAAACAAATACCTGGAGAAATAAATAGGTATGGAAGTAGTTAACCTTCTGCTGTCTTCTACTGTAGATACCACAGCCTTTAAATCAGCTCCAGCCATCGGCCCCCCACACTCCATTTTTATTATTTATACTTTGTTATCCTTCAGTGTTAGTTTTTATTAGAATGTAAAGTGAGTTATTACACTTCAATTATTCTTCATGACAAGGGATCAGTCATACCAGCAATCTGTGGCAGGCTTAAGTGTTCCAAGCAAGGTGATATGAGTTGAGAAAGAGAGAGGATTATGAATTCCCCACCCCCCTTTAAGGTGAACAGGGTAGAAGTGATTTAATTATCGTGGCTATCTCTTTATATTGCTGCATGCTGCATTGCTTGCCACAGCTGTTTTAATTGCTTTTCCCCCCTTGTTTCAAAATTACAAAACCCCTTTGTGTAACTAAATGAGCTACTTTCCTCAGCTTTAAAATAAGAATATCATTCTTCTGCAAGGAATATTAAATCACCATTCTCATTTGACTTCATAATAGATTTCATAATGGAGAAGACAAGGAGTAGAGTCACCTCTGAACTCTGTGCTACCCACCAACTCAGAAGGGATCGCCCCTACTCTCACGGAATACATGACACTGCTGATCCTAGAATGTGCCATCAAATTTACATACTATAATTTTTCATCTTGGTAGCCAAGTCAGAGGTAGTTAATAACAAAAAATCACCAGTTTTAATCAGTCTCTCTAAGTGTTAGATTTTTAAAACATTTAAATAAGAATAAAACTTCAAAACTCACAGGGGTCAGTGGAGTTTTCAGTTCTACCATTAAGACAGAATGTTTTAATAGGGTTAGGACTTGTGAAATCTCACATTCATAAAAAGCGGATATTTATTACTTGAAGCTCCACCTGAACCATCCACAAGGTTACTTGCAAAATTTTACGATAATTTCTAAACACTTTGCCCTCCCGCTGACCATCCTCTACAATTTCAGCTCTCAGCTATATTCAGCTATACTCTGTCTCATTTTATTCTTTCAAGCTACTGTCTTTTATTAGTTCAGTCCTACTGTCTACATAGCTGATTCGTTATGGAGATATAAGAATTTCAGAGTGAAGTAAAAGCAACTCCAAGAACTCAGTCTTTCAATGGAGGGAAAATGATGACAGGCATATTTTAGTTGTACCATCACCAAATAAAGAAAGTACAATTCACATCTTAAGAAACTCACTGAGAGATTTTTTTTTTTACCAACATATAATTTTTCTTTTGTCGTGATGAGAACATTTTCATAGGCTATCAAAACTTTCTCAGCACCATACAAATTATGTTAACAAGAGGCAGAACCTCAATTCAGGTTCTATTTATATTTCTTAAGGTAGTCGGTGTTATTATTTAGTTTAACCTATAAAGAATCCGTACTAGGGAGCTAGGACAAAAGAGTTTTTGGTAGAATGTGCATACTTTTCTCTTACGTTTTATCCCCCAGGATACCACTGTCAGATAGTCAAAGAACAAAGAAAAGCAAGAAACAAAATACAGGATGTTGTGCATAAAATCACATTGCTTGCCTATAAAATGTTGTGAATTAACCTTTGTAGTACCGTCATATGTTAAAATGTTTCAAGTTTTAAAAGAAAACAAAGGAAAAAAGTTTCAAGTTTGCTGAAGTCATAAGGTTTTTTTTTTTTAACCCCAACATAATATCTTGATTATTTAGAAATTTCACACTCACTTCCCAGTCCTCCCAGGTTGGCCCTCTTCCTCCATCCCCCACGGTGACCTCCACCCACTAAAAAACAAGAGAAAGAAAACAAGTCCTATTTGTATTGCCCACATACCCAAGGGAGCATGGTCAAACTCCCTGTGGCCATCCCCTTAAGGAAACCCGAGTCTTTCCAGACCTGCACTCCACCAGAACCCATCAGTTGTGGGGGACTTCGGCATCCTTAGCACACCAAAGGCCATGATGGCATGTGCTGGCGACCTGGTGACAGGTTCCCTGACCCCTTAACCTAGATAATCAGCGAACTCTACATACTAGTGAGAGACCCTGTCTCAAAGCACAAGGCAGATCGCTCTTAATGAAGTACATGCAAGGTTGACGTCCACATGTGTATACAAATGCATATGCACTCACAGAGCTGAACATACACACATACACAGTTTAAAATAAAATAAATAAACGTGAAAGACATAGGGCATTGACTGTGATGACAAAGGTTTTACCCATCTTTCTATAAAGGGGATTGCAGAACATAGAATGCAGAAAAAAAAAAAAAACACCAAAACAAACAAACAAATTGTTTTCTACTAAAGAATAAATAGGATTAACCACATGTAGCCTACTTTAGTGTCATGGGATATTTAAATTTTCTCTTTTTAAATGTAATTTTCAAAAAGAGTGGCTGGTTGTTTTGATTTTTCCTCTTCAGGTACAAAACAAAACCCCATCATTTATTGAGGCCCCTGAGACACTGTGATTCTCTAGGCAGAACCATACTATTTCTGGCACTATAGAATCTTCTGTATGAGGACTGCAGCATGTCTCCCTCGTCTGTCAGGGGCATTCTCATTGTGATTTTGCAGCATATCAGAGACTAGGAAGCCTCCTATCAAACCTAAACAAACAAGAACACAAAAGTGTCCTCATTCCTGGAATCTACTTGCTAGGTCATGATTATTGTAGGTAAATATTAGAAGAACATGTATTCTGATTATTCATCTGCTTATTACATAATAAATATTTGCAAGATGTTGTTGTGTTTGCTGATGATGGTATTCTTTTTCTTTTTCTTTTTATTAAATTTTTTATTAATTACACTTTATTCATTTTATATCCCCCATAAGCCCCTCCCTCTTCCTCTCCCGATCCCACCCTCCCTCCCCTTTCTGCATGCATGCCACTCCCCAAGTCCACTGATAGGGAGGTTCTCCTCTCCTTCCTTCTGAACTTAGTCTATCAGTTCTCATCAAAAGTGGCTGCATTGTCCTCTACTGTGACCTGGTAAGGCTGCTCCCCTCTCAGGGGGAGGTGATCAAAGAGCAGGCCAATCAGATTATGTCAGAGGCAGTCCCTCTTTCCATTACTATGTAACCCACTTGGACACTGAACTGCCATGGGCTACATCTGTGCAGGGGTTCTAGGTTGTCTCCACGAATAGTCCTTGGTTGGAGTATGAGTCTCTGGGAAGTTCCCTGTGTTCAAATTATCTTGTTCTGTTGCTCTCCTTGTGGAGTTCCCGTCCCCTCCAGCTCTTACTATTTCCCACTTCTTACATAAAATTCCATTCACTCTGCCTATCAGTTGGCCATCAGGCTCAGCATCTGCTTTAACAGTCTATACTGCAGAGGCTTTCAGAGGCCCTCTGTGGCAGGTTCCAAGGTTGTTTCCTGTTTTCTTCTGGCTTTCAGAGGCCCTCTGTAGCAGGTTCCGAGGTTGTTTCCTATTTTTTTTTTTCTTCTGATGTCCATCCTCTTTGCCTTTCAGGATGGGGATTGAACATTTTAGTTAGGGTCCTCTCTTTTGCTTAGTTTCTTTAGATGTACAGACTTTAGTGGGTTTATTCTATGTTGTATGTTTATATGAGTGAGTATATACCATGTGTGTCTTTTTGCTTCCGGGACAACTCACTCAGGATGATCCTTTCCAGGTCCCACCATTTACCTGCAAATTTCATGATTTCCTTATTTTTCATTGCTGAGTAATACTCCATTGAATAGCTGTACCACAGTTTCTGCATCCATTCTTCAGTTGAGGGGCATCTGGGTTGTTTCCAGCTTCTGGCTATTACAAATAAAGCTGCTACAAACATGGTTGAGCAAATGTCCTTTTTGTGTACTTGAGCCTATTTGAGTATATGCCTAGGAGTGGTATGGCTGGATCTTGAGGAAGCACTATTCCCAATTGTCTGAGAAAGTGCCAGATTGATTTCCAGAGTGGTTGTACAAGTTTACATTCCCACCAGCAGTGGAGGAGGGTTCCCCTTTCTCCACAACCTCTCCAGCATGTGTTGTCCCTTGAGTTTTTCATCTTGGCCATTCTGATGGGTGTAAGGTGAAATCTCAGGGTCATTTTGATTTGCATTTCCCTAATGGCTAATAAGGTTGAGCATTTCTTTAAGTGCTTCTCTGCCATTCGATAGTCCTCTACAAAGAATTCTCTCTTTAGCTCTGCTCCCCATTTTTTAAGTGGATTACTTGGTTTGCTGCTTTTCAGCTTCTTTAGTTCTTTATATATACTGGATATGAGTCCTCTGTGAGATAAAGGGTTGGTGATGATTCTTTCCCAGTCTGTAGGCAGTCGCTTTGTTTTGATGACGGTGTCCTTTGCTTTACAGAAGCTTTTCAGTTTCATGAGGTCCCATTTATTGATTGTTGCTCTTGGAGCCTGTGCTGTTGGTGTTCTGTTCAGGAAGTTCTCTCCTGTACCAATGAGTTCTAGGGTATTCCCCACTTTTTTTCTAGCCGATTTAATGTGTCTGGTTTTATGTTGAGGTCTTTGATGCACTTGGACTTCAGTTTTGTGCAGGGTGATAAGTATGGATCTATTTGCATTTTTCTACATGTAGACATCCAGTTGGACCAGCACCATTTGTTGAAGATGCTATCTTTTTTAAATTGTATGGTATTGGCATCTTTGTCAAAAATCAGGTGTCCGTCACTGTGTGGGTTTATTTCTGGGTCTTCTGTTCTATTCCATTGATCCACCATTATATTTCTATGCCAGTACCATGCAGTTTTTATAACTGTTGCTCTATAGTACAACTTAAGATCAGGGATGGAGATACCTCCAGAAGATCTTTTAATGTAGAGAATTGTTTTAGCAATTCTGGGTTTCTTGTTATTCCATACGAAGTTGAGAATTTTTCTTTCCAGGTCTGTAAAGAATTGTGTTGGCAATTTGATGGGAATTGCATTAAATCTGTAGATTGCTTTTGGTAAGATGGCCATTTTTACTATGTTAATCCTGCCAAGCCATGAGCATGGGAGATCTTTCCATCTTCTCATATCTTCCTCTAATTCTTTCTTCAGAGACTTGAAATATTTTTCATACAAGTCTTTGACTTGCTTGGTTAGGGTTACACCAAGGTACTTTATGTCATTTGTGGCTATTGTGAAGGGTGTTGTTTCCCTAATTTCTTTCTCAGCCTTTTTGTCTTTAGTATACAAGAGGGCTTCTGATTTTTTTGAGTTGATTTTCTATCCTGCCACTTTGCTGAAGGTGTTTATCAGCTGAAGAAGTTCTCTGGTTGAATCTTTGGGGTCACTCATGTATACTATCATATCATCTGCAAATAGTGATAATTTGACTTCTTTCTTTCCCATCTGTATCCCCTTGATCTCCTTCAACTGTCTTATTGCTCTAGCAAGGACTTCCAGCACTATGTTGAAGAGATATGGAGAGAGTGGGCAGCCTTGTCATGTCCCTGATTTCAGTGGGATTGCTTTAAGTTTCTCTCCGTTCAGTTTGATGTTGGCTATAGGCTTGCTGTATATTGCCTTTACTATGTTTAGATATGTGCCTTGTATCCCTGATCTCTCCAGTACTTTAAACATGAATGGATGTTGGATTTTGTCAAATGCTTTTTCAGCATCTAGGGAGATTATCATGTGGTTTTTTCCTTTCATTTTGTTAATATGGTGGATCACATTGACGTATTTCCGTATATTGAACCACCCCTGCATACCTGGGATGAAGCCTACTTGGTCATAGTGGATAATATCTTTGATGTGTTCTTGGATTCAGTTTTCAAGTATTTTGTAAGTATTTTTGCATCAATGTTCATAAGGGAGATTGGTCTGAAATTCTCTTTCTTTGTTGAGTCTTTGTGAGGTTTAGGTACCAAGGTGACTGTGGCTTCATAGAATGAGTTTGGTAGTGTTCCTTCTGTTTCTATTTTGTGGAATAGCTTGAAGAGAATTGGAGTTAGCTCTTCTTTGAAGGTCTGGTAGAATTCTGTGCTGAAACCATCTGGTCCAAGGCTTTTTTTTGGATGGGAGACTTTCGATGACTGTTTCTATTTCCTTAGGGTATATAGGATTATTTAATTGCTATACCTGGTCTTGATTCAGCTTTGCTAAGTGGAATTGATCAAGAATATTGTCCATTTCGTTTAGATTTTCAAATTTTGTGGCATATAGACTTTTGAAGTAAGTCCTAATGATTGTTTGGATTTCCTCAGTGTCTGTAGTTACGTCCCCCTTTTCTCTTCTGATTTTGTTGATTTAGATGGTGTCTCTCTTCTTTTTAGTTAGGTTGGCTAAGGGTTTGTCTATCTTGTTGATTTTCTCAAAGAACCAGCTCTTGGTTTCATTGATTCTTTCAATTGTTTTGTTTGCTTCTAATTGATTGATTTCAGCCCTGAGTTTGATTATTTCCAGCCGTCTACTCCTTTTTGGTGTGTCTGCTTCTTCTTTTTCTAGGGTTTTTAAGTGGGCCATTAAGTTGCTTGAATGAGCTGTCTCGACTTTCTTCTTGAAGGCACTTAGTGCTATGAACTTTCCTCTTAGCACTGCTTTCATTGTGTCCCACAAGTTAGGGTATGTTGTGTCTTCATTTTCATTGAATTCTAGGAAAACTTTAATTTCTTTCTTTATTTCTTCCCTGACCCAGCTGTCATTTAGTAACAAGTTGTTCAGTATCCATGTGTGTGCTATTTCGGTTGTTGTTGAAGTCCAGCTTTATTCCATGGTGATCAGACAAGATACAAGGGATTATTTCAGTCTTCTTGTATCTGTTGAGGCTTGCTTTGTGACCAACTATATGGTCTATTTTGTAGAAGGTTCCATGAGGTGCTGAGAAGAAGGTAAATTCTTTTGTGTTTGGGTGTAAAGTGCTGTAAATATCTGTGAGGTCCATTTTATTCATGACCTCTGTCAGAGATATTGTTTCTTTGTTTAATTTCTGTTTTGTTGACCTGTCCTTTGTTGAGAGTGGGGTGTTGTAGTCTCCTACTATTAATGTGTGGGGATCTATATGTGGTTTAAATTTTATCAATGTTTCTTTTACAAATGTGGGTGCTCTTGTATTTGGGGCATAGATGTTCAGGATTGTGATGTCTTCTTGTAGGAATTTTCCCTTGATGAGTATGAAGTGTCCTTCCCTATCTCTTTTTATTAATTTTGATTGAAAGTCTATTTTATCAGATATTAGAATGGCTACTCCTGCTTGTTTCTTGGGTCCATTTGCTTGGAAAGTCATCTTCCAACCTTTTACCCTCAGGTAATGTCTATCTTTGTGCCTTAGGTGTGTTTCTTGTATGCAACAGATTGCTGAGTTTTGTTTACGTATCCATTCTGTTAATCTGTGTCTTTTTACTGGAGAGTTGAGTCCATTGATGTTGAGAGAGATTAATGACCAGTGGCTGTTAGATCCTTTGATTTTGATGTTGGCTGTGTTCATAAGGTTGTGTGCTTGTTTGCTTTTTGTTTTACTGTAGTAAGGTTAATAATTTCCTGTGTTTTCTTGACAGAAGCTAATTTTCTTGGGTTATATTTTCCCTTCCAGTGTCTTCTGTAATGCTGGATTTGTGTGTAGGTATTGTTGAAATTTTTTTTTTCATTGAATATCTTGTTTTCTCCATCTATGAGGACTGAGAGTTTTGCAGGGTATAGTAGCCTGGGTTGACATCTGTGTCCTCTTAGGGTCTGCATGATATCTGTCCAGGCCCTTCTAGCTTTCATAGTTTCTGTTGAAAAGTCAGGTGTGATTCTAATGGGTTTGTCGTTATATGTTTCTTGGCCTTTTTCCCTTGCAGCTTTTAGTATTTTTTCTTTGTTCTGTATACTTACTGTTTTGATTATTATGTGGCGGGAGGATTTTCTTTTCTGGTCGAATTTGTTGGGTGTTCTGTAGGCCTCATATATCCTTATTGGCTTCTCCTTTAACTTGGGGAAATTTTCTTCAATGATTTTGTTGAAAACATTTTCTGGGCCTTGGAGAAGGGAGTCTTCTTTTTCCTCTATTCCTATTATTCTTAGGTTTGTCTTTTCATATTATCTTGGATTTCTTGGATGGTCTGTGTCAGGAATTTTTTGGATTTAACATTTTCTTTGACAGATACATCGATTTCTTCCATTGTATCTTCTACACCTGAGATTCTTTCTTCCATTTCTTGTATCCTGTTGGTTATGCTTACCTCTGTAGTTCCTGTTTTCTTCCCTAAATTCTTCCTCTCCATTTGTTGTTTCCAGTTTCCTCCATTTGTGTCTTCTTTAATTTTTCCAGTTCTATCTTCAGGTCTTGAGTTGTTTTGTTTACTTCCTTCACCTGTCTGATTGTATTTTTCTCTTTTTCTTTTAGTTCCTTCAACTCTGTCTCTTTTATTTCTTTCAGTGATTTAATTATTTCTTCTCTGAAGGCCGCAAACTGTTTGGCTGCATCTTCCCGTATTTCTTCACGGATGGCCATAATCTGCTTGTCTTTAACTTCCTCCATTTCTTTACGGATAGCCATGATCTGTTTGGTTTTATCTTCCTCTAATTCTTTACACATTTTATTTGTTTCCTCTATTATCCTCTTCATAAGCATAGATGTAAGGTCATCTTCTTGATTTTCTATTATGCTGCATTGTCCAGGGCTGTTCGCCCCTGAATGGCTGGGTTCTGGAGATGCCATATTGCTCTGTCTTTTTTTGGTTGAGCTTTTACGCTGACCTCTACCCATTGGGCTGATTTAGGTGTTGGCTGTTAGTTTCTGTGTTTCCTGGAGTCCTGAGGTAGGGAGTATCCCCTTGGCTGGAAGATGATTTTTTCTGAAGGAGTCCTCCTCTGCTTTTTGGTTATGGTCATTGTATGGCCAGTGTTTCTCAGGAATTGCTACTGCTCACCTCAGGTTTATAGCCCTGAGTAGTAGCTGTGGTCTATGTTAGGCAGGGGGGGGGATCTCCTCTTACCCATAGAAGTTCTCAAGACAGCTGCCCCACTGCTGGGTTTCTCGTTATAAATTTAGTGTGCTGCTACTCACTAAATTTCCAGGTACAGTCTTCTTGAAGAACCTGCTGATTCCCTAGCTGTGGGGTTTTCTCCCAACTGGGAAACTCAGTCTGTTATCCTGGGGCACACAGTTCTGGCCGGGAAAGTGAGAGGTGCGCTTAGCAAGTCTCTGGGCCAGAGGCTGAGTGCTCCGCTCTGGGCCTAGAGAATGTGCACCTAGATTGAGTTGGCGCCTGGGGACACTGCTCTGTTCTGGAGGCTGGGTGCCTCACTCTGGATCAGAAGCTGTGTGTCCCTAGCTGGGATGGTGTCTGTAGGCACTGCTCTGGTCCAGACGCTGTGGGTGCCCTCTTGAAGGACCAGGGATTCCCACAGTTTTGTCAGTCTAGCTAGGGATAACTGGTTGATCCTTGGCACAGTATCTGAGGGCTGCTGTAATGGCTCTCTGGCTTTTGTAGGTCTGAGGATGCAGCTGTGTGTCCCAGTGCCCTAGGGGAACTCAATAATGGCGGCTGAGCACAGAGCTCCTGCCTGCATTAGAGCCTAGAATCTGTGTGAATTCAGGAAGTCTTTTGGTGCTGGGTGTCCTGAGCGTTAGACCTGATGATCCCCTCCGCTGGGGGTTTCCTTATTCCAGAGCCACCCAGTCTTTGCTTTGGGGATCACTGTTCTGTCTGGGGTGGCAAGTAGAACCCACAGACACAGATGTTCGCTTGTGGCTCTGCCTTTCTGGCCTTTGGGAGCCTTGGCGGCTGCCTAAACTGGGTTATTTTTCCTGAGACCTTTTCGGGGTGGGGGTGTTGGCTGAGTGCTCTGAGATCAGACCAGCCGTTTCCCTCCCTGTGGGTTTGCACCTGACAGTGAAACGCAGTCTCTGGTGCCCTGGTGCCCACAGTTCTATCTGAGGCGGCGAATCAGGCGCACAGGCAGGCAGGGCTCTGTGTAGGTGCTGGGTCCCTGCCTCTGGCTCCAGACTGGCTCCTGTGGCGCCCACGGAACCCGAGTCTTTTCCAGGGGATGTCTGGGTGACCTGAGGTTGGTCCCAATCGTTTCCTGCTCTGTGGGGTTATCTCTCGACTGGAAAATCCAGTCTGTGGTGTTGTGGGCCCACAGTTCAGTCTGGGACAGTGACCAGATCACGCTGGTGTGTAGCTCTGGGCTGGCGACCAAGTGCCTGGTGGAACTGGGATCTCTTCCGTGGTTTAGCAGGGTGAGTTAAAGCTGATTGAATCCCCCACCATGGGGTATCCTCTCACCTGTGAAACACAATCACTTGTGTTTTATGGCCGCGAGTTCTGATTGCTGGTCACTGTGACAATCCTGCTGTGCTGTTCCTCAGAATGAGAGTCCTCCTGGCGCCGCCATCTTGCCCCACCCCTGGTATTCTTTTTCTTAAATGAACATGTAGGAGTTTATTCTTCATTTCCCCAGGGAAGTATCTCAAGAATCATACTTGGAGTTTCACAAAGCTTCCTGGCTCTCCCATTCAATGGACAATGGAATCTGGGATAAATTCAATTTATATCCTCACAGTAATAGGTCGGCACGTTTTCTCTGTGCCAACACTTCTCTATGCAAGAGGCATAAAAAATGGCTGCCTTGTTATAGAATATTGAATTAGACAATCATGTTTGCTTCATGTGTGTACGTATATGTGCCTGTGTGGTGGCCAGAGATTGATATTGAGGGTCATTTTCAGTTCCATTCACCTTATGTTTAAAATAGGGTCTTTTACTGAACCTGTAGCTTGCCATTTTGGCTAGACTGACCAGCAAGCGCCAAGCTGACTCCTCCTTTCACTACCCTCCCCATTTTTCCAATACTGGGTTTCAGATGTGAGCCACCATGCCTGGCTTTTTCTATGGACACTGGAGATCAATTTCAGGTCTTCATGCTTGGTCTACAAGCACTTTGTATGATGATTTCATCCATATGGTAACTGAGTCCCAGCCTGTGTTCTTGCCATTCCCATATTTGAATTTATTAAACATTCTGAAGTAATGTGCTAGGCCAGATTTGGGGCAGGAAGAAGGAAAAACAACAAAGTTAGACTTGGTGCTCAGTCTCAGTTGTTCAACAGGGATTAAAACAAATTGGAAGGCAATCTTCAAATGTGAGGCCAAGTACACTGTTATAGGATAAATCTGTTGCTGTAACTTAACATATTTGCATATAACAGTTAATTCTAAACTTAAGATAAGTTAATAATTTATCATGCAGAATCGCCACTATCTTCTATGAACATAGAATTTTAACTGTAGAAGTATGTGGAAATGGAATTTTTTCCTTGAACCCAACTGCTTTGTATAATTTATATTTTTCAATAACACAATAATGAAAATCTGTCACAAAATAATTTAAATTTGGTCTAATATATAAAGATACCAATATGAATATTTAAAATTTCTAATAACACACTACTGCTATTCTCTCCTTGGGAAAAAAATAGACATACAAAGCTACAATGAAAACTTAGTTGACAGTTTAACTTACTATCATTCATCTAAGTATTTCAATTTCTAAAACTATATGAATCTATATTAAAGAAAAATATGGAATACTACTCCCATTTATGAGTCATACGGCAAGCACTTTGTTAATGGAACACAAGTTTTCACATTTTGTTCTTAATTCCCAAATTAATTTAATATTCAGAGAATCCATACAAGTATTTAACATATTTATGGTACCTGAAATTATTTGGAACAACTTCACGCATACAGCAATACAAAATTTAAACAACATGTACTAAAATAAAATTCTGCATTATAAAGCATGATATTTTAGCACTAATACTGCTTCCAAATTACATTTTAAAGCATACAGTATAAAACTGAACCTATATCACAAAATAAGCTCATTTATTTACATAAATATAAAAAGCAGTAGATGATTTCCCTCGATATTGTCACAAACAGCCTCTCACTAGTCATGTCTGCCTTCAATGCATGTGAGGCATGAATATCAACAAATGCCTTCACATTTTACATACAAAGGAAAGCATAACCTATGTTTAAACTGACTGATTCTTCAAAGATAATACTTGAAAAAGTATTGGTACACAGACTATTTGCATGTTAATTTACTAATCCTATTCAAATTCAATTTTGAATAACAAGAAGTCAGTGATTTTGGTGGACAATTTCAAATTTGTGATGTATATTTATCTGGAATGTATCATGGGATTTTTTTTGTATTTTAATATTGCTCTAGGAATGCATAAATGAGCAGCTGAATGATTTTATCAGATGTGTGCCTGAAGCATTCTGGAGCTT
This sequence comes from Psammomys obesus, assembly GCF_907164565.1. Classification (NCBI taxonomy): domain Eukaryota; kingdom Metazoa; phylum Chordata; class Mammalia; order Rodentia; family Muridae; genus Psammomys; species Psammomys obesus. The sequence goes on from NW_026585689.1 coordinate 18,906,140, forward strand.
CTGGGCTGTTTTCTTGTGTAAGTTCCATTTGCGAGGTCTTCTTCACCACAGATGTACTCATGCAATTCATGAGTACATCTGAGTTTTTGACTATGTTTAACAAAGCAGTAATTGAAAACTGACAACTTAGTTTTCCTTTAAAATTTTTTTTCTACAGTTTTAAATACCCTTTTCCAGTTAATTCCAGTTCAGTAAGTATATGTTGAGAATGTCCTAGATTCTTAGAGAAGTGTTGAGAATTGGGAAAAGAAAAATTATATATAAAGCAGTGCAACAATAAAAGGGAATAATGACTACTTTGCACGGCGGTAATTTTCACACACATTTGGAACGTGGGTAGACGCTTTTGAAGTACTTTCCCTTTGCCTGGAGCTACTTCCTCTTGTTACAGAGCCCAATCTTTTTTTGATGCCTTCAGCTCAATTGCCACCATTGGAATCATTCTTGGCTTTGAATGATAACCATTGTTTGATTTATAAGCCTTGATGATTTCATACATATTCTTTTGTTCATTTGTTTCTCCTACTTTATTCACTAGGTACTTATTTTTATATATTAAGATGAGTTGGTGGGGAAAACATAAAGAAATGTGCAATTTTAAAAATATACACAGAATGGTCTATTTTCACACTTTGATGGTTTAGGCATATGAATAGAATTCCATAACTACAAAAGGTCCTCAAAATATATCTGGATACACTGTGGTTTATGCTTACACCATTAACAAAAGGAATAGAAATGTTACCAAAATCACTTTTGTTTCTAAGTCACATGAATATCTTTAATCAAATCACAAAGCTATTGAAGTGGTAAGCATTTGGCCTAAAGCCCAACTTTAAAAAGTCAGGACAGGAGCCTTCCACAAAGGACCTCTGAAAGACACTACCCACCAGGGTATCGAAGGATATACTGAGACTCATAACCAAACTTTGGGCAGAGTGCAGGGAATCTTATGAAAGAAGGGGAAGAGACTTGGAGGGGGCAGGAGTTCCATAAGGAGAACAACAGAGCCAAAACATTGGGGTCCAGGAGGTCCTGCAGAGACCAATACTCCAACCAAGGACCATGCATGGAGAGGAACTAGAAATCCTGCTCAGATGAAGCCCATTGGCTGCTCAGTTTCCAAGTGGCTTCCCTAGTTAGGGGTATAGGACCTGTCTTTGACATGAACTCAGTGGCTGGCTCTCCTCCTGAGGAGGGAACAGCCTTACCAGGTTACAAAAGAAGATGATGCAGCCAGCCTTGATAAGATCTGATAAACTAGGGTCAGATAGTAGGGGAGGAGGTCCTCCCCTAACAGGGGACTAGGGAAAGGACATAGGGGGAGAAGAGGGAGGATGGATGGGACTGGGAGGAGACAAGGGAGAAAGCTGCAGAGGGGATACAAAGTGAATAAATTGAAATAAATAAATAAATAAATAAATAAATAAATAAATAAATAAATAAATAAATAAATAAAGTCTTCAAAATGTAGTCATTAAAGTTCAGTCTAGAAACCATGCATATGGACTCCCTATTACTGTAGTTGGAAATTTACCTACATGGATATGATTATTTCTAAGATGAGAAACATATGATGTTGAGTAAAAACTAGTTCCTCTTACCTCTTTGTAGGCATTAAAAAATGAACCTGTATCACTGTTTCTTAATATAAATAATGATTTTTTATCATTATGCTAATCCAGCTCCAGGAATCCATCTGAGAAAAGAGAGTGCCAAGGTTTACAACTCGTAAAAATTAAATTGTGACTCATGACTTGTTAATGAATTAATATTTGGACAGCGTTTTCATGTGTCAGGTATTGTTCACTCTTGTGTGATGAATGTAGAATTAATGATATATTATATTATAACAGTACAGTTAATATTACATGTGTTTGAATGGGAGACAATAGTAAGTCAAATATTACAAATTCCCAACAATCCTAAATACTTTCCCAACTTTAAACACTACTTTAATAATTCTTAATAAAATCTTTGGTCAATTGCCATATGTCCGACGTCAGTTCTCAGTTCTTGATATTCTTCCTCCCACCTTAACACGGTGAACTCAAGTTCACTGGCATATACTTTGACACAACATGTGTGTCTAGGTTTTTCTTTAGTCTGTGCTTTTTTTTTTGGAGCTAGAATTATAGGCATTTGAGGGTTGCATGAGTTAAATGTATGCTGGGATTTGAACGCCATTCCTCATGATTATGCAGCAAGTATTCCTAATGGCTGAGTCATCTCTCTTGTCTCCTTCAGACTTTATAAAGCTTAAAAGATACCAAAAAGGTTAAGGACTTTGCTTAGTTAATAGAGATCTTGTCTATCATGTGTGACCCTTGAGGCTGAATTCTAAGGTTTGATTCCTAGCAATGGGCACAAACTTGGCATGGCTGTACACATCTCTATCCCCACCATTCACGAGGCTGAGCCAAGAGGATCAACAGTTTACCACCATCCTTAACAACTTTGAAGACAACTAGTATATATGAGACCCTGTCTCAAAATAAGCACAGACATAGATGCAAATAAGGTAAGTTACCTCATGGCTTTCATAAATATTAATGAAAATTTATTTGTGTGTCCTTATTTTCTGTATTGTATAGTGGTAGGGTTTCTGTAGAATTTGTATGATAATAGTGGTCATTATACTATATTTAGAATATTTACTGCAAGTATTTTGGGGAAGTAAAATGTAAAGATCAAATAGCTTGGTGAAACATAATATTCAGTAGCAGAATAAGAATGTAAATGTGATTTTAAAATAGTAACTTAGTAGCTAGAGCCTCAATTTTGTCAGATTGCTAAAAAAAATTAAAAAAAAGATTTGCATAGGAGAACCTGGTTCACAGGATAATTCAATTTTAGAAGTAGGAGCAAAGCAATCTTCAATATGAGGAGTGCTAGCGGTATTCTTCGGGGAACCTTGCTTATATTCTCATGTTTCCTTTTAAAAAGGAAACAGGAAAAGAAAGGGCACGCAAGGAGAGCAGAAAGAGAAATTCTGATGTCTCTGTTTGGAGTTCATAGGTCTTCCCTCAAAATCATTTTGGAAAAGTCTAATAGCTCAAACTTATAAGGGCAACACCAAGATCCACAAACTATCTGGTAACAACACCAACACCAATCACAAGAATCCTTGTTTTGAATTGTTGGTCAAGGTTGTTCAAAACACTATGGGCTATTGTTCCTGCCTTTGGTTCCCCCCCCCAGAGGTAGAAGCCAAATTCCTATTGCTGAAGACACGATGCACACAGAGACCAGAGGATCCAAGCTGGATTGCAGATAAAATCCTCCTCCCTCAGAACTGTCTTGTATGGTACCAGAATGCACCATGCAAGCTTACAGGGGAAGGAAGCAGCCAACAGTCCTACCCAGTCCTACTGAATGATGGCCGTGAACCACTATGACCAGCATGGTATGATAGGGCATAGTAGTGGTACAAATACCCTGGTGCTAACTCGCAGATTCCTAATTGGACTTGAGGCCCACTCAAAACAGGGAGAGCATGCCTGATACTGGAAACCTAGACCTGTTTGGTATAAGGAAGTTATGAATCATGAGGAAAACCTAAAACCACACTATTAAACCAGTGTAATCTCTAAGTACATGCTTAGGTTTTTTTCCTCAAACCCTCAAATAAATGTAGACCTCACCCCTCTTAATAGAAAATTCTCTTTGAAAGAAATGAAGAACATTGTAGAAAACCACAAACAATCAAAATGCAGAGTTGTGGAGTCCAGTTCTAACAACACAAGTCTTAGGAGCATTGTAGAAGAGCATGGAAAGATTGTAAAAGCCAGAAGAACAGGAAGTTTGTTATGATATTGGGCCTCTTAGGAATGTCAGAACTGAGAAGCTACACCCATGAAGTCTCCCAAACATGACTGTCTAAACATGACTTGAACAAGGGTGACATCATTAGACATGATAAAATGGAAAGGGGAAAACTTACAAGGTCTCATCCCTAAACAGAGGACCACTGGCAACTAATTACTGCTAAGAGAGAAGAAGCAACCTTCCTCGGGGAAGTGTGCAACAGTTGGCAACCTATTACCAAATGGCCAGCCCTGAAAACACATACACATAACTAACATAATGCAGTATAAGCAGTATATGCAGGATGTATGTATATTTAGGAACATATACATATATTTAACAATGAAAGAAAAAGGCACACATGCAAAAGAGAAAAAATGGGAGGTACATGGAAAGGGATGGAAGGATAAAAGGGAGAAGGAAAATGATTTAATTATAATCTCAAAAATTTATACAGAGCACATTTCCTTAATTAACATAAGACAGTCTCTGCACATCCAAATACAATCCCCCAGCCTCATCCCAACTCTGTAGCACACAACCTGCTCCAGACTCCTCCCCGTTTTGTGCTCCTATTTGAGTGTATCACACAGATAGTCACCTCCGAATTTCCTTCCTTCCATCCATTGTTTTATCCTAGCCCCCAACACCAACAGGCATTGTCTGGAAACCCTCAAACCTACCAGGAAAATAGGAAGGCTCACTGCATGTCTTCACTTCTCCCTCCATTCCTCCAAATCCAAATCCCCAATCTCATTCACAGTGCTCTAGAATACCACCTACTTTTGCACACCTCTATCTCCAGTGGATCACACAGATCTTCCCCTCTAAACTTCCAACCCCCAAATCATTATTCTAGCCCAGCCATCAAATCCAGCAGGCATTCCCTGGGAAGCTGCAGGCCACTCCAGCCAATGAAACCCTGCTGTTGGGATAGAACAGAGTGAGGGGTAGAGGGTACCATTCTCTGGGTTTGGACTCTAGGAGTGGAGAGGGTAATTGGAGAATTAAGTATGCATGCATTTATTTCTTTATACTCTTGACTTCCCTATATGATGGAATGAACTCAATTCTGAGTTAAAATAAACTCACTTTCTCCAAGTTGCTTAATGTCAGGGTATTTTATCACAATATAAATAAAACTAGAATAAAATATAAGAGAGAATTCTCATACATATCCCAAGACTATCATCCTAAATAAAAAATTACATTATAATTTCCCACTCATTAACACATCATCTTGTCTCATTGACTGATGTACTGATGAGAGTTGGTATTTTGTTGTGTTCCTAAGTTGTCTCTTCTTGTTTCCCAACTCCTTTTTCATATCCTCTTTTTACTAAATAAACACTTAAGGACAGGTCTTACACATAGCTAGAAGACCTTTCCACGTCCATATTTCTGTTAGCTACCTGCAGAACACTCCTTCAAACAGGAAAACCACTAATTAAAAGTGCCAGGGTTTCTACCATACTACATATCACCTTGATTGATTCTCATTACACATGCATTTTGCCAATAACTAGAAAATATTTCTCTACAGGAATAAATACAGTTGTTCTTCATAATAAACTCACTCAGAATTCAGATTCCATAGTGACTAGGATTCTGAAAGTCCTTAGAAACAGTCTGTTGATTAAGGACATGAGTTTCCTTCAAAAGAGTACTTGAAGTCCTAGCTAGAGCAATAAGACAAGTATGGGAGATCAAGGAAATACTAATTGAAAAGGAAGAAGTCAAAGTTTCACTATTCACAGATGATATGATAGTATACTTGAGTGACCCCCAAAAATCAACCAGAGAATATCTTCAGCTAATAAACACCTTCAGCGAAGTGGCAGGATATAAAATTAACTCAAAAAAAATCAGAAGCCCTCCTGTATACCCAAGACAAAAGGGCCTAGAAAGAAATCAGGGAAACAACACTTTTCACATAGCCACTAATAACATAAAATACCTTGTGGTGACTCTAACCAAGCAAGTGAAAGACCTGTTTGAAAAAAACTCCAAGTCTCTGAAGAAAGAAATCGAAGACATCAGAAGATGGAAAGATCTCCCGTGCTCATGGATCAGTAGAATTAACATAGTGAAAATGGCCATCCTGCCAAAAGCAATCTACAGATTCAATGCAATTCCCATCAAAATACCAACACAATTCTTTACAGACCTTGAAAGTAAAATTCTCAACTTCATATGGAGAAATATCCAGCATATATAAAGAACTAAAGAAGCTGAAAAGCAGAAAACCAAGTAATCCAACTAAAAAATGGGGAACAGAGCTAAACAGAATTCTCTGTAGAAGAATATCGAATGGCAGAGAAACACTTAAAGAAATGCTCAACTTCATTAGCCATCAGGGAAATGCAAATCAAAGCAACCCTGAGATTTCACCTTACACCCATCAGAATGGCCAAGATGAAAAACTCAAGTGACAATACATGTTGGAGAGGTTGTGGTGAAAGGGGAACCCACCTCCACTGCTGGTGGGAATGTAAACTTGTACAACCACTCTGGAAATCAATCTGGCACTTTCTCAGACAACTAGGGATAGCCTTTCCTCAAGATCCAGCCATACCACTCCTAGGCATATATCCAAAAGAGGCTCAAGTACATAATAAGGACATGTGCTCACCTATATTTGTAGCAGCTTTATTTGTAATAGCCAGAAGCTGGAAACAGACCAGATGCCCCTTAACTGAAGAATGGATGCAGAAATTGTAATTCCATCTACACAATGGAATATTACTCAGCAACAAAAAAACAAGGAAATCATGAAATTTTCAGGTAAATGGTGGGACCTGGAAAGGATCATCCTGAGTGAGCTGTCCCAGAAACAGAAAGACACACACGGTATATACTCACTCATATAGACATATAACATGAATAAACCTACTAAAATCTGTACATCTAAAGAAACTAATCAAGAGAGAGGACCCTGACTAAAATGCTCAATCCCCATCCTGAAAGGCAAAGAGGATGGATATCAGAAGAAGAAGAAAACAGGAAACAAGTTAGGAACCTGGCACAGATGGCCTCTGAAAGGCTCTGCCCTGCAGACTATCAAAGCAGACACTGAGACTTATGGCCAACTATTGGGCAGAGTGCACGGAATCTTATGTAAGAAGTGGGAAATAGTAAGACCTGTAGAGGACAGGAACTCCACAAGGAGAGCAACAGAACCAGAAACTTGAACACAGGGAACTTCGCAGAGTCTCATACTCCAACCAAGTACCAGGCATGGAGATAACCTAGAACCCCTGCACAGAAGTAGCACATGGCAGTTCAGTGTCCAAGTGGGTTACATAGTAATGGGAAGAGGGACTGCCTCTGACATAATAGGATTGGCTGCTCTTTGATCACCTCCCCCTGAGGGGGAAGCAGCCTTACCAGGCCACAGAAGATGACAATGCAGCCACTCCTGATGTGATCTGATAGATTAAGATCAGAAAGAAGGAGAAGAGGACCTCCCCTATCAGTGGACTTGGGGAGGGGCATGTGTGAAGAAGGGGGAGAGAAGGTGGGATAGGGAGGGGAGGAGGGAGGGATTTATGGGGGGATACAAAGTGAATAAAGTTGTAATTAATAAAAAAAGACATTTTATAATGAAAACTAAACAAATTTTATACATTATTTTAAAATGGAATATTTTAAGCATAATATAAACTCGTGATAATGGAAAATATTTTTTAAAAATTTCCAGAAACATTTATCCACTCTTTAAAAAAACACCTTCCTTGTTATTTTTTATGAACATTCAGAATCCTTTCAAATGGATACTGCACCATGATTACTGTTGTGTAATATTTTAATGAATTTCATTGAGTGAATGGATAAAGAGGCAAGAGCACATCATTGTACTTCGCATTCAGTGTTGGTATAATGTTCTTGTGGAATGTCTACAATTCACCCTTGTTCATTGAAATGCTGATTTCTCTATCCCACTATCTGGTTTCAATCCAGACATTGCATTGTGATGTTTATTCTAAGCATCAGCTGTCTCAAGTTTGTGTAAACATGCCACCGTTTGTTCTCTGTATTTTTAATAAAACAACCAGCCGGTGCTGTGCAATGTAGAGAACAGGGTGGGGCATCCTGTTCCGGAGGGGAGGAGAAGGAAGTAAGTGGGGGGAGTTGGAGAGCAGAGATCACCAGGAGGGGACTTGGCACCCCTAGGAGATGAACCGGACCTAAGATAAGACTAAAAGCAAGTATAATGTGGGAAATCTGAATGGTAGGAAACTATGCAGGCTTGGAGGTTCAGGATGGAGTAACTATTGCCCAGCATTGGGCTCAAGCTTGATTAAATAAACCTAGTCTCTGTGTAGTGATTTGGGTGTACAGCTGGCTTAGGACTAACCGCTGCTTAACTAAAAGAAAAATCAATGATAAATATTGATAATCTACAATAGTTCAGCTTTGGGTTTTTATTGCAGATATACTTTTTTCTTTTTAGGCTAAACTCAATAAAAGGCGGAGAATAATTTCTTGGTTGCAGGTATAACATAACTTTTTAAAAAAAGATTTATGTATTTATTACTTAGATAGCATTCTGTTTGCATGTGTGCCTGGGCACCAGAAGAAGGCACCAGATCTCACTATAGATGGTTATAAGCCACCAAGTTTGTGCTGGAAACTGAACTCAGGACCTTTGGATGAACATCCAGTGTTCTTAATCTCTGAGCCATCTATCCAGCCCCTGTAACATACCATTTTCTTATCTGAGGTCAAGACTTTAATTGTGCAGACTCTGTACACAGAGTTTGAAAGTAAAATCGGAAGCACTTTGCTACCAAGAATAGAAGAATCTCAATATCCTGCAAGTACAGGGATTTAAAGGTGAATATAAGATTAAGTTAATTTCATGATTATTCTGAAAATAAAATCCACCTAGTCAGAAAAACAAACAAACAAAAAGATGAGATAAAAGCATCGTTCAACTTCAATATTTAGTTCAAGCTATGTACTTGGAACTATATACAGTTGGAACTACACTTTTCAATCATGCTGTTTGTCCTGTACATTCATCAGTTGGGAACTGATGTCCTATACGTTCATTTATTCATCATTAATGAATAAAAAATAAAGTTGGGGCAAACAGAAAAGAAAAATTTACATATTCTTGTTAGTATCTTTTCAGAGCAAGGTATGAAGATTTGTGTATTCACCGCAGCCATCAAGAATTGCTTTGAAAACATTAAGAAATAAAATAATAAATAGCACACTCTGTACCCAGTTCATTAGGCAAAGCCTCAGAATAATAAGTGAGGCTGTGATGAATAGCAACATCAAAGACTGAGTTTGCTTACAGCCACCAGCATGGTGATAACACCCTAAGGACTTACTATTGGTACCTCTATCATTGACTTCCTTCTGGATAGTAGTCTAGGACTTTAATCTCATTGGTTCTCTGTTTTTATTTGAGTATATTTGGTATATTTTGACATTTTCTATCATTCTCATGGACTGTTAGTAAAATGAAAAGCTGTATAAAAGCATTTTAAACAAAAGATGTTTGCTCACTTTTCCTCTAGGCTTAGAGTGTGTTTATCTACATTTACTTTCCTTCATGTGACTGTGTCAGAAGTAAAAGAAAGAAAAGAGAAAAAAAAGAAAGAAAAAAAGGCAAGAAAAGAAAAGAGAAGAGAAGAAAAGAAAAGAAAAGAAAAGAAAAGAAAAGAAAAGAAAAGAAAAGAAGAAAAGAAATGAAAGCCAGGCACAGTGGCATACCCTTGCTCTTCCAGCACATGGGAGGCCAAAGCAGGGGTGGTTTGTGAATGAGGTTTAGGCCCGCTTGGGCTATGCTGCAGGACTTTGTCTCAAAGTAATAAATAAGAAGGAGGAAGAGGAAATGGCAGAGGAAGAGAAGCAGGAAGAAGGAGAAAGAGTGGGGAAGATAGTATGTTCTATAAAACAAACACACCAAAAACAAAGTAAAACAACAACAACAAAAAATGAAACAAAAAACACCCTTTGTTTTTCTTCACCCAAACAGGGAAAACTACTTTTTGAAAGTCAGCATGTTGAAAAAAGTCTTTTCACCATCCGGTCCCAGTGTATCTCGTAGAAAAACAAGTAGATGATGGCACTTGGCACATCTGCCTTGTTTCCAGTAAATGAAGCGATATTTGCCATAATACCTGCTTGCTAATGGAGGAATCCCCAATGCAAAAACAATGATCGCCATAGATACCCAGTTCATTAGGCAAAAACCTCAGAATATTAAATGAGGGTGTGATGAATAACAATCATGAGTATGTTGATAATACTCTACGGACCCATGAACAGTGCCTAAAAAAAATAGACACACAGAAAGCAGCCATCCTGGAAGACTGAACAGATTGCAGGGCTAAGTTACCAACATGAGAAGCCAACTGTGTAGTGCCAAAAGTTCTTGGTCAGAGCTATCACACTAAAGTAAATACCTCAGTTAACTCAGGACAGTTGCCAGTGTGCCCAAGAATCCCCTTCAGACTGGGAGTGCTATGTTCCTTATTAGTATAATTTTAAAAGAGTTATAATAAATGAGCACAAGGAACCATGCTAAATTCATGTTCTCTTTAACAGTATACACTTTATAGGAGAATATTCTTCTGTGTTACTAAGCAGAATTGGCATTTCCAAAGCCATATTTTTATGAATTTGTCAGAATGTATTAGTTTTTACACCTTCACATTTTATGCCTAAACCAATCCCGCACTTTGGATTTTTAATTTGTACTTTGCAAAATAAAATTTCACTCTTTTTGGTTGTGAGCCTAGAGCTTAAGAGCTGAGCCATCTCTCCAGCCCTAAAATTTCACTCATTAATGTCATAGAATTCTGGATTGTTGGGTATCCTAAATATTTTAGGAAAATCATGTCTTTCTATTCACTGTCATGCCTATGACTAAGGCACATACGATGTGCACAGATACATACATGCTTGTATACACATGAATATACAAAGTCACAGTACATTTTAGAACACCATGGAACCAAACCTGCCTGAGACTATTGGAAACTGCACAATGGATGGTTAGTGTAAGTCATAAGTGGCAGAATCATCTGGTGTCCAGAGACAATGCTTTTTCTGTAAGTAAAAGATCCTTCAGGGAAACAAGGAGGGTTGGAAGAGAGAGAGGAGGTGGGATGTGTGGGAATGAGAAATGTCTTCATTTGCAGCAAAAAGTCACATAATAACAAATTGCAAATAGAAAAGAATGCAGTGATTGTACTTTTTTTCCCCCTGACACTGAACAAAGAAATGCAAACAATGCAAGAGCTGTGATGTCAGACAGCTACATCATTAGACTAGGGGAAGCATTTTCTCTGATAAAAAATGGCATGTTATTTCTTCTTTGAGTTGGAAAGGAGAAGAAAGAGAAATACACTTAAGTTTAATAGAAAAGTCTAGTGGATATTTGGAAACCATTAAAGTTGGTTAGAATTTAACATCCATGAACCAAATTGTATCCTCTTTCTTTCTCACAACTTCTGACAACTGTTTCTTTTAGGAACTGGCTCAAGGAAGAAAGTATGTGGTACCAATAGTTGTTTCAGATGTAAATGGACAGTATGGATTCTATGAGGTCAGGGAAGAGTAGCTGTGCTACCTCAATTCCCCATCCTTAGTGTCTCAACATCTCAAATGTTTATTTCTTGTTCGTATAACACAAAACACAATCCTGGCTAAATGCAAAGCTAGTGATTCATGTTGCTTCCTCCTTTCATCAAGATCATATTTACAACAGGATTTTACTCACATACTTTGACAGATAAGTGCATTGAAGAAATTCATATTTTTGATAGATCTAAGAATTTTCTTCACCTTCAATATATTGAAAAATCATCAAGGGAATGCAACAATATATCTTAAGAGACTTTGGACAAAAAGAACGCAATTATCTCATATAAATATTAGTTTTGATGGTAATAAGAAATATTTCTAAGATGGTATACTTTTCATTAAAAAAAAACAACTCACGAAGAACATGCAGAAACCCTCCGTATGAGTTTCCTGTAGACTTTTTATGCGACCACCAGAGGCACGTTCAGATGCCATGCTGCCGTCTTTCGGGTTTTATTTTTTTGAAGGAGATGACAGATGGACCTGCCACTCTTCACTAACAGAAGTCTTAATTTCACAAGAGGTAGCTGGAAAACATTGACTGGAAAAATGCCCGTTCTCCACACCTACTCAGGAGTATTGTAAAATGTCACAGGGAAAAGCTATTCCTCCTTTCAGCTAGCTTCATGTACAGAATCCTGAATATCACCGTGACCCTTTCCTCATTGGCTTCCATCCTCCCATCTATAAATGTCACTTGTACTGGTCAGACACTGCATACTTCCAAAACACATACTCCATATGTTCATTTTCGCTTTCTTGTTTTGACTCTGTCACTGACTAAGACTTTCAATGAGAAAAGTCAAATTTTCTGTGTTGTGATTTGACACGAGCTTTATAATCTAATGATTTTAGGTTTTTTTTTTTTCCTAAAGTAAATGTGTTTCAGAAGTACATGTATTAGTAACTACTCACAAGGCTCAACAATGTATCATACAAACTATTTGTCCAATCCTTTATAAAGTGAAAATTAGTATTTTTCTTAAAATATTTGAATGGATAATTAAATTGTAAAAATAAGCATAACATTGCAATTATCCATTTAAAATATGACTGTTGTGTAACGGAATTTTCCTGGGTAGATGCAACATATACAGGCTTACTCACCCTAGATGGGGTGCCCCTGATAGACCAAGTAGGGATCACACTGAACTGGCTTTGGGAATGGATGAGTTTCATTGGGGTCACTTACAGGAATATGGGCGAGGGGTTTACTTACAGGAGTAGAAATGACTCAGAGGCAGCTGTGTCACCAAAGGCCCCTGCAGCGTGGGTGACAACTCACAGAAGCTGGGAACCTGGCACTCATTGCACAGCTGTAGGCAGTCATCAGACTGGAGGTGACCCTTTCAGGAGACTCAGTTGGTCTACAGCTCTTCACCGCTGCTCCTCTGCTCTCTGCTCCTCCAGGAAGCGAGGCTTGTCTCAGTCTCCTTTGCAGCCTGCCTTGTCTCGGAGTGACTCTCAAAAGGCTTTACTGGTTTTTCTTGGGACGGATGGTCCTAGCGAATCTTCCAGTTTCCGGGACTTTTTTTTCCCCCTTGTTTACTTTCTGTCTTACGAAGCTTCCCCGCAGGATGGAGTGCCTCAGTCTGGAGGAAATGTTACACAATAAAGTGCTTTAATTAAAGAGTTTATTAGTTACTTATTTGTTGCTGTGATTAAACACCTGGCAAAAGCAATTTACAGAAGGAAGGATTTAGTTTGTTTCACAGGTTGAGTGTGCAGTCCATCATGGCACAGAAGGGGTGCCAGCAGGAACATAAGGAGGCTGCTGATCATTGCATCTGCAGTCTAGAGATAGAGTGAGCAGGAAGTGGCTATAAAACACCTCGCCTCCTCCAGCAAGGTTCTACCACCTAAAAGTTCCACAACTTTCCTGAGAGTTTGCTCTCTATGGGCCAAGTATTCAAAAAGACGAGCCTGTATGAGACGTTTCACACTTAAACCACAATTATTTCTTTCAGTGTCTAAATAGTTACGTTAAGGCTGATGCATCAGCTTTGTTTCTTTGGTACTCAGATTGCTTCCAGGTCTTTTTACTACTCCCAAGGTGTAATCCTGTTTTTCACTGAATGATATTTTTTGTTGTTTATTTTGGAGAACACACGTGCACACTTCATTAAAATGGAATTACATCACTTTCCCCCTTCCCTTCCCTTTCCTCACTCCAAGTCCACTCTGTTATCTCCCTTCCAATCTCTTCCATTTTCTCCATAATTTTCAAATTGATTTCCTCTTTTCCTTTGATTATTATTGTACTGTACATATATATGTATGCATATCTATGCACAAATATATAAATGCAACCTGTTACAACCTAATATTATTTGTGTGTAAATGGTTTCTAGGATGCCCAATCTATATTGGGTAAACAATAAGGAAACTCATTCTTGGGATTTTTTATTTTGCCAGCAAGGATTTTTCTTTTTGAGACAGGTTCTCTTTTATCATATTTGACATCAAGCTCTGGATCCACCTGCAACCACCTCTCAAATGCAGCACTATGTCTGGACCAAACCAGGTTCTTATGCATGCTAAATAAGCAATATGCAAGTATAAACTATAACTCTATCTCCTTTTGAATACATCACATGGTAGATTAACCGAAGAGGAAAAAAAAACTTTCTGGGTTATATTTAGGTTACTTTTAAGAATAATTTTCAATACTTTCATATGAAATATCATCACTCTCACTGAGTATGAAGCAGTCCTACACCAAATGACAAAGAGAGAATTAGGCATAACCTTAAGACAGGTGTCTTGGGCTCTGATACAGGCTAGAATCTTTACAAAAACAAAAAGCAAAAAGTGAGGCTTGAGGAGAGCTACAATTCTAATGGATATAAATATAAATTATAAGCTATAATTTATAGAACAGGCTTTTGTCAATTTTTAATAGTTCAGATTTTGGAAACTTTTATGATAATGGAAAAATCATTTAAGTCATAATGAAATTTTGTAAGTTCAAAAATGTTTTGAAGGAAATATTGTACTCTAGGAGTCAAATACCTTAATACTTCTTGTTTGGTAGGTTCATAGCCTACTATATACAACAAATAACATTTGAGCAGATAATCAAATTGCATGTTGATGAGTGATACAGTCATCATTACACACCCTTGAAAGAGCGCCCCTGGACAATGTGATGATTATATAGATTGAAATTTACTTTGTGAAATTAAAGTTACCTCCTAGACGAAAGTCTTTACACTGATTACAATTACCTAACTGGCATGGGCTTATCAAGAGACAGCTTCATAATCCCTGGGGCTTGTCCAGTTTCATTTACGATGTGTATTGTACAATGTGAATTTTACCCTGTTCATTTTTTTCTTTTTTCCTCTTTTTGCTTTCTGTGGTACTCTGCCTCAAGTGAAAAATGAGGACTCTCAGAAAATTCACACTAATAACGTTCTTCATTTATCATGAACAAGTTACAGCCGCCATGCGGAAATGTTTATATTCCAACTCCAGATAGGAAGCTGAGACTTGGGTCTGTCATTTATGCACTCAACCAAATTTGAAATCTAAGTCTTTGCCAAATGAGTTGTTTCCAGAAATTCGGAGGGTCTTTTGGTAAAATCCTGCTCCTTGATCTGAGAGGAAAGTTAAGGTTCATAGATGTTTTAGCAACCTGCCTTTTTGAATACAGCTTTCTTTTTTTTTTTTTAATTCTTTATTAATTACATAGCTTTCTTGTTAATGGAGAATGTATGTTTTGGAAACATACTATTGTCTTTTCTTACAACAGTTTCCCTAGTTATATTTTTTTGATGTACTTCCCTGTTTTATTTTTTCTCATTTTTTTAAATTGATTAACTCAATTTACATCTCAGTCGTAGGCCCCTCCCTTCTTTCGTTCCAGTCCCACCCTCCCTCCCACAGAGGGGAACCCCCTCAACCCTGCCACCCCAGTTCATCTCTTCACATGAGGACTAAGTTCTTCTTCCTCCCCTGTGGCCTGGCAGGACAGTCCCAATCAGAGGGAAGTGATCAAAAAGGAGGCAACAAAGTCCATGTCAGAGATATTTCCCACTCCCCTGACTAGTAGGCCCACATAAAGCCTAAGATACCCATCAGCTACTTAGAAGTAGAAGACCTAGGTCTAGACCATGCATTGTACTTGGTTGGTCCTTCAAACTCCATAGCCCCCCCCCCCATGGGTTCTGGTTGATTGGCTCTGATGGTCTTTTTGTGGAGCTCTTGTCACCTCTAGGTTTATTTATCCGCCCCCGCCACACACACACACACACACACACACACACTTTTTTTCCAGTAGACTCCCTGTGTTTTGCCCAATGTTTGGCTGTGAGTCTCAGTATCTGTTTGAGCCATTTCTAAGCAGACAGCTCTGGTAGGCTCCTGTCTGCAAGCATAGCATAGTGTCCTTAGCGGTGAAAGGGGCTGGCTTTTTCCCATGAGGTTGGGGAGTGGGTCTTAGGGTTGGGCCCTGCATGGCCTCACCATCAACTTGTATTTCTAAGTTTTGATAAATTCCACTCATCTCATCAAAATATTTCATTATTTTACATACAGAAAATACTATTTAAAGATATGGAAATCATTTGCTGTTCAATCTCTAAGGAACAGATATTGAGATGTGTTATGGTTTATAGTTCTATATTATCAGGTACAAATTCTTCATTTTATTTTTTTCATGCATTTCATACCCTCTATTTATTTACAGTAGATGGCAATTAACAAAGAGAATTTTAATTTATTTATTATTTATTACACTAGTAATGGGAGCAGGGACTGTCTCTGACATGAACTCAGTGGCCTGTTCTTTGATCATCTCCTCCTCAGAGGGGTGAAGCCTTATTTTATCATTTAAAAGTACTTTTTTATACTTTCTACAAATATTCAAAAGTATCTTTTAATCAGTTGAATGAAATATAAGCAATCATTAGCATTAACACAGAACAAAGGAGCTCATAGAGGTAGTTCAGAAGTAAAAAATACTGCTCAAGTTCTATTCCCGGAACCCACACAGGAGCTGAAAATTGCCTGTAACTCCAGTTTCAGGAGCTCCCATGTCCTCTTCTGGCTTCTGTGCTCTCCTACACTCCCATGACCATAAACTCTGCAGGATCACACACATAAATACAAATTAAAATAAATAAATACATTTCTTAAAAATAGAGAACAAAATTATATTCTCGATTCCTATGAAAGAAGAGCATGCTCTATATGCCCTATTTCAAGTCATAACATGGATATTCTAAAATTAAATATGCTGAAACAAATGACAGCCAAATCTTTGCATTAGTTGTTCTGCCATTGTGGGACTGTTAAAACCAATCTGATTGATTATGAGCTAAAATACTCATGAGGCCTCCTTTAGAAGATGAAGATTTTCTTCTCTAGTATAAGCTTCAGGGGGAAAATGGGAGATTAGAGGCAAATCAATGTCATTTGAAGGTGCAGTGTTTTGGCATTTATTCGTGCAAATGGATTCACTTTAGTATGAAATTTAAAAAAAAAAAAACTGATGCCCTAGGCAAAAGGACTGTATTACTTGTTATTCTCTATCTTTTCCATTGAATACCTATCAAAAAAGTTAAGATAAACACTGGATGAGTATGAAAGCAGCAATTAAGCTTCCAAAGTTAACAATGAGGCTTTACAGATATTTTCTGTAAAAATAAAATTTCAACAATGATTTTTTTTTTAAAAATGCTTCCTTTTTAATTGACTAAAATGGTGTTTTGGATGAATAGGTAGAATTGTCAAACTACTGTCACAGAAATCAGAATCCAGTGCTAACAAAAGTGACTATGATGTTTCAATTGGATCAAAGTCCTAAATCGGAAGAAAAAAAGGAAGATTTTCTTTTTAACATTAGAACTTATTAAAATAAAATGTCTCACTTACTTCCAAGTCCTGCCTACCAAAATATCTGAAA
Organism: Psammomys obesus; assembly: GCF_907164565.1. Classification (NCBI taxonomy): domain Eukaryota; kingdom Metazoa; phylum Chordata; class Mammalia; order Rodentia; family Muridae; genus Psammomys; species Psammomys obesus. The sequence goes on from NW_026585689.1 coordinate 18,923,460, forward strand.
TAGCTTAAAAAACGGTTTTAGCTTAATTCAGATATATGGTCATATAACATTGAAATATTTAATATCTAGGAAGAAATAATAATACTTAAAGTTATTAGACATATATAAAAACCACAAAAGGTTATTCATTAGAAATAGGGAAGCCCCTCACGAGTTCCAAAAAACAAAAATTTGAGCTTTGTACATATGCTATCATTTTTTTTTT